>NC_083338.1:126300936-126622880 GCF_019175385.1 Lycium barbarum | reverse complement strand
GCAATGTATCATATCATCATGCACCATGCTTTATAACATGAGGGGTAGCATCATCCACTACAGGCTATGTACGTGGTATCTGCTATAGCTACTTCCGTATACACATAAAGGTGATAGTCAACCGACACTCATGGACATAGAAAAAAATGTATCACAAAAGCATATTTAGACATCACTTTTCATGTTATTGTAGGCGTTCTTGAATTTAGACATGATTGTCAATTGATACAATTACATCTCTTAAACTTTATATAATTTCGTGAATCGTGTCATGAGTTCATAAAATATAGAGTCATTATATATCATCATTATGTAAATCATAATGTAAGTGTGTAACATATAGGTTCGTCATATTTTTACCCTTTTTGAAGAAGTATCATAAGTTGAAGGATCTTTATATTATTGTTCTAACATGGATATTGGGCATTACTATCATGAGATCGACATGGAATTATGGATTAATAATAGAAATTAGATTATTAACTATTCATAAGCATTCTGGGTTTTCGTGACTGAGACTCATGGGATATCAAACACGAGTCTATACTGATTACGTACTGAGTTTACAATATTCAGAATGATAATCATGAACAACTATGAAACTATATTCTAAAAGGATAGAAGTTCTGAACTTTTCATGAACTAGGGAATAATGTCTATTTCTGATGTAATTCGTAGTAATAATGAAGAACGAGGCGTGGGGAAGATCAATAACATTACCACACGTAGAGAGTTAGCTCTAATCTAACGAGCTTAATTGCTTCTCTAACGAAGACACCAAAACCTAGCTTTTGAGCTCTTGGGAAGGATTTATCTTGGAAATCTTATGTTTGGTTGAAGAATCATGTTACTAAACATGAATTAATGTTAGAATTACTTAGGAATCATTATAGCGATCTTACCTTGACGTGGAAGGATGAGGAGAGGAGAAAAACGGCTGCGTTGGGCTTTAGAACGAAGTTGGAACGTCAAATAAATGACATTTCGAGTTAAGTGTTGAATTTATAAGATGGGGCATTTTGGACCCCCTGGCTCGCTGAGCTTAGCCTATGGCATGACTATGTTGTGCTATGAGTTGAGCTCAGCGAGGTTGCCTGTCCAAAATGTACTTAAAAAAGTTCAGGAATTTTCTCTGTTTGGTCACTACACCTCGCTGAGCTTAGCCTATGGCATGACTATGTTGTGCTATTTGTTGAGCTCAGTAAGCTCCTAGGTCCATTTCACATTTAGTCAAAATTTCACGTTTTTCTACTTTGCCAACAACGTTCAGTAAAATCGGCATAACTCCTAGTGTAGAGCTCCATTTGGGCTCCACTACATATCATTGGAAAGGTATTTCAAAGGGCTGAAATTCATGTTTTAAGTTTTCTCAAATTCCCAACGAATTTTGATGAAATCAGGCTATAAAAAACTTAGATGATTCTATCAAATCTTATGCACCTCGCTATTCGTCTTGATTTCGAGACAACTATTTCCACCCAAACTCATTTCGATGGGACTTCATATGGCTAAAATGTCACGTTAACACTCATTTAATACGTTCACAACTAACCCAGATTTATAGAATGTTACATTATCTCCCTCTTGGGATTATTCGTCCTCGAATGATGGGTCATAGTTCTTATGGTTGAACTTGCACGCATTAAGGACTTTGTTGCGTGAATACTGCACTGAATATTTACCGAGTGGCACAAATTTCTAAACTGAAGAAATACTGAACTAACTGGATACTGAACTGAATGAATGCTAAACTGACTGAGTATTGGGGAAATGTAGACTATATCATAAGGTCTGATTACTGAACTGATTGAATACGTGAATGCTGAACTGACATAACATGAGTACCTGAATACTAAACTAACATGAATATATGAATATTGAACTGTCATGAATACATGAATACGTGGAAACATAGGTATCTTAACGTGAGACGTGAATAGTGGAAACATGAACATTGCAACGTGAGACATGAATATGTGGACCATAGGTAAGGTATCATTTTGACTTAGAGTAATCTTGAGCACATGAATTATATCGAAACAAGAATGTGACATTACTTTGAGTATTTCCTTTCGTCCTCGAATAGGTACAATTACCTTGCTTCCCAATATCCTTCTAGTTCCTTCGTGCCTCATTCAACATTACCAAGATATTCACACCTTCACATGAGTTATCCCTTAGTTCTCAATTTCTAACTCGCCGGTCAAGATTAGTCACAGGGACTCTTTTATAGGTCAAATCCCTCTTAACTTTCACACTTTCAGTAGGCAAAATACATCGACGGGTCTACTAATACACTTCCTCCTTGTAGATATAGAGAATGGTCCTACCCCAAATCCCGCACCAACACACGAGGTACATTACTTATCTAAACTATCTCATTATACCCTCATTACTGAACTGAGGTTCTTCATATCTCATGCTAACCCTTCAGGTTTTCAAATATTCAACTGGACTTATCTCTCCCTTAGACCAACGGTTAAGGTCTTATACTTGCAATCCTTCTCTCTTGTTGGAATCCGACCAACTTTTCGTATCTCCTGTAATTCTTTGCACTTTACATCGCTGCCGACTTGTCACACCCTAATCATACTAGGGTGTGATGGGCACCCGACCCCATATTCGGAGTCGGGCGAACCCTCAGACTCTTATTTCATACATACTCTTTTCAGACTTTCAAATCAAATAAACATGAAACTCATAGTAAGGCTTTCAGAAACTTTCTTTCTATCATTCCCAAATCAAACAAAACCTGTAATCATATAGAATCTGTAACATATCACAAAGTGTCACATCGGCTGATGAAGCCGCCTACAAAACTGATGTTCTGTACCCACAACTCTGTCTGCAAAGTCTCTAACACAAATCAGAAATCACAACTTATATACGCTCTGACTCGGCAACACTCCGGAAGGAAGTGGAGTTCGCCAATCTCGCTGAAACACCTCCTAGCAAAGTCTTCTGCAGCATCTGGGTGTACCTGCGTGGCATGAAACGCAGCCCCCGAACAAAGGGGGTCAGTACGAAATATGTACTGAGCATGTAAGGCATAGAGTAATATGAACAGAATCACAAGCAGAATAAATAGTCCAGAAGATTAGAACTGAAAGTAAGCACGATATGCAAAGTAATAAAAACACTTACTGGAAACACAAACCATGCATGCCAAGAACGGTATCCGGTCCCTTGCGGGACCCGGGGAAATGTGGCGCCACCCTGCCTTTGGCGCCACACACATCATACTCCAGAAGATTTGCTCCGTAATCTCCGTCACACATCATAATATCACATCATATATGGTTCGGCGAACCATAAACACATCATAACACCGTAACACATCTATCTCCGGAATACATATATGGCACTCGACCCTCAAGCGGGGGACCCAGCGAACCATACGCACGAGGCATACCGGCCCGGGACTCGGTGAAAGAGGTCATGACACATGCACGAGCAGAGTAGTGAGAGACTATATGCATATAAATCAAGACTCGATAAATAAGTATACTTACTGACACATGAAGGCTCAGAAACAAGTTTCAGGTCAATCCGACTTAGTATAAGAAAGTTATGAGCGTTTGAAGTACAGAACCTTCTACGAACGTTTCAGAAGCTATTTTTGGAAAATCAGAGCAACAATCATATCAAGTATCTTTCGGATATCGTTATGGATAAAATCATATAAAGCTTTTGGAACCATATATAAGTATCAAAATGTATCAAAGACTCGAGGGAGTAATCAAACGTACTTTCATTTGAAATTCAAAACTTTAGTCATATCAATTTGTCTTTCGAGTGCCATTCGGAACATATCAAATAGATTTTCGGATATCATAGATACACGTCCAAACCATATGAAATAGCTTATGGAAGTCAAGAATATTGGTCATCCTAGTGGCTCTAAGAATAGGAATTCCTTTGAGATCACACATATACGTCATTTGCTTGTTTCATAAGGATCATGCCAAAAGAAAGAAAGGGTAAGCCTTACATACCTGCTCCACGTCCTATTAGCTACGCTTATTTGTCCCAACTTTCTTGTCTACATTCAAGAGAATTGACATAATCATTAGATTCATCGACATATACTTGTCTTCTTTCAAATGAATTCACTTATATTCTACCGAAATTTCGGCAGCATTTCCCCTGTAAATACACCATCCCCGAGAATCTAACTCGGACAATTTTAACAACAACAAACCCGAGAATGCAACTCGGCCAAATTATCAACAACAATACCAACAATCATATCTCTAACTTCAACAATTATTTCAAAGCACATTCTAACATTAACAATTCTTTCTACACAATCCGACGGCATTCCATTTATATTCAATTCAATCACATGTAATTAAGCCAATACCAATGGTCTCGCATTCAAGTACTAATCCGAAATCTTTCTAACATGATTCAAGAATACTCCAAACAATTCACATAACATTCTACTTCACCCGAGACCTTCCAAATTCAACAAAAACAATAACAACACATTTTGTTCTTTCAATTCAAACACAACACCCAACTCACAATATTCCAAACACATGTTTCACTTCTAAATTCATGAATTATTTTTACAACCTACACATTAGCAACTCTATTGTTATAATTATAAGGAACCATACTAATGTCACACTAACTTCTTCCATAATCCACAATGATTCCAACTTCATTTCAAACAATCAAACTTTCATTTTTATTATGGAATTCACAACATCAACAATCAAACTATTAAATAAAATCATTTCATCATATCTACACCATGCAATCCCATTCGACCACCACCACTATATATCTATTTCATGAATTTCATCCGTTTCTTCATGCTACAATACTTACAAATCATCCACAACACATGTAAAAGAAGATTAAATACATACCTTGTTCACTTAACTCTTCTTGCTCGGCTAGGTTCCCATCTTGCACAACAAGTGCTCTACTTACTCCAACAATTACTCCATGTTAATTAGGGCCTTCCAATTGGTGGGATTGCTAGAAGAAAATATATTTTTTTTTGACCAATTTTTCCTAGGCCCTTGCTCGGCTTCACCTTGGCCGAATGGCCTTGTGTGTTTCTCTCCTTCTCCAAGCTTCTTCATCTTTCTAAAAGATGAAGATCAATGTGTCTTATTTATCCTTTTTTTTCCCACCATTTATCCATATTTATACTTTAGTCCCTCAAGTAAGAATATGGACACATGGCCCTATTCTTTCTCTCCAAGGTTCTAAACTTTTTGTGGAGAAATATGACCAATATATCTTATATATATACACATAATTCATCTAGGTGGGCCTTAAGTTGGACGGCCACCATGGTTCATTTAAGAAATTTCTTGAATACTTTGTGAAATTCCCATTTTTGCCCTTAGCCTTCCACAATATTACCTTGAGCCACTTTGCGAATTTTCCTTTTTGCCCTTAGCCTTCCTCAATATTTCCATACTAATAATGTTCATAAATAATATTCATAAACAACTTGTATATTATTTTATTTTTTTAAAATGGCCTTGCCCTTAACTTACCACGACTATCTCGAAATATCCGAACGTATAAAATACAGGCTATAACACGACTCATCTTTCGACTCACTTCTGATAAATCTTCCTTACGAGGAAAACTGAATTACTTACATGGATTGGGAACTAATGTTTGTTTTAACTGGCATATTATGTGTTAACGACTTAAAATTTGCTCCCACTGACAGTCTTAAAGAAACCCTCTTTTTGGTAACTCTTAAGGACTATTCTTCTATAGTTTGCTCTCTTACTACCTAACTGATTTTTCCCCCACTGTCACTGTACTTCGGGTTTAACTTTAACTCTTTAGGTTCTAATACGCATTCAATATACACAAACTGTTACCCACTCCCTAGTGTTCTTCTAACTATGAAAATCAAATCGTATCTCTAATGGTTTTACTAAAATCCTCAATTCACTTTTCATAGTGAAGACATAATCTTAGGACTTATACATTCTATATAATCCTAACACAACTTCATTCACTTTTGCTTATTCCTATCATAAAATTTGTCACACCACTATATTTGGCTTACATATCTCTGTTCAAACTTACTCACTGTTCTTCTACTCATCACTTGCTAGCATCATATTCTCTTATTCTGCTCTGAACAACTAAAGTGAAACATAACATTATTTCTAACTTCCCCTCATTATCCTACCCGATTATACGATTGTATACTTATCTTTTCTGAACTATAGAAATGGATCACACTTAAGGAAATTACGTCTATCTTAAACGAAAGATTGAAATACCTAAACCCCAGCTTTTTATACACTTCAAAATTATATCGGACTATAATTGGGGAAAACACTTGCTCACATAACCTAAGAGAAAACTGCCACATCTTCTTATCTCTTAATAATATTCCCTTCTCGCAGTAACTTTCTAACATCGTACACTCTGGTTCTGATCTAAATAAACTTACACAAATTAAAACTATTCCCAAAATTTCAACATAGTCTGCTCATGGTTCTCTTGTCGTACACCATCTTCTTAGTCTCGTGCAAGGGTCGCACAAAAAATATACTGACTACTTTTGAACTTTCTGATAAGGGTTATGCTCTATTCTGTAGTAACTATGCATTTTATCTCACTTTTAATATCATCTCGAGTCTCATTCGTTACTATCAAACACTTCACAATCATACCCCAATGGAAAATCGTCCTCACGCGGGCCTTGAACCCCCTGCTAGCCTCTTGCGCATTCGATACGTACGAAATTCGATAGGAAAAGAAGGTTACTTATTGCTCTAAGCTTCATGGCAGGATCTAGAGTAGAAAGAAGTGAAATAATCCTGAAGGTCTTAGTAGTCAACTATTTACATGTGTGGCGTGCACACACACATAAAAGTGACTCTACTGGACACAGATTCATAGACTCCATAAGACATTTGAACCTAGTACCCATATACTAAGCTTTGTCACGCCCCAAACCATAGCATGGGTATAACACGACACTCGATGCCTGACTGTATGTGATCAAGCGAATCAACTGGCTGGCTAAATTAATATGTGGTGTATATTGAATGCTGAATATAAAATTATAACATGCCGATCTACTAAAAGTCTAACTGAATAATCATAAATGTGGAAATACTGAGATAAATCTGAAAGTATAAAGGTGTAGCCAACATGGCTAACACAAAGGCCTGCTAAACACTGATTGACTGCAGCTCTAGTTTATGAAACCTCTGAACATGAATTTGAATGCTAAATGTTTACCGCGACAACGCCCCCGGCATACCTCTACTGCCTAACATGCCATGAACATGAAATAAAGATAACACCCTGAATGAGGTGGGGCTCACCCATAACTGATATGTGTGAGATCCTAGCGGGTAGTCTTGTCGTTCTGTAAAGGCCAAAGTCATAGATGGACCCCTAAACTTGTCTTGATTTTTCATTTAGACTTCTTAACTGAAACGTTGACCATCTGGACCCTCGAACATAAGATAAAATGTGTCATTTGAACCCCTCGTGCCAGCTGGGCACACGCGTACAGTCCACTTGCAGTGACATGGAAAAATAGACCAGTGACATGGAATATCTGACCAATAAAAATAAGCCATGTCAACAAAAAAAATAATTTAAGAAAAATTAATTTTAAAATCTATTTAAATAATTTTAAAAAATCTGAAAAACCCAATCCATCCTCTCCGATAGCCCACTTCACCGCCGCCATTGCCGCTGCTGCCTCCGCCGCCCCCACCACCACCGCCGCCGCCACTTCAAAATCTATTTAAATAATTAAAAAAATGGTGTCGTTTTTTGTCGGAGATTTATTTAATAGATTTTGAAGCGGCGGTGGTGGTGGGGGCGGCGGAGGCAGCAGCGACAGTGGCGGCGGTGAAGTGGGCTATCGGAGAGGATAGGTTGGGTTTTTCAATTTTTTTTAATTATTTAAATAGATTTTGAAATAGAGTTTTTGTTAAAATTAATTTTTAATGATTAAAAATTAAAAAAAAAAAGATTTTTCTTTTAACTCACGCTCTGTTTAAAGCAGTGCAGTTCATGCGTGTGCCCAGCTGGCACGAGGGGTTCAAATGGTACATTTTATCTTATGTTCGAGGGTCCAGATGGTCAACGTTTCAGTTAAGAGGTCTAAATGAAAAATCATGACAAGTTCAGGGGTCCATCTATGACTTTGGCCTTCTGTAAATTAATACCTGCATCGTGAAATGCAGGCCCCGGGAAAAAAGGGGACGTAAGTACATTTGAATTGTTCTTGTACATAAAACTAACTGAATGAATAAACGTAATGAGATGCACAAGGAAAAGGGCAGCTCAAATCAATAACATAAGGACATGAAGTAATAAAATAACTGAAACATAGACATAACTGGACATAAGTGTCATTGAACACAATAATTTATTTAACATGGGGGGAGTCACCGCTGTTCTGTAATGAACCATATTGGGGTTCGTAATCCATTTTAACTCAGATAATAGATATCTCAAACAATGCACCATGAGTCGTGCCATGACGGGCAACATCATCCACTACCAGGCTATATCTCAAACAATGCACCATGGTTCATAATATGGTAGATAGCATCATTCACTACCAAGCCATGTATCACAATGCACCATGGTTCATAACATGGTGGGCAACATCATCTACTACCAGGCTATATATCAAACAATGCACCATGGTTCATAATATGGTGGGTAGCCTCCTCCACTACCAGACTATGTATCATATCATCATGCACCATGCTTTATAACATGACGGGTAGCATCATCCACTACAGGCTATGTACGTGCTATCATCTATAGCTACTTGCGTATACACATAAAGGTGATAGTCAACTAACACTCATGGACCTAGAAAATAATGTATCACAAAAGCATATTTAGACATCACTTTTCATGTTATTGTAGGCGTTCTTGAATTTAGACATGCTTGTCAATTGATACAATTACATCTCTTAAACTCAATATAATTTCGTGAATGGTGTCATGAGTTCATAAACTATAAAGTCATCATATTTCATCATCATGTAAATCATAACGTAAGTGTGTAACATATAGGTTCATCATATTTCTACCCTTTTTGAAGAAGTGTCATAAGTTAAGGAATCTTCATATTATTATTCTAACATGGATATTGGGCATTACTATCATGAGACATGGAATTATGGATTGTTTATAGAAATTAGATTATTAACTATTCATAAGAATTCTGAGTTTTCATGACCGAGACTCATGGGATATCAAACACGAGTCTATACTGATTACGTACAGAATTCATAATATTCAGAGTGATAATCATGAACAACTACGAAACTATATTCTCAAAGGGTAGAAGTTCTGAACTTTTCATAAACTAGGGCATAGTCTCTACTTCTGATATAATTCGTAGTAATAATGAAAAACTAGACGTGGGGAAGATCAATAACATTCCCGCACATAGAGAGTTAGCCTTACATACTTGTAACCGCTCCAATCTAACGAACTTAACTGCTTCTCTGACGAAGAACACCAAACCTAGGTTTTGAGATCTTGGGAAGGATTTATCTTGGAAATATTATGTTTTGGTTGAAGAATCATGTTACTAATCATGAATTAATGTTAGAATTACTTAGGAATCGTTAGAGTGATCTTACCTTGACGTGGGAGGATGAGGAGAGGAGAAAAACGGCTGCTTAGGGCTTTGGAACGAAGTTGGAACCTCAAATAAATGAAATTTCAAGTTAAGTGTTGAATTTATAGGATGGGGCATTATGGACCCCCTGGCTCGCTGAGCTTAGCCTATGGCATGACTATGCTGTGCTATGAGTTGAGCTCAGCGAGCTCACTTGTCCAAAACGTACTTAATTTTTTTTCCAGGAATTTTCTACTTTTTGTCACTACACCTCGCTGAGCTTAGCCTATGGCATGACTATGTTGTGCTATGAGTTGAGCTCAGCGAGCTCCTAGAAAATTTCACATTTTTCTACTTTGCCGACAACGTTCAATAAAACGGTCATAACTCCTAGCATAGAGCTCCGTTTGGGCTCCACTATATATCATTGGAAAGGTATTTCAATGGGCTACAACTTTTATGCTTAAGTTTTCTCAAATTCCCAATGGATTTTCACAAAATCAAGCTATCGAAAATTTAACCGATTCTATCAAATCTTATGCACCTCGCGATCCGTCTTGATTTCAAGACAACTATTTCCACCCAAACTCATCCTGATGGGACTTCATATGGCTAAAATGTCACGTTAACACTCATTTAACACGTTCACACCTAACCCGAATTTACGGAGTGTTACAGTTTGTTTGTGTCAAGATGGTTATGGACAATTTTAGCTGATCACAGTAGTTCAAAACGCATTATCCAACTCACAACCACTTTCTTCATTTTTTTTATTTGCTTGTATCTGTAATTTTCTTAATTACCAAATTAAAATAAAAATAAATATTCTTTTATTTACTTATAGAAAAAGTGGATGAACACAAATCAATCAACAAAAAACTCTCCATTTTTTGCGACAAAATTTTCGTGCAGGTGAATATGAACTATATAGGCATTAGTGTCGAAATGAATAAACGTGGGTCGTGCCTAAATTGACGTGTCCATAAACTAATCCGTCAATCTCAATTTATATGGCACATTTGATTAGGTACGGAGTTTAAGAAATAAAAGAAGACTTTTGAAATTTGTGGCGCAAAATAAGCCTTAAATATTTGTGTAGCTATAAATTATCTCATAAAGTTAAATTGTTTCTAAATATAAAAATATAACATTCTTTTTCGAACAGACTAAAAAAGAAAGCGTGCCACATAATTTGTGACAGAGGGAGTAGTTTCTTACTCAACTCGTTCCGCACCCGCAGGAGTTTGACGAATTACACTTATATGGACTAAATTTGACGCCCTTTAAAAGTGTACTCTCTCCATTCCAATTTATATGATATAGTTTGACTAGACATGCAGTTTAAGAAAGAAAGATTTTTGAAACTTATGGTCTAAAACACACCATATATAATTGCGTGACTGTAAATCATTTTATTAAGGGTAAAAGGAAAATTTTAAGTTAATTATTTTTAAATATAAAAATGTATAATCTTTTTTAAATAGACTAAAAAGAAAAATGTATCACATAAATTGAGACAGAGTGAGTAATTATTTTCACCCCACCTCAATAAATATTAATCAAGTTTTCATTGCTCTTTTCCCTGCATAAGTTGCTCTTTGCCCTCTTAATAGGACCAGTGCCATAGTCTCCATCTCAAATTTTTTATCCTCCATTCTCTTATGTTATGTCCCATGATGGGGTCACATTCTAAAACAGAGACCTATCTTTCATATGTTACTACTATTATTAGGTCATAAATTATTCCACCTTGAGAGTACCATCAAATAATGTTTATGACCAACCTTAAACTGGTATGACAAAGTGGAAAGTACAATATTTCTTCTTTTGTTAAATCCAACCAGCACCAATTTCAAGATCCTTCTTGCTAACTTGCAAAGAGAATCAGTGGCACCACATTGGTGGAATGCTTTGCTTGAAACTTGAAAGGACTCATAAATTTTGAGCTATAAAGTATTCCAAAACTCAAAAATATAAAAGCTCCAGACATATGTCAAGCAAGTCTATCCCTTAATTAATAATTGAGGGAATTGGAGCTTCCTTAAAAAATAACCAACAGTCTTAAAGCATCAACTACCTGTCTTTCATTCATTTGGACATTGTTACAAGTAAAGCTAGGAAAATAGGTACAAGAATGGGAGAGCCCCATATGATTCTCTCCATTGAAGGGCCATAAATGAATAAGGTATTCCCAAATGCATCAATTTCAAACTTCACTAAGATATTTAGAGACATTCTACAAGCACCTGCCGGAATGTCTTTCCTTAAGTTCTTGGGAGATGTCAGCTCCTATGCTACGAGTTTCTGGGGCAGTTCCACTAACAATGCAAGAACGATATACCGGTAATTGGGCTCCCACTTACACTTTGTCCTGGAGTAGTTTTATGTACAAATTAATGTAGCATGTGTAAAGCAACTATTGCATTAGCTAAAAAGCCAAACACTTTCTTCCCTCTTATTGTCGTCCACGAGTAGAGCAGGAAGGATCAATAGTTGCCGTCTCACCCATGAAAAATGCTGTGATATTCAACTGAATCTTGGCTATCGCATGGATTCTCGATGCTTAAGAGGAATGCCTTCTTGATCAGATCCTCCTTCCTCATCGTGTTTAGGATATCGCATATGTGAAGAAACTGTGAATGGAAGAAAAATTAGTTATCAACTTAAAATCCACAAAATGTGAATTGTAATAATACTAATAGTAGTTTGAAAAGATACCCTCAACTAAGTCTTTGGTTTTGTGAAGAAGAAAGGTGCCAGACAGAATGGTCACAAACCCACAGAGTTCCGTAATAATTTGAGTTGCCGTTTGGCCATTCCAGTCCTGTTACAACAGCATGAAAGACACTTTAGCAGCAGATAAGATAGTTGAAGATAGAGGATGTCTTTCAAACACAAATCGAACTTAATATTTGACTAATGGCAAATAAGCATTTCATGCTAGAAGGCATCACGCGAATGATTGCTTTATGAGATGTGCTAAAAACCCTATACCCTAATAGTGCAACTTTTGACCGTTATTGATAAACATAGGCAATTTCTTTCTCAAAAAGATTTCATAAAGCGACTAGCCTCCTGCTATTTCTACCTCATCCCACATTGGGCGGGCAAGTACACATTCTCCTGCACCATTGTCCCTCCTGATCATGTTTATCTCCTAAGTTGCTCGGACTCGGGTGCAGGTGCCCGATACGGGTGCAGATCTAGATGTCGGATCCTTCATGATCTAAAGTTTAAGATGCAGGGGTATGAATCCAGGCATGGATACAAGTGCGGGGATTCGGCTAAAAATAATTCAAATATCTAAAAGTAGTGTCACTAAAATATGCCTGGATTATGATGGACTATTTGGAAGGAAAAGACTGCACGAATTTTTGAAAGCGGGTTTGAATCTGTAATTATTATTAAGCACAAATGCATCTCCTTACCCTTTTTCTGGTGTAACATGGTTATTGCAAATGATTGGAGGTCGTGATAGATTTCTTGAGTTCATTGCACATTCATCAGTGATGACCTGTAAATATCTTTAAAGCACCTTCTGGTTGCGGAACTTTTGATACAAGAATCTTTTAATGATAAACAAACATTTGCCTAAATTATGATTCCACCCTAGATTTTGTTTTGATCTCAGAAATCATTGTATATGTCTCGAATTTCTTGACTGATTTTGGTCAAAGTACCCAAAATCGATTGACCATATCCAGTACGGATCACACGCCCACACCCATGTTGTGTCGACTAGAGTGAGGCACCGAAAGTGAAGAGTCCCCGCAACTTAGTTTATCTCTAGTTATAGGTTCAATATGCTTCATCTATGTTTCCTTTCCAAGTCTTTTATTTTTAAGCTTCATACATACCCTAGGCAACTAAATAACATGATACAAATGAGGTGGCACAATTGTCGGAAAAGATGACTAGAATCACTGACCTCCTATAACCAAGAAGCAGCCATTCAAAAAAACCATACAAGATGAAAAATAGGAGCATTTCAGAGGGGAAAAAATCATTAGGCGAGATGCTAAAGAAAATTTTCACCCTCCAAAAGAAGAGTAATCCCTTTTCAATTCTCAACCAAAAGAAAAAATCAACAATTATGCATATTTATAACGTTCATTTATCCTCGAGCTTCAGGAAATGTCGCTCATCATCTTAGAAATGGTTTCTTTAAAAAGTTTTCATTGAATCAAGTTGAACAATTCAAATCGAGCAATATCTTAAGAATGCAGCGTGTTAATGGATACAGAATTGGTAAAGAAAGTAGTTGCACCTTAAACATGATGACGCTGGCAACTATTGTGAGTGATGTGAACATTACATAGTATATTGGTGATACAAGTGCTGTGTTGAATGTATCAAGAGCCTGCATTTGAAATAAGAGGAAAAAACTGGTGTAAAGATACGAAGAACAATGATAATATATATTAAGGAAAAAAAAAAACAGAGAGAGAAACACCAGGAAGAAAACAAGGATATGCAAACAGACAAAACAATCATCAGAAATATAAATGTGCTTTAAGTAACAAATGGTCAACTTACGTAGTCAGTTAGGGAGCTCCAGAAGTTCAACAGGAAAATCAATCAATCAATCAACTAGGCTTTAATCCCGAATCGTCTATATGAATGCTTCTACCCGTTTGGGTCAATTCAGACTGATTTCATTGCAATACTAGTAAATAAGGAAAACTAGAGATTCTTTAAAGCTAGATATTCTGTAGATCTCTAAATTTCCCTAAGTAATATGCAAGTCTCTTACCAAGCTAAAAAGACTAATAGCAACCTAATCTAAGTGTAACAACGACAACTAAGCATCAATCCTGACTAGTTGGCTTTGCCTATATACAACAACAACAACAACATACCCAGTGGAATCCCACAGTGTGGGGTCTGGGGAGGGTAAAATATACGCAGACCTTACCTCCATCTCGGAAGATAGAGAGGCTGTTTTCCGAAGACCCTCGCCTCAAGAGAAAACATGATGAGAAAATGTCAGATAAGCAGAAACAGTTCAAAGCAATACGAAAATGAAACTAACGAAAGCGAAAAAGCCATGATAAAGCAGTATGAGAAAACAGAAACAGTAGCTACCACAGATAAACACGATAATTATGGTACACGGACCAACATATAGTTGCACGAATAAAAGGACAAGAAAATGAAGATCAAAACTGCAACTACTAGTACGACGGGATACGTGGGACTACCTACTAGCCTTCTACCCTAATCTGAGTCCTCCATAGCCTCCTATCTAAGGTCATGTCCTCGGTAAGCTGGAACGGCGCCATGTCCTGTCTAAGCACCTCTCCCCAATACTTCTTCGGCCTACCTTTCACACCTCCGCACAGATGCCCCAGTGCGGAGCTATATGGATTTTATAATTCCATTGTGTTCAATTCTTAGTTAAGTCTGCGTTGATTTCGAAAAATTATAGGTCCTTGTGATTCTAAATCTATGTAGTCTCTTTTTAACACTTTCAATCATCATATTGTTACACCTAAGGACCGGTCCATCTGGATACTTACGTAGGACATGGCCAACCATCTCAGACGACCTTTCTCTTATTTTTTCCCTTCTATGTGTACCCCTGATGTGATAATTTCTGATCTTTCCAATCTTGTATGACATCCATATAGTTCTACGATAATAATCCAGATTGTAGCGAAGAGGCAGTGATAAATAACAACAACAACATACCCAGTATAATCCCACAAGCGGGGTCTGGAGGGGTAGTGATAAATCTCCAGAAAGAACTCATCTCTCTGTGCTTCTATTTATCAGTAACGTTCAACATTCAGAAAACGACAGACATGGGAAGGTTTTATTTTTAGTGGAGATATTAGCTTCCTCAAGGTCATTGAGCTCTCAATTATGTGCATGTTGATTCTCTAAGAAAGGGCCCTTCCTAACAAGACTATCTGATCATCTGTAATAACTGGCAACTCGTGGATGCTCCAAGAAAGTTAGAAGAAACAAAAGACATTATTCAGCTCTTCTATATATCCACATTAGCGTTAATTGACTACTTCCCATGCTACTTCTCCCTTTTCTCCTTCTGAATGTCCAACTAAGGAGCAAAATTTTGATGGTGGCTAGCCTAGTCCAATGTATTCCAAACAAGTTTGACATAGTACATCATAGTCTATTTGCCTACCTGGCAGGAAAAAAGTAATTGGTCCACATCTTCCTAAGACTGCTTGCACATGTAACACCAGCTGACATATGTTTTCCTTGTCTTACTCCTTATTCTCTGCTGTACGGATTGTCCCTTTGGCTGCTAGCCAAGTGAAGAAGCAACCTTTCTTGTTGCTCTAGGAGACCACACTGAGGTCTGAGGTCTATAAAAAGAGAGCCTAGGCTTCTGAATTTAGTAGCTTAAGTTATTTTTTGAATAATATCCTAATGAACAAACTTCATCATATTTTACTGTAAGTCAAATTGCAACAAGATATAGGCAACCTAAGAGTCGAAGGGCATAAAGATATCACAAGTTAATGTTCAGAACTTCCACACAAAGGACGAATATATCCAATCATAAAATAATACTCCCTCCGTTTCAATTTATGCGAACCCATTTCCTTATTAGTCTGTGCCAAAAAGAATGGCCTCTTTCTATAGTTGGAAACAATTTACCTTTATGCAATGATTTATAGCCACACAAAATATATGTGACTCATTTAACACCACAAGTTTAAAAGTCTTCTCTACTTTCTTAAACTGCATGGCCAGTCAAATGAGTTCACATAAATTGAAACGGAAGGAGTACTTAACAAAAAGAACTGGTAAAGAAAAAACTGAGGATACGTTCCAATTACCTTGTTTAAGTAGTTCATTTGTGTAAACACGCATGTCATTACGACAACTGCAAAGACCCATGTTTGAGGATACAACAACTGGTTCGTCCCAGAGAATGTTAATTTTAATGCTATTCCTAGTGCCCGGACACTCATAACCTGCCAAATCATTTATGATTTTTTTTTCTTTCAAAAAACACAATTTGATCACATGGATGCAGGAATGATGCATTAATGACAAGCTTATGAAAAGGAAAAGGAGAACCCAGATGGGGGAGGGAAAAAATGGAAAGCCGAACTCCAACCAGATAGCAGAGTGCTTACCCCAATAGAACCAACGAGTGAACAAACTCCAATATAAGCAATTATATGAGTCTGTCCATATTTTGGAACATACTGGACAATGATTATGACGACCGCCACTACAATCAAAGTTGCATATAGGAGGAACGCTGCCATGAGTAAGAAATTAGCAAATTGTTGTCAGTAAAAGATTTTGATAAACTAAGCAATAAAACTTCTATGCTCGCAAAATGTCAAGAAGGTAGCTTTGTCAGCATTCAAATGCATACCAGGTTCGGTGGCAAGGTCCCAGAGTTCCTTCACAGACTCAATTTGACGTTCTTGAGGAGCATGTAGAACAATGGTTGTTGAGCCCACGACGCATAGAACACAACCAACCATTCCAAAAATATGCAGTTTTTCTCCCAATATCATATGAGCAAGTGCAGCACTGCAAAATAAAAATAAAAAAGAGGGCAGCCCGGTGCATAAAGCATCCCGCGTTAGCAGGGTCCGGGGAAGGGCCGCACCCCAAGGCATAAATAAATAAATAACTAAATGTCGCCTCTTAGGTAACAGATAGCAAAGTTGAATAATAATTTCCAGCCTTCTCTTGCCTGATAATAATACTGAGTGCACCAAGAGGTGTGACCAGGACAGCAGGTGCAAATGCATAAGCTGCAAAGTTAGCAATTTCTCCAACAATCACTGCCATAGAAGCAATGCACTCACATCAGCCCATGTTTGTCTTTTTTTTTCTTTTTCACAAAATAGAAAGGTGAGGAGAACATGGAAATGGTTAAAATACTTCAAATGAAAATAAGACAACAAGCATAGAAGCCCCATAAAAATTTCTCCTTTTTAAAGGAGAGGTGGAGGAGGCAAAAGCTTTAAGGAGATATAGCCTTTTTAAAAGCATATTGGTAGGATTTTCAGTAAATGAATAATTTTTCTTCCTATCGAGGCTTTCGAACAAGTAAACGACCACACTAGTCACACCAAAAGTAGAACAAATGTGAAGAACTGAAGAACATATACTTGCATTCAGCATCCACATTTGTTACAGAATTAAGAAAATTAGCAGATATAATGTGGCTTGAATAGTCAGAGGGACATCTTTAGGATATATTTATATCCTTAAGAGAGCCCTCACCTTCTGAAAGCCCTTCTATTCTCTCACACTAATGAAACAAAACAAGCAAAATAACACAATTACATGTTAGCACTATCTTAATAGTATGATTTGTTTTTCCTTTACTTTTAACTTCTCAACTCCTCTTTCACTCATCCTGGATCGAGAATACAAAGTTTATCCTTCCCCATTCAATAAAATTAGTTACCAAGAAAACCAGCTTATATAACATTCATGCACAATCCAATCATTAACCAGTTGAATTTTGGACCTATGCAAAGGGAGAGTTATGGGGAAAAAACATGTCCTTCATAAGCTATCAGCCAACTCAATATGCATTATTTATCCTTGACATAGATGTCTATTACCGTAAATTATCCTTTTTCTTTTACCAAGAATTTTGTGTTGCTTTTCACAAGTCAAATACTTTTTGTGACAGGGAATCTTTCCTTTTCTTTTCTTTCCCCCTTGATCATCAATTAATAGAATCGTATAAGCTGAAATAAACTGTGGTTCCCCCTTTTCTTATTCTTCTTTCTTTTCTTCCCTTTGGTGCACCCATGAGATTCTTGTTTGCATAGATAAGTGGGTGACTTTTGTAGAGAACCATATTTTGATGTAGGTTTCTCTACTTTTTGGTATACTTCTTATATGAGGGGATTCCCCCAACGTTAATAAGATTATTTACCTTATCAAAAATAAGCTGAAATCAACTGAATCTTTTTTTGTCCATATTCCTTAATAGCCAAGCTCGTTTTTTCTCTTTCCTTTGAACTATCATAGATGCCTGACCTTTATAAGGTAACAAAGAGAATTTCACCATGGCTCCATATTGTGTAAGACTTCACAAGCAATTTACACTGACTCAAAATCACAGCAAAGTATATACCGCCCCCATAACAAACCAATGTCGTCATCACTACTTTGTAGAAAATAGTCTACTAGATAGCATCTACTTCCTGAAGGAGTTTCCTTACTCGATGAACTTTATTTTCTGATACCAAGTCAGAAGTTCCATGAGTTGACTGTTTCCTTTACATTCCTTGGCAAAAAATAAATAAAAGAAAAGAAAAATGAACAAGGAAAATAAATCCCTTTTTATATAAATTAAATGTACATTTCAATTCTCATATCAATAGTCATGCCAGCTCACTAAAAGGCATTATTTTCGATCAGAGGAAAAACAGAAATCAGCACAATCCTCATATATCAGAAGATTGAATAGGATAGAATAACTAACTTGTTATCATTCCTGCCCACCATAGTGGCTCCACCAAGTAAGAATAGCCTCCAACACCTGTCATAGCATGTAAAAATAAGTAAAAGCACATTGCTACTAGTTATAAATTGAATAACTTTTAGAAGCTAACTTTGTTATTCAAGATTATGATAAAGCTTGACTTTTTAAATCCAAGACCTAAGACGAGTAAGATTGTTAAAGAGGCAACACATTGCTTATCCAACAGCTTCATAAAATATTTGAATGGCGGGCACCACCAACAATCCATTTTTCTTCTTTTTCTTTTTGATAACTGAGAAATCCCCGAGGGCTAGTGCCACACAAATCAAAACTCAACAGTTAATTGGTCTGTACTTGTCTGCGGAAGAGCTGGAACCAGTGACGTGCGCCTACCCCAGACATCACGTGTTGCGCTCTTACCACTAGACCAAAGATATGGTGACAAAATTTTCTTTACATAGGAGAATTAGGGAAGGGAAAGGGGAAATGGGACAATTCATTTTTCTTCTTATAAAGGAAACTTTTTCATGTGAAAAATTGCAGATGAAAAAAGAAGGAACGTATATGGAGCAAGCTGATTGACAATTCTACTGCAGCGCACCATTTGAAAAAAATAATAATGAAACTATAGATGAAAAACAAGTTAATGCCAAAACAACCTCAAACCCATAAATCATAGACGTATCATGAACCCACTTATTAAAAGGACCAATAAAGAAAAAAAAATGAAATACAATGGAAAAGGCTTAGTCATCACTCATTATATGCACATTGCATAGGAAAGCATGCACACTTACGCTTTCTATCCATAAACTTCACAAATAGCTTATGTAGCATTAGCTATAGATAAAGCATGAGAGTACCATGTCAAGCCAGGCACATTGGCAAGGATATGATATGTCTGAGACACTAAAGAGGTGGGAAATAAAGAAGCATTTTTCAGAAGTAGAACAAAAGGTTTTAGTATGCGCATATAATACTTTTCTTTGAAAAGACTCTGAAAAGGTAGAACACCATACTTAAGAAACCACTTTTAGAATTTTCGTGTCTTCCAAAAGCCATGGACCAAGCAATGTTTTCTGATTATTGATCGCAAATCATTAAACGGTATGTTCAAAAGACAAAAAAGATGTTCAAAAGCAATGAAGAACAGGGTATTTTTACTGCCTAATTATTTGAGTCATATCTATATTTTAACTGTAAGCAAACAAGAGTCCCACTCATTGTTAACAATGCTGAACAAATATTTTTGGCAAAGTGATGTCACAAATTTTTCATCTTTTCAGCAATTTCAGTCATTGCTATTAGGAAGCTTTGGGTATGGAACTATTAACTCCAGCAAAGCTTTCAGTAACTTCAGCAAAACCATAGAGTTAAGCAGAAAACAAAGAAGAACAAAAACTAACACCAAGAAATGAAGCTGTCCCCAAAGTAATCCATTCAACCAATTAAAAAAAGCATAAGAAGACATCACAATAAATAATTCAAACAAATTTCCAATAGTTTAATTCCATCAAAAAGACTAATAATATTAGGGGAAGAAAACAGTTCAATTTCAGACATTTCTAATGCATGGGATCAAAAACTATACAAATTCCATCTCAATTCACCAGAAACAATGCTTAACATATTAATTTTAAAGAGGGACTGAAAAATAAAAGTACCTGCCCTGATCCCAGATGAACCAGCTTTTTGAAGACCCTTTTTCTTGATAATAAAACTGGACCCTATAAACAAACTTGAAGAGAGAGCCAAGCATAGACCTTTAACATTATCAGATGATATTTGTTGTGGGTCCCCAAAGCTACCTGCCTCCTGTGAACTCCCCATATACAACTTACTTCCCACACCAACAATAAAAACAACAACAAAAAACTATTATTTTCTTGTTTTTGTGTAACAGTCAATAATCCAAAAGCTTCAGTAGAAAAGAAACTCTTTTTTGCCATTCCATCAGGAACCCATTTTCCCATGAACAATTCACCATCAAATTATTTGGTGAATTGACACAATTAACCTCCTTTATACGATGAACATCCCAATGTGATCAAGAAAGGCAGTGACAGTGGTTGGTTTTTTTTGGGGGGGGGAGACTTTGAAGAGGCAATTTTCAAACAACAAAGTGAGGAATGAAAGAGTGATGGATCGGTGGACAGAGAGAAATAAAGTGAAGAAGACAACAATGAGTCTTTAGTTTCTGTTTCTTCTTTGATCGCATGCATAACAGGAGAGAGACAAAGAGATCGATCTTACTTCCTTTGCCTTTTTCTTCTAAATAATATAATTAAAAATAATGTAATAATAATAATAATTTAAATAACATAACCTCATAAATATTTTATTTCTGAAAACGTGTTGTTTCCTCCATTATTTTATTTGTTTTATAAGTTTATTGGTTTCATAAGTACGTGTCGTTTTGTACTCCGTTTCAATTTTTTTTTATGTTACTTTCTTTTTCAGTCCGTTTAAAAAAAATGTTATTTTTTATTTTTTTGGTAATTTTTTAATTTTAACTTTTCACACGACATGTTTAAAATCACGAGATTAAAATGCATTTTATACAATCTACATATCTTTAGTTTAAGACCACTTGATGCAAAACTCTTCTTTATTTTTTTAAACTTCGTATCAAGTCAAAACTAGACAAATAATTAAATTGAAACTGAGGGAGTACCTTTTTTTTTTTTCATTTTACGTCTTACTTTAAAGAAGAAAACAATTAATTATAAAATAAATTTTCTCACAAAAAAGAATCTCTCAAAGTGCACACATAAAAAAGGTAAAACAAACAATAACGGGGTTTAGAAATATAGTGTGTACCTGTATCTTATTCCAATCTTGTAGAGAAGTAAAAGCAACACACATACCTTATTCCTATCTCGCAGAGAAGTAACAATAACACAAGCAAAGTAAAAACAGAACTGAACTAGGATTGTTTCATAGACCAAACGTCAGCTTATGTTTTCTTTTTCCGGAGAACTGACACAGATTATGGGTTAATCTGAAATTAAAATCAAGGCACTTAATTAGGAAGTGGGATGAAATAAGTGGTTTTTTGCACCTTTTTTTCAAAAAAAAAAATTATAGCCAAAGTAAGGTTGTGAAGAAAAATTCTACATAAGGTACAACTGGGTCGTTTTCACTTTTTATGAATTTAGAAGTTGAGTAAAGGAACCGAAGTATGAATAGATTATAATCCTATGTCTGGTTTGGAAATTTCAAAGAAACTTATAATGGTGCGGGTATCTGATGTCATTTCTGATGAAGTTAACTAACTTTACTAAGGTATCCATTGATACATCTTCTTTCAAGCTTAACTATCATAATCCTCATATTTATTTTAGCACTAGTTTTCAGCGTACGCGCTTTGCGCATGAACCTAATTTGACAACAAATACTATTTGGAAAAAAAGTCAGACTTAAATCCATATTTCGCCCTTTTTCCATCGCTAAATTGTTAGTAACTTAATTGCTTAAAATGCCTTTTTTTTAATTGTACTTTTTTATTTTTGCAATGTAACAAAACCTTATTGTTTCCTAGTGAATAATACTTACGTGCTTAATGCGTTGGTAAACGAATTCTAGATTAATTTGAATAGTTTATTATATAGGATTTAATGACCAAATTTTAGTTGGTTTTGAAGTCCTAAATAATAGAAGATAATTAAATATTTTAATTTTGAAAGGACTAATAGTAAATAACAATTTTGTCTGTTGTAATGTCTTCTATTGAAGTGCAAATAATTCAATCAACATATAAGCTAATGTTGTTTGCTGTTAATTCAAATCGTCCAGCATATGCATCTCGACCTTCCTGATGATACTTTAAAGCTTAAATCCTCTGAGTGACATGTTATTTAATTTTAGTTGCTAAAAATTAAATTCTTCCTTCCTAATTGAAAATATATTATTTTCATAAAATTCTTAATCCCTTCCCTTATCTGATTTAACAACAGACATATTTTACTGCACCAAAAGGTTATCTTACATGCAAAATTTTTGATAACGGAACAAAGAATTGAACTAATAACAATTTAGAATAATATTTTTGTAAAACCCTTTAAAAATATAGACTTCGAATTTGACAAAATTATAATTTTAGATTTTCCCTAATATTTCAGAGGTTTAAATCAACAAATTTTCTACATGAAATCTTTCCTTATTTGAAAAATATGTGGAAAGCCAGCCCTAATATTAAATATCCTATATAAATCATTTTCTCATTTGAATTATGAATCATGGCTATTTTGTACGATAAATAATATAAGAAAAATATCACGGAGAATAAGTATGAATGTACATATTACTTGTCCGCGACAAAAGCAGATGTTATTAAAAGATAAATGAATTAATGAAAAAATTTCAATAAAAAGAATGTAGGAGAAGTGGAATAGAATACAGGTTTACTACAATTATAAACAATTTTAAAGTATAACTACGCAAACTCAATTTTTTTTTATGAAAAACGATAACTTCAATAGCATGAAATTTAGAAAATCATTTTCTCTAAAAAAAGTTATGTTGAATAATAAAATAATTTCAAACTATCGATTATATGTTGTCCACGTGGCAGATATCAAACACTCTATTAAAGATTAATGACTAAATAGTAATGGAAGGGATCCAATCCCTTCGCCTCAGGCACAAAACAATTGAAAAAGAAATAATGAGAAATACATTCTAATTCTTAAAATAAATACTTTTTATGAACAAAACCTAAACAATAGCCTATTATGTAATGGAGAACTTTCTGTCAACATAGTGAATTTTTTGACCTCATCGTTTCAACATAGCCCCTCTTGCAAAGCCAAACTTTGAAATAAATAAATCAAAAGTTTAAAGAAAATATGCAATAAAAACTTCTTGGAAGTAGCAAGAAATCACCTGACGTGGACATAAAAGTTATCTTCTTTGGCTTAATGCAAATTGTTCTTGAACTCCAGTTGAGGCCCTATGATGTGCGATGACAGTTTCTATTGAAATCAAAAATATAAAATCAAAATTTTAGTTGATTTTAAATCACTAAATATAAGAAAAATAGTTGAATTACAATTTTGTCTAACGTAGTGAACGACATTTTTCTTAGGCTTTGTATTTTTAATAGCTTTCTAACCTCTTTTTGCCTTCGAGCTAGGAAGCAAGTAGATGAAATCAGCAGGACGAAGCAATTGATTTTGTGGTGTCAATCAACCAATCTCTGATAAAATAAGAAAATAATCAGACCATTAATCGTACAAAACAGAAAACTCTAACCTCTTTTTGCCTCCGAGCTAGGAAGCAAGTAGAAGAAATCAGCAGGACGAAGCAATAAAAATTGTGGTGTCATTCAACCAATCTATGATAAAAAAGAAAATAATCAGACCATTAATCATACAAAACAGAAAACTCTAACCTCTTTTTGCCTTCGAGCTAGGAAGGAAGTAGAATAAATCAGCAGGACGAAGTAATAAAGTTTGCGGTGTCAATCAACCAATTTATGATAAAATAAGAAAATAATCAGACCATTAATCATACATCTATCAATCATGTACATGTATAACGTATGTAAACTATAAAATATTGCATAATTGAAAACGAGCACAATCTCAAAAGAAAAGATTATCGAACATGGTTTTGAAAACTATATGCACTTTTCTAACCCTAGTGAAATTTTATTTGACACCAAAATATAAAAATATAGTGTAGTAGAATTTTATTTAACACCAAAATATGAAAATATAATGTGTAGTAACAACTTTACTTTTAAAATTTAATATAAAACAATAAAAAAATATTTATGACCCTTGTTCACCTTAGAAGCAGGGGCGGATCCACCCTTTAGGATGGGGGTGGCATGACACCCCTTCGATTAATAATTTTTTTATATACTTATGTTGTAATTTGCTTAAATTGGGTTAAATATTTGATCCTGCCACCCCCAGTCGTAAATTAGACAAAGGTGCCACAGCTGGTAGACACAAGTTTGAATCTATCTTGAATATTTTCCTACTCCCATTTTTCTTTGCGCTTTTTACTCCATTTGTACCAGTAATTCCCTTTTCGGCCCTCCCAATTTTCTATTTATCTTTTTATTATTTATATTGTCTTTCCTCTTTTCTATTATTTTATCTGTGATCTCTAGCGAGAACACACAAATAGAAACTTCAAAATCCCTTAAATTAAGCATTTCTCTTAATCTCAAATTTGTGAATATTAAAATCAAAAAACTTGGGTCTCAATGGGAATTTTGGATTGAGATCAAAATTCAATTTTTTTTTAATAATTTCTTTTGTTTATTACTCCCTCCATCCATGTTTACTTGTCTATATTTGACTTGAGACACTCTTAATAAGCAATAAATAAAATGATAAATGAATTGAAGTACTTAATAATAAGAGTAAAATAGGTATAAAATGGTAAATTATGTCTTGATTTTTCAAACTATATAACTTATAAGTAAAAGTGGACATATATTTTTAGTATAATGGACAAACAAAAATGGATGGAGGGAGTATATTATAAAAATTTATGCTATTCTATAATTGTTAAATTCAATTTAAATCACTTTACTACTTAAATTGTGATGGAAATTTTGTAAACACTGCTTAGAAAAAACATGAAATTTATGATTTATTTTTGAGAACTTGTAGTTTATCTAATTATACATTTACTTATGGGTTGTATTTACCTATTGAAGAGTTTTTCTATTATTTTGATTGGTGTCATTCCCTTATTGAAGATGTTATTTGACTTGTGCAAATTCATTTTTTAATCCCTTGGTGAAAATGTTGATTTTACTTTTATTGTTAATGGGTGTTAATAAATGTGATTCCTTGTTTAAGATGTTAATTATGTTCATTTCTTGATTTTTGAGATGTAATTTTCATAGTTGCAAATAAAAAAAAGCCTATTAAGTTGACCCGAATAAACTAAAAAGAGATGAACCCGACCCAAATACACGTTCCTAACAAGATGTACATTGAAGAAAATTATGGCACCCGCCACCTTCAAATCCTAGATCCGCCTCTGGTTAGAAGTCATGTCTTCTAAACAAAGTTGGTAACAAATTTTTATGGAAATAGAAGTCCTAAAGTTTATGGTAATTTCCGCGTGAGTGCAATTATTTTAAAAAAAAAAACTTACCTTTTTAGTTGATAATTTTGGAGAAAAAATAAATAAAAAGTCCTAAAGTTTCACGTGAGGTTCAATTTAGTCCTAAAGTTTATAGTAACTTAAATACTTCTATTATTAAAATCTTACGGTAATGAAATCCTAATGTGACTTATTGTACTTTTGCCAAAAATATATTATTTAATTATTTAGTGTAATAAATTAGATAAAAAATAGTATCTCAAAAGAAAAGGTTATTGAACATGGTTTTAAGAAGGTTTTTTTCCCATTACTAAAATTCTTTTATAGTTGTACATATCATGTTCGCCAGGATCAATGTTGGGTGTTTAGTATTTACTATTTCTGTTTTCTTGACCCTACCTAAGTACTGAACTACCACTCCCTTATTACAACCATTGTTTATTGCTTCATTTTCTTTCATGGGTATTTCCACGTGAGGTGTAATTATTTAAAAAAAACTTACCTTTTTAGTTGATAATTTTGGAGGAAAAAAATACAATGTCCTAAAGTTTATGGTAACTTAATTTCCACTTGAGTTTCAATTTAGTCCTAAAGTTTATGGCAACTTAAATACTTCTATTATTAAAATTTTACGGTAATGGAATCCTAATGTGACTAATTGTATTCTTTTGCCAAAAATATATTATTAAATTATTTAGTGTAATAAATTAAATAAAAATAGTGAAATTATTAGTTTGTCTATTGTGGAGGCTTTTAATGAAGGACAAAAAGTTCAATCAATATTTCTAAGGCCCTTCACACTTTTAATATAGTATAGATTATCGTTTTTCTAAATTTGACATTCTTTAAGTTCCTAGATGCAACTGTAGTTAATTCCCTAAAAGATCACGTTTTGATAATTGCTTCATAATATCACTTTTATTTCTTTTAGGACTAGAATATCACTCAACCATCCCCATTTTTATCAAAAAATACTAAACATTAGAAAACCCTCCTTCTCTCTTAGTTGGCATGCCATGTCACATTTCATTTTTTTTTAATAATAAACTTATGGAATAATTTCAAAAACCTCCCTCCAAATTTGTCTTTATAATAATTAGTTCCCTTTACACTAGCTTCCCTTGTTTTGATTATTTTGTAATCAAACTAATTTTAAATACTAAAAATTATTTATGTTGTTAATATACCCTTTTGTAACCTTATTTACAATGTTTAAACTTTTGACGATAATAGTTTCTCATTGATCATTAGATTTTTCCTAATTTACAACTATCTATTTTTATAGGTAATTTTTTTTTTTTGTGCTTGAAAATTTTAGTCTCAAACGCTAAAACATGAAATTGGACAACTGCGATATGAAAATTGATTCAAAAAGCTTGGACTGCATATTGCTTCATTAATTAATTTTAAAGTCTCACGCTGTATATACAATTTCCAACCCTTTTTTGTAGATATAATTATGCTCCTTCTACCAAAAAATTAGTATAAATTTTATTGCAGTTATACAACTATAAAAATTTAAAAAATGGATTATTCCTCTCACCCTCTAAATACTAAAAGCGTGATGTGTTCCATTTAGCCCAAATATTGTTATTAATAACATGATTATAAGAACAAAGAGAAATATACCGTAACACTAGAATTTAGGATTTCTTATAGTGATATTACATTAACACTAAAATTTAGGATTTCTTATTTAGATATAAGATAGTTTTAAATTTTTAGCCTAACTATTAATATAACAATCCTAACAATTTTAGGGGAGGGAAACGTTGTTCACATAATTAAGTTATAAAAGGGTAAATTTGAAATATATGGATTTCTAATTATTTAAACAGGTTTGGTTACAAAAATTGAAATAAGGTACGTTAGTGTAAATATCTCAAACCACAAGAGAACTAAGTGTTATCAAGACAAATTTGGAGAGAGGTCTATGAAATTATTCCATAAATTTATTATTAAAAAATAAAATTTTAATGTGACATGTCATGCCAACTAAAAGAGAAGGAGAGTTTTGTAATGTTTAGTATTTTTTGAGGAAAATGGGGACAGTTCAGTGATATTTTAATCCTAAAAGAAATAAAAGTGATATTAAGAGGCAGTTGTCAAAACATGAGAGACCTTTTAGGGAATTGACTCATGCAATGATTGGTTTATCAATGTAGTTATTTTAAATTCATATATCTGTATTTCAGTATGTTTTTCATGCATGCACACAAACAATAGAAATCGTGTTTATCCTTGAAATGATCATTCTAGTTTGAATCATTTTTTTAGACAAATTCGCTTTTAGTCTATTGTTTTGACTTGAATTTATTTTATGTGTAACAATCTAGTGTGCATATAATTTAATCTTGATAAAATGTTTTTTTATGATTTTCCTTAAACCTTGATAAATCTAAGAAGACCTTTTTGGTACAAAAGCAAAGAAACCATAGACCATGTCACCACCATAATCGCCTCATTGTTTTGTTTGGAAAAGTTCTACGCAGTAACTTTGATTGTCTGAGATATTGTGTGATTGAGAATATTGAAAGAAGAACGCAAAAATTTATCCAAAAGTGAGAAATTATCAATGCTCTCGTTGAGAGTCGAACTCAAGACCTCCCGCTTACTAAACGGGTGCTCTAACCAACTGAGCTACGAGAGCTGCTCTGTGCATTTATTGAATATTAAATATATAGTATAATACAGATTATAAGATTTTACTAAATTCAAAAGATTGTTAGAAAAAAAAACAAAACAAACAAAAAAGAATTATTAGAAATATTCAACAAAGATAAGTGAGAAATCTAAACATGACTCCAGCTATTTTTTTTTTATCTACCATGTATGGGTCATGTCTCATAATGCAAGTTTAAATAATAGAAAAATCCTGAATATTGATTTATTGTATCTTGTATTTGTTTTCTTCACGTGAATAGATACACTGGAATGTACATGATTTTAGAAGTTCTTTTATCATCCTTAATCATAAAAGTACTGTTTATTATCCTTTCAAAATTAAGCTCAAACTAAAGTACAAAACTTATTTCGATCAACTATAATTATTTATTTAGTAAGCGTTTAGACATGAATTTCATGATATTTTTAAAAAAGTTGTATTTGAAGTTAAAGTTGAAAAATAATAATTGAAAATTAAAATTATGTTTGAAAATGTGTTTCATGTGAAAAAAAAATATAGAAATGGGATTTTTTTGGTTACATGTTCTTCCATGGAGTACTAATATGCCATATATGAACACAATGATAAGAGTGTCAAGAAATGGTTTAAAGACCATGTTCATGAAATTTATAAACACAGTTGGGGTGTTAATTAACCCAAAGGACATCACTATGAACGCCTAATGTAATCGTCGGTTTTACAAAATGTCTTAGGAATATCTTCTCTTTATTTCGAGTTGATGATATCTTAACCTCAAATCTATCTTTCTGAAATTAGAGTGAAAATTTGACTATAATGTAAACCAATTAATTTGTTTTTAAAAAAAAAAACAACAATTATATGTCCAAATTAGTTTTAAATAGATGGAATAATTTTTTCGTAAGCGTTTGGATATAATTGAGTAATATTTGATAAAAAAATAGTTTTTGAAGTTGATGTTTTATGAGTAAAAAAATATCTTCGCTTGAATCATTCTAATGTATAATCAAATATTAAGAAAAAAACATTTCTAAACAGGCCCCTACGTCAAGAAAGATACTTTGCGTGATTTATTAATCGAAGACAAAAGACAGTAGGCCTTTGAACATTAATTAAGTGATAAGGGGAAAAAAAAGATAGTATTGAAGTCAAGTTGAAAAAGATTATTTAGAATTAGAGAAAAGGTGTAAATATACCTCTTAACTTTGCGGTTTATAGCAGATATAATCCCTCGTTAAAAAAGTGGTGTATATATATACCCCTGTCATTACACAAATGGTGCATATATATCCCCTGCTGTTACACAAATGGTGCAAATATACCTTTTTCGCTGACAGCATTTAAAAAATATATATTTAGCTTATGTTTAGTAGACTTGTTTTTCTAAAGTCACGTGGTAATTTCTTTTCCAAGTGGGTCAAGTATGGTTCATTTAAAAAAAATAAGTAGACTTATTTCTGTTAAGGCCACGGAGATTTTTTTTTTTAACAGACTCGACCTACCATACAAAAATTAAAAAAACCACATGGCTTTAAAAAAAAATCTACTAAAAAAAGGGAAAAAAACGTATATGTACATAGTAAGAGAATATATTTACAGAACATGACGATACTTTTCAGTTCACAAAATATATCAATAGCTTTCTTACAAAATCTATACAATTCAGGTAAATTAAAAAGAACAAATAAAGCACACTAAATAACGTAAGGAAACTGCTTTCCTTATTTTATCCACTTTTCTCTCCCTATTCAAAATTAAGAGATATTGTTCCCTGATTTTCTCCAACTTTTGCTCCCTTATTTTATCCAATTTTCTCTCTCCATTCAAAATAAAGAGATATTATTCCTTAATTTTCTCCAACTTTTGCTCGAAAAGTCCATTCTAATCTGTAATTCTCTCATTCAAATTTCATACAAAATCAATTTCTCGGAATGAATCAGATTCCATACAAAGTTTGTTATAATTTTTGAAATTGATATAAATCAGATTCCAGACAATGTTCATACACCAGAAAATAAATATGTATAAATTTTTTATGCAGTATGTATAACTATATAAATTCATTATAATTTTTATGTATGAAATATGTATAAAGGTTGTATGTATATTTTGATTATGATAAAGTACATATAAATTGTATAAAATCTTATCAAAGCATGTACAGATTATGAGAAAGTGTGTGTATGTGTGTGTGTGTGTGTGTGTCTATATATATATATATATATATGTATGTATGTATAACAAATTCTCCAATTGATACATACCAGATTCCATACACATTTCATACACGTCAGTTTTCAACATTTTAAGACTAATTTATATCGAATTTATTCGCATTTCATACACACTTACAACATATATCTCAAAATGATATATAGCATATTCCATACACATTTCATACAAATATTAATTTTCAATAGTTTTAAGAAACTACAGTATATATAAGTTATACAAATTTCATATTCATAGTGATCACACACATCTCAAAACAATACAAACTAATTTTTATATACAATTAATACACATGTCAGTAATGAAAATATTTCTATTATTATTGTATAAATACTTTATACACATTTCATACTAATAATTACAACACACATCTCATACACACATTTTAACTTTTTTACATGCTGCATTAAAGATTTTTTTTTTGTTCAATTTTTCATTAAACATATCATCACTCCCAGTATTCCACTGCTTAAATTCATAAGATTTTCTATTCATTATTTCCCACAAACTAAAGCCGAAGCTCAATTAAAGTCCAACAATGTAGGACTGAAAAACAAAACAATGCAGGACTGAAAAACATACAAAAATGACGATGTATAGTAACAATGGTGAAAGATTGGTTTGACGGGAACAGACAATGTTAGCTACAATCTCTGCCCTTAGCTTAGCTAAAAGGATAAAGTGAAGCTCCATCGGGAGTTGAAAATACAGAGAATTGCTATCAGACAAAAAATGTTAAAATTGGCGGAGAATTGTTCGTCGATGAAGCTAAAATCGTATCATACTAGGATAGAAGATGAATTTTAGGTCTGGAAATGGTGTCTATCAACAGCTATAGAAGGAGAGAGAGAGAATGAGAGAGATGTTTTTGAAAAGAAGAAAAAGTTAATGGAAAAGGGTCAAAATTACCCCTGAACTTTGAAAAATAGTTCATTTATACCCTTCGTTATACTTTAGGGCCAATTATACCCTTACAGTTATACTATGGGGTCAATTATACCCTTATAACTAACGGCTGTCACGTGGCATCATCCCAATCCTTCAAAATTATTTTACCCTCAAATAATTTTTAATACATTATACACATCTTTAATTTAAGACTCACTAAATTAAAAAATCTCTCTTAATTTCTTAAAACTTTATGTCTAGCCAAATTAAGACACTTAAATCGGAACTGAGATAGTAAATAATTATGTGCCTCAAAAGAACATTTCACCTTTTCTTTAAGACTTCAACCAAACAACTTTTTTTTTTTTTTTTAAATACTTTAAGAAATTAGTTAAATTTCAACTGAAATAAGAAGCAGTTGAAAATTTATAACTACCATTTTATCCTGGAAGACCTTTATGAGCTTTGATATTTTTGTTGGATGTAGTGAAGTGATAGTTTTAGAGGTCCAAATGCGTTTAACAATGTCTTCTTCAGCTCTTCCTCTTCCTTTCTCACAATCTCCATCATCTTTAGCCTTAACTCATCTCCCAAATTACTCGTCTCTCCTCAACAACACACTCACCAACCAACAACAATGCAATTCCATCGAGTCAAAACCACGTACAATTCGCTATCGTTTAAGTGAATTATGTAGACAAGGCAAACCCCATCTTGCACGCCAACTGTTCGACGAAATTCCTCAACCAACAACTGTACTTTGGAACACGATAATTATTGGTTTTGTATGTAATAACATGCCCCATGATGCTATTTTGTTTTATTCAAGATTGAAACACGTGGGTTTTTCATTGATATGCGATCAGTATACTTATTCTTCTGTCTTGAAAGCTTGCGCCGAGACGAAAAGGATTCTTGTTGGTAAAGCTGTGCATTGTCATATTTTGAGGTCTGGTATTTATCCTAGTATGATTGTGAGTAATTCTTTATTGAATATGTATTCCACTTGTTTCGCCTCAGAAAATGGTTACAACAACAACATACCCAGTGTAATCGCACAAGTGGGGTCTGGGGAGGGTAGAGTATACACAGACCTTACCTCTACCTTGAGAAGCTCGGAAAATGGTTCGGGCTGTGATTTAGTTGAAAGTGTGTTTAGAACGATGAGGAAAAGAAATGTCGTTGCTTGGAATACTATTTTTTCTTGGTATGTGAAAAGGAAGAGGTTTTCGGAAGCAGTTAGGTGTTTTGTTATGATGATGAGTTTAGGGATTAAGCCGACTGTTGTTAGCTTTGTTAATGTTTTTCCTGCTGTATCAGAAATTGGGGATATTAGAGTTGCAGATGTTTTTTATGGGTTGCTTGTGAAATTGGGTAGTGAATATGTAAATGATTTGTTTGTTGTTAGTGCTGCGATTGTTATGTATGCTGAGCTTGGTTGCGTTGATTTGGCGAGGAGAGTATTTGAGAATACTTGTGAAAGAAATACAGAGATATGGAACTCTATGATTAGCGGGTACATTCAGAACAATTTTCCTTTTGAAGCAGTTGATCTCTTTCTTGAAGCTATAGAAGCAGAGGATTCTGTTACTATTGATGATGTGACATTTGTATCTGCTCTTATGGCAACTTCACAGTTGCAGCATTTAGAGTTTGCTCAACAGCTACATGCACGTCTGATAAAGAAATGCATGGATTCACATGTTATTTCGCTAAATGCTATGATTGCCACATATTCTAGGTGTAACCGTGTTGGTGATTCATTTAAAGTTTTTAATGGAATGAAGGAAAGAGATATAGTATCATGGAACACCATGGTGTCTGCTTTGGTACAGAACGAACTTGATGATGAGGCTTTGATGCTTGTATATGAGATGCAAAAGCTTGGGGTTGCAATTGATGATATAACAATTACCATCCTGCTTTCGGCAGCATCAAATCTCAGGGACAGGGAAATTGGTAAACAGACCCATGCTTATCTTCTGAGGCACAATATTCAATTTGAAGGGATGGAGAGTTACCTGATAGACATGTATGCCAAATCTAGTATGATTAGAGAAGCACAAGCAATATTTCAGTCAAACTTCACAAACGATAAGGATCAAGCCACATGGAACGCTATGATTGCTGGAAACACTCAAAATGGATTAATTGAGCAATCCTTTGTTGTCTTCAAGGAGATGATTGAGAAGAATGTGAAACCAAATGCTGTGACCTTAGCATCAATTCTCCCATCATGTAGTCAGTCAGGAAGTACAGCAATAGGCAAGCAGCTACATTGTTTTGCAATTCGCAATTTGTTTGAGAACAATGTTTATGTTGTCTCGGCTTTGGTAGACATGTATTCTAAATCAGGAATCATTGATTATGCTGAAAATGTTTTTCTAAAATCCCCTGAGAAGAACTCTGTGACATACACAAATATGATTTTGGGATACGGCCAGCATGGGATGGGTAAGAAAGCTCTAACGTTATTCTACTCTCTGCGGCAGAATGGTTTAGAACCAGATGCTGTTACCTTTGTAGCAATCTTGTCTGCTTGCAGCTACACCGGATTGGTTGATGAAGGCCTTCAAATATTTGAGCTGATGGGTGAAGAATTCGGGATTCAGCCGTCAGCAGAGCACTATGCTTGTGTGGTTGACATGTTAGGAAGAGTTGGACGGTTGGATGAAGCTCATAATTTTGCTAAACAGTTGGGTGAAGAGGGTAATGTCTTGGGGATATGGGGATCACTCCTTGCAGCCTGCAGAGTGCATAGAAATTTTGAATTGGGGAAAACTGTTTCCAGTAAGCTGCTTGAATTAGAGGGTAGTGACAGAGTTTCTGGTTATCATGTTCTGCTTTCAAATATATATGCAGAGGAGGGGAACTGGCAGTCTGTAGATAACGTCAGAAGAGGAATGCGCAAAATGGGGTTGTCAAAGGAGGTTGGGTGTAGTTGGATTGATACTTCTGGATATCCAAACTGTTTTGTGTCTAGAGATAAGAAGCATCCTCAGTGCTGCATGATATATGATATGTTGGGATATTTAACCATCAATATGAAGGATGTTGGCTATAAGCCTAAACTTGAATTAATGGAAGAGTGGTTTTATGGGCTAGAAGAATAACAAGTTATTAGTTCTCCCACTATGTACCTATGTATTCATGACATTTTTGGACAGGATTTTGCTAGAGTTGACATGATCTTAATTTATCAGTGACCAGCTTAGCCTTTGAGATTCGAGGTAATAAAGTAATGTTTTTGCTTTTTAGTTTATTGTGAACATACTCGAGTAGGAAAATTCAGTTAGTGAAATGTATAGATGTTGCTTTATAAAGACAGATCAGTCAAGAGATTCCATTTACCTTTTTGGTGGAAAACAAGGAGTCCCAGATAGCAAAGAAAGGGGCCTATCCAAGATAAACGTCTATCAAGCTATCTGATTGACTGAAGCACATTTGAATAAGGTGACAAAGTTCTTTCCTTTGCATTAATTATGCTTGTTCTATGGTTCTGTTTTTTTTTTTTTTTTGAACTGGTTGTTTTACGGTTCTGTTTTAAACTATTGTATTGAGGATATCTTTTGATACAGAATTCCCTCAATAGTGGATGAAAGGATCAAAGAGAGTTGTAATAACACTTGCTTAGGTTGGTTCAAATAACTATAAGTATTGTCTGCTAATGTTGGTTCAGAAAACGATAAGTATTGTCTGCTAATGTTGGCTCAGGTAATTATAGTATGTGAATAGCAATGGAGTTTGCATAAATGTAGTTTTTCATTTGTGAAAATGGTTCTGAAGCTAGAATACACTCTATAGATAAGATAATCTCTGAAAAATTCTTCATTTGATTGTCGGCTTAAATTATTGGACATTGGCAAGCAAAAGCTTCTACATAATCTAGTTCTAGTAATTAGTAAGGGATTTTGTTGGCTAAATATGCTTATAGACTTGTGTCAACCAATTAATTTTTGAGTCCATAATATCTTTACTTGCCTTATTAGGCTCCACATGGTTGCTTGCAAGCTGCTTGTGGCAACTCAAAGCAGGGGCGGACCCACGTACATCCTACCGAGTGCTCGAGCACCCATTAACCCCGACGTAAATTATATATATCTGTATAGAAACTGAGTGAAAATGATACATATTAAACCAACAGCACCCATTGAATAAAATGCCCAGTGGGTGCTTCGGTTGGGAGGTTGGCTTGAAGGCCGTAATTTTGGGGAGTGTGAGGGTTCGATTCTCAAGTCACACAATTGTTTTATAACTCACAAAAAATCTTTAGCTGACATTTCCTTTTTTCCCAATATAGAGTCTTCCCTATTCTTCCTTTTTAGAACTTTCTTTGTTTACTTATACACTTAGTTTTTAATTTCCTTTTACATGTATGTAATTTCTTGTGACAAAGAGAAAGATTTCATATTTTTCTTGAGAAATTTTGACAATTTGGCTAAGAAATCCTTCAGGTTAATCATTTTTCCCAAAAAGTGAAAAATGTTTTTTTTTTTTTTAAATGATAGTAATATTTGTCGTACCTTTCTCATTAACTTTTTAAATAATCAAGATTAACTGGTTGTGCACTTGTAATATGTGATATGTACTAACTTTATACTACAAGAAGTGAGCACCCACGAGTTGGAAATCCTGGATCCGCCACTGACTCAAAGTTAGTTACTCCCTTCGTCCCGATTTAAGTATCTTAATTTGACTAGGCACGGAGTTTAAGAAATAAAGAGATACTTTTGAATCTTGTGGTTCTAAATTAAAGATGTGTATAATGTACTAAAATGTCGTTTGAATCTTGTGGTTATAAACTTGTCATGTAGGATGTTTGAATTGTCAACTTACTAAATATAGAAAGAGGCACTCTTTTTGGGACATACCAAAAAGTAAAGTAAGACACTTAAATTGGGACGGAGGGAGTGTAATTTTTCAGTTAGCAGAAGGGATAAATGGCTTAAGGGCATCACCTTGTGAAGTTTTAGGGTAACTATTTTTATTAATAATGGGAAAAGCTTTTTTGTATACCAAAAGGTAGACACATAATGTGATTCCTACAAACGACACCCAATCTTCTATACTAACTGGAATTTCATGGATGCACCAAAAAGAAACTAAGCATGAAAGGCTATTCCTCAAGTGCACATAGTTATTCCGTATCCCTTCAAAAGCTCTACATGAGTGCTAATGGCGCAACGTCTTACACTCTTCGACTTCTCCTAGATATCCAACTAGAGAGTGCCTCTTATATTCCTGGCAATGCTTCTGTTGAAGTCTTCTCTTTCTGCAAAAGATAGTTCTAGAGCTCAGTTCTACAGCAATGTGATTAACTAAAGGAACTGCATAAGTTTGTTCTGCAGACGTTGATCTTATTTGGTCATTGACGAGTTGAGCAAGGTTTTCTTACTGACTTCATTTATGCTGCATCTCTGATTAGATTTGTTGTCTAGGGTGCTCTTGAATTCGTAGGATTACAGTATAGAACTCCAACTTGCAGATTGATCAACTATTCTTTTGATGAGCTTTGCAGGTTAGTATTGTTGTTGATACATTCGGAAATGTGTTCTAAGGGTGTTCTGTGCTTAAGCCTTTCACTATACGATGATTTGTTGCGGTTTCAGTGTACCGTATCGAGTCTTATCTTGCACATAAGAAGGTGGTTGGTCCATCTTGCTACTACACTTTAGTGGTGTTGTGCGAGTGTTGGTTTATGGATGATATGTTTGATATTGCCAAGTATAGTGACACTGACGATTCATTACCAGGAAAAAATTCATTTTCTTATTAGATGTTCAGAAATGAACGAAATGACAAGATCACCCTCTCACTTGGCACTAAATGACTGAAGAAGAGCCGAGATTAAAATGATAGCTATAATTCAGAGTAAATTTATTGTGAGGCTGTTTGTCGAGAAATTCAGTTATTTTATGATGAAAACTTTGAAGAAGAAATTATAGATAAAAGAATGGGAAAATACATAATTTGCCGCAGTTGTCCCACAAGATCACACGCCTAAACTTTGCGAGGGATCCTTACGCCCTAGACTTGTTCAGAGTGGAACTTATACCCCCTCGCTACGAGAATCCCAGATTTATGTTGGATGTCATTATGCGTGCGCTTGATTCGTGTATCGCACCACTTAATCTGTCTCTCTCTTATTTTCCTTTCTTCTTCTTCCTTCTTCTTCTGTTCCTTATTTCTCCACCACAAATTTTACCATAAGAAAACTTTGCCATGGCTATATGAATAGAATATAATATTTTCGACCAAGACATTTCTTTTTGAGGAAAAAAGACACTTGAGGCTGGCTAGCAGTAGGCGATGGGATTGGAGGTAGTGAGGGTGGAGGAGGTGGACGAGGACGAGAGAGGTGGAGATAGTGAAAGCAATGGTGGAGGTTCAAGTATGTTTGGTGAGAAGAAAGAAAACAAAAGGCTAGTAGTAGGTGGTGGGGCGGAGGAGGAGGAGGGCGGAGGTGGAGGTGGTGGCATCAATGGTGGAGGTTCAAGCTGGTTCGGTGAAAAGAAAGAAAGAGAAAGAAAAAAGAAAAAGAAAGAAAACAGCTAGTAGGTGTTAGGAATGGAAGTGGTGGGGCCGAAGGAAGAGGAGGAGGACGGGGAGGTGGAGGTACTGGCAACAATGATGAAGGTTCTGATGGATTTGGTGAAGACAAAGAACAAAAAATAAAAGGGCAGCCCGGTGCACAAAGCTTCCCGCGTTAGCAAGGTTCGGGGAAGGGCCGCAACCCAAGGGGTATGATGTAGACAACCTACCCTAATGCAAGCATTAGTGGTTGGCTCGAACCCGTGAAGGTCACGCGGAGACAACTTTACTGTTGCTCCAAGGCACTTTCTTAGGGGAAAATTGAAATCTTGGCACTTTCTTATTCACAGCAAATTGAAATATTACCTAGAGGCGATGTCTTCTCAAGAGCTGAGAGCAGAGATTGTAGAAGTTGTTCCTATAAAGGACACACTGTCAACGATATATTTGCTCTGTACCTGCTGACGGGGGAGTAACTGTTGGTATTACTGGGACAGAGAAGATGCCACACAAACCTTTTCTCAATATTCTATTATGTCATTAATGATTTGTTGCATAGCATTTTGAGTCCTACTATTGGATCATTTACCTCCTGTTTGCTATGGTATCCAATTAGGTTTATTCATATTCTTCAAGGCTATGAATATTCTTTTTCTGATCAAGTATTACATATTTAGGTTGCAAAAGAATATCACATGTGGTTTTGGAAGATGGCAATTTCATTTCTTGTAGCGGGCTGTTGCTCAATCTGTGACAACGTGGCTCACCAGGTTAGTCTTTTCGTGTTGGTAGGATATTTACTTTGATAATTTAATGTTTTATTCTTGTTTCTTCAATTTTTTTTTGGTGGGGGGGGGGGGGGGGGGGGTGTTGGTGGGATGAGAAAGAGGATACTGTAAGCTAACGTGAGCTTATTTCTGTCTGTTACTGCTGGGTGATACAGTAATAATTTTCATTTTCACGCTTTGTATCTCAGTTTTGGTAATTGAATCGGAGCTCGGTGAGGATGAATCCTACGGCTGCAGCAGAGGCTCGCTATCGCTGGTGAAGAGCAATATTTGGAGGCTGTTTTGGAGGAGAAAGCTGGTTCATAACGTTTTTGGTAGAAGCAAATCTGCCGATGTATTTTTGCGGAGGAACAAGAAAATATCTGCTGGTGTATTTGTAGAAGCAACAGCCTTCTGATTCTTCTTAAGTTGCTCGAGTACCACCTGCCCAGTCTAATCTGTCACCTTTTATCTTCACCCTTGCAATCTTTTTCTTGTTGTCCAATACAACAACCTTTATTAACAAGAAACCTCCAGATATCCCAGAAGTTCACCTTTCAGAGTAATCAAAGCCTATCCTTGAGATTGCTTTTGCTCTAAGGATAGCGTGTTGTGAGAAATTGCATCTGGCAGAGATCTGAAGAAGTTCCTCGCGGTCACTGCTGATCTATGTGTCCTCTCAGTTGTAGGCAACCGCTGCAACTTCTTGACACCGTCCAACATATGTCAGTGCAATTCTTTCTGTTTTCCTGTGTTCCATTTGTATTTGCTATCTGTTCTTAACGGATACGCTTTTTCATGGTCTTCCACCCAGTGAACCCAGATTTGTGCTCAAAGTCATACAGTTCCTGCTTTTTTATAAGTGTGAAGATAAAGTGGATCCATTAGCCAAGAAAGCAGTGCAGGAAATAAAGAAACAATATGCTGACTGTCAGTATAATGTAGAGCAATAATGCCCTCATAAGCCAAGCTCTATTTTTGCCATTTCATTCGATGGAACTTCTCAGTCTATTACATTTCTTACGTTTTTGTCTTCCTCCTTCCTAATTTTAGTACACTTTGTTCTGCTGGTGATGTGCAATATCTGCTAAAATATTGCTAACACTTCTAAATTTTAAGCAATAAGTTCCAAATTCCAATCACATACTATTTGTTTTTTCAATGTGTTTGTCATTTGTGGCAACGGAACAAATATTGGCCACTCACAGTAATAGCTATACAAATTAACGTTAGCAGTACAATTTAAGAACATTCTATAAAAGCATCAGTTGTCTTTTACAAGTTAAACTAAAATGTGAAAGATTAGCATCCGCCAATAGTATCAAACTTCTACTAAAATTCAAGAATTAGACAGATCAATTTGAAAATCATATAATGTACAAATTCATCGTTTCACGGAAATGTGCCAAAATGGTAACTGGGTCAAGATTAAAAAAGAAGAAGCAGCTATTAATCTATTATACTTGTAGTACATGAACTAATTTACAAGTACATTTGGAGTATGTATAAATCTTTTTGCTAATCTCATTCCCGAGATTCAAGGCTATTTCTTTCACACTGTTGGCAAATTCAACTATTTCCCGCGCTTGAATCCCGTTCAATTCATAAACATGTGGAATCCCATATATATATCCCCAAACTAACATCATTTGATACTTTTTCTTGATCTACAGGATACATGTAGGTGACAGTAGTTTACAAGGTTACTCCAGGATAAAAGGCGATCAATCAATCAAAAACCAATTATCTTTTTCTTTTTCGTATCATAAACTAATTCGTGTGTGGACAACATCACCAATCATAGCATTGTTTCTATTTACTCCCTCCATTTCAAAATAAGTAGTGTTTTTAGCTTGAGTACACCCCTTAAGAAAACTATTCATCTCTAGAAAATAAGATGTATTTTAATAATTTACCCTTAATAAATATCTTGAAAAAAAAAATATAGCTCTTTAGTGTAGTTTCTTAGTTATATGAAACTTCTTTTATTTAAATAACGGTAAAATTGAAATATTTAAATAACGGTAAAATTGAAAGAAAAAAAATTAATGCTTTCTTGATTATGTTACACCACTTATTTAAAATAAAATGAATAAGTAAAAATATTTTACACCACTTATTTTGAAACGGAAAGAGTATCGGGAGTTATTTATTGCTCAATCTTTTTGTAATTACTTTCAACTCCTACCTATAAAAATTGCCTTCAACTCATATGATATATTTTCTACTTCCATAATGTCTTCACTAAGGTCAATTTCTAGTCGCTTCATTAATAAACTTGACATTAAAACATGCATTGAGCTTCTAAAAACATGCAAATCAATTACACATCTCAAACAAATCCATGCCCAAGTTATCATCCTCAATTTCCACAAACACATTGGCATTTTACACAAACTATTAGCCTTTACCACTCATAATAATACATTCCGAGTAGACTTAAATTACGCCAAGAAAATCTTCACTTCTTGCCACAACAGAACATTGTTTATGTACAATGTAATGATTAAAGGATATGTAAAAACAGGTCAATTTAAACAGCCCCTTTTCTTGTTTAATGAATTAAGAATAAATGGCTTATGTCCTGATAATTTTACATATCCATTTGTTTTTAAAGCAATTGGTGAGTTGAAAATGGTTAAGGAAGGTGAAAAGATTCATGGGTATGTGTTGAAATCTGGGGTTTGGTTTGATAATTATGTTGGTAATTCTGTTATGGATATGTATGGTTTGCTTGGTTGTGTTGAGAGTTTGAACAAAGTGTTTGATGAAATGCCTCAAAGAGATTCGGTTGCGTGGAATATAATGATTTGTGGGTTTGTGAGGTGTGGTAGGTTTGAGAATGCTGTTGGTGTTTACAAGAAGATGAGAGAGGAAAGTGGTGTTAAGGCTGATGAAGCGACGGTTGTGAGTACTTTGTCAGCTTGTACTGCATTGAAAAAATTGGAACTTGGTAAAGAAATTCATCGATACGTTGTTGAAGAGATTGGGGTTAGTGTTATTATTGGGAATGCATTAGTGGATATGTATTGTAAGTGTGGATGTTTGATGGTGGCTAGGCAGATTTTTGATGAGATGCCGATGAAAAATGTGATATGTTGGACTAGTATGGTGTCGGGGTATGTTAATAGCGGTCAATTGGATGAAGCTAGGGAACTTTTCGAGAGGAGTCCGATAAGGGATTTAGTTCTTTGGACAAGTATGATTAATGGGTATGTGCAGTTTAATCGTGTTAATGATGCGATGGACCTATTTCGTTCGATGCAAATGCAAAGGATTAAACCTGATAAATACACGTTGGTTGCTCTTCTCACAGGTTGTGCTCAGGTAGGAGCTTTGCAGCAAGGGGAGTGGATTCATGATTACATGAAGGAAAACCGAATAGCTGTTACTGCTGTTGTTGGTACTTCCCTTATAGAGATGTATGCAAAGTGTGGTTGCATAGAAAAATCAATGAAAATATTTGATGAATTAGAAGAGAAAGATACTGCATCCTGGACTTCAATTATTTGTGCGCTAGCCATGAGCGGGAATACTTGGAAGGCACTGGAACTGTTCTCAAAAATGGAACAAGCTGGAATTTTCCCTGATGATATCACTTTTATTGGAGTGTTAAGTGCATGTAGCCATGGGGGCTTGGTAGAGGAAGGCCGGAGATATTTCCACGCAATGAGTAGGATTTATGGGATTCAGCCAAAGTTAGAACATTATGGCTGTCTAATAGACCTACTGGGTCGTGCTGGGCTCCTAAGTGAAGCTGAAGTAATGATATCTCAGATACCCAATAAAGACAATGAGATTATAGTTCCAATTTATGGGGCTTTGCTCAGTGCCTGCAGAATTTACGGCAATGTTGATGTCGGTGAACGTGTGGCAGAACTGCTTATGGAGATTGAATCTTATGATTCTAGCACTCATACACTTCTGGCAAACACCTATGCATCTGCGGGCAGATGGGAAGATGTATCAAAGGTCAGAGGAACTATGAGAAATTTAGGTGTTAAGAAGTCACCTGGATGCAGTTCAATTGATATCAATGGAAATGTTCACGAGTTCATTGTTGGACGTTAATCAACTTGAAATGAATTTGTTGGATAGCTTCTCTTAGCTAATTCTAGGTCCAAGATCTTAGAAGTATCTGACAGTATAAAGATTCAGGTGATTTATGACTTGACTTTCTTTCTCATTAACAATCAAGTCATAAAAAATGAAGTCTGTCCTTTCTAGCAACCTGTTCTGGTTGTGGACATTATATAAAGAGTCGGACTGGTGGTTGAAGCAGATGTTTTTTCTCAACAGTTGGGTGAGAAGGGTGATGTCTTGGGGTTACCTGGATCGATCAGTGCTGCCTACTGAGTTCATAGAAATTTTGAAGCGGAGAAAGTAGTTGCCAGTAAGCTGTATGAAATAGGGGAGGAGGCCAGAGTATGCAGAGGAAAGAAATTGGCTGTCCGCCTCAGGTGTTAGAAGGGGAATGTGGAGTTAGCAGTACTTGGATTGACATATTTGGCAGTTCCGACTATTTTGTTCCTAATGATAAGAAGCATCCATGTGCTGCTAATATGCTGGGAAACTAGCGCGTAATACGAATGATGCTGGTTGTAAGTCTTAAACTCTAATGAATAGAGGAGCGGACTTATGTGGTAGCCGAATGAAAGCTTTTCGTCCCTGGACTAGGTACCTTTGTATTCACGAGTCTGTTGAAGGGTACCTTTGTATTTAATGTGGATATTCTGTAACGTAAGAGTTCAATAGAAGGTGGATTAACAGATAAAAGGGAGTTGCAGACTCGGAACTTTGCTTTTTTTATAGTACAGGGTTTTTCCGATGTCCCAATGGGAGAATGGACTACCTGTTAAGGATTAAATGCTATTACATCGTGGTAAAGGATGTTCTATAATAGAATATATTGCTGTTGGCTAAATTTCTTGAAACTTCATTCATTCAATAAGGGTTCCAGTCTATGATATTTTCATTCTTCATTTTCCAGAAGCTATCTACATTTTCTATTGTTAGACAAATCTCAAACAACATTGAAAAGACTCCTAGCAAATGTTGGACTAATGTGAGAGTACCAACAAGTCCTAGGCATAATTTCAGCTAGCTGGTACCGTTTATATGTCTACAGGCAGCTTAAAGTAGACAAGTAACTTACTTAGACCATAGACGGAGGGAGTTACTGTTTATGATTGGAGACTTGTGTGTACTTATAGTATATTATGTCTCCTTCGTTAAGTTGATATGTTACGGACTTATGATGCTTATGATATTGTTTGAGTTTAATTTAGGGTGTATTTGGTATGAACCAAAATATTTTTTGGAAAATGCTTTTTTAGTATTCTCATGTTCGATCGGTCAAAATGTTTTCGAAAACAGTTTTTCTAGACTTTCTTAGTGGGAGTAAGAAAAACAAGTTCCATAAGTGACATTCTTGATTGTCTCTCCGCACCGCCAAACACCCCACTTCCCTCAACCCCTCGCCCTCCACACCCGGTCTTCATTTTTTATAGGGGAGCACATACCCTGCCCCCCCCCCCCCCCCCTCCCCCCACACACAGCCCACAACCACCTAAGCCCCCAACCCCCTAACCAAATGCGAATCCAAATTTTCTAGAACATGGGTGTACCACTTAAAAAGAGAAAGAAAAAAATGTATGAAGTGGAAATTGATCCCTAGTCCTCTAGGTAATAACTCAATCTTCCAAGTGCACCATTTAACCTTAGCATGATTCCAACAGTTAATATTATACCAATTTTAGAAAATATATACATAAAATACCTAGTTTTAGGAAGAGATCATGGGTTCACGTGCCCCAAATTTTGCACACAAATTCGCCCCTGCCCCTAACCCCTACGCCTCTGCCCCCAAACCTCCCACCTCAACCCCCACCCACAACCCAACCTCTGCCCGCCGCACTCTTTGTCAACCCTGTTATATCCCGTATTTTTATACGTCGAGTTATTCGCAAGAGAATCGACTCAAGTTAAAGACGGGATCATTTTCGGGCACGAAACAGAAAATGTTTAATTTCCGGTCTCTATTAGAAAATGAATTGTTTATGAATTTTACTTAGTGTAAAAATATTAATGAAAAGTTGGGATTAATTTACCATGATTAGATTATTAAGTGGGGATTAAAAATTTAATTATTCATTAAACAAGTCACTAGTGCACTAAGTGGGTCCCACCAAGACATGTGGCCAAATTTAATTGGCTCAAGCCTTGAGTGGGACACTTGTCACTCCTAGGGGCTGAAAATATAGTGAAAAATATGTGCCCAAACCCTCATTTTCATCTTCCACAATAAGCTAGAGAGAGAGAGAAAACAAAAGCCATGGCATTCGGCCATGGCTAGCAAATTGGAGCTCAAATTTGTTGATCCAAAATCAGATTTTTCAAAGTATTCCAACAAGTTAGGAAGGCTATAATAACGTGGATTAGTCATTTGGAGCAACAAGAACAAGTATTAGTTCATTTCACAACTTCTAACCAAATTAAGAAGCCAACTTGTTAAGGTAAGATTTCGTTTTCTTTTGTTATAGGATTGGAGTTAATGATGTTGTAATGGATCTATTAAGTTGTATTATGTGAATTTGGAAGTAAGAAAAATTGTTTGATTAAAGTTGGCGTTAAAAGTGGGCAGATTTGGAGTTGTTTTAATTGGGTTGAGTTTGATTAGTGTTGTCATAATTATGGTATGATATTTGTAGAATATTTGTTTATGTTGAAGGGCTGGAAATATGGTTATTGACATGTATAGGGGCTGTTGTCAATGGTAAAAATTACACTCGATTCCATGTGTTTGTAATTTTGTGGAATAAAGGTCGAAAATTGTATTTCGATGTTGTAGTGTTGATGGACTGTTTTGGGTTTGCTATTGAAACGAAATTGAAGTAATTTCTTGTACATGGATGGTTGTTGTTATTAATGTTATGGATTATGTGTAAAAGGTGAAAGGAAAGTTTAAATCATGTTAGAACTTGTTGTGAAATTAGAGCAGTTTCCTTGCATATAATAGTTGATGTTGTTGTTGTTGTGGGCTGTTTTGATAAGGTTTTTGGTGGAAAATCTCATGTGATTATATGGCTATTTGAGGTTGTCATTGTTATGGTTAAATTGTAGTTAGGGGCTGTTCTTGAGGAATTGGAGAACTAAGGATAGTTAAGATTTGTATTGTGACGTTATAATGGATGGGGCTGTTTTAGAACTTGTTGTAATGTTACGATAGTTTTCTTGCATATAGAGGTTGATGTTGTTGCTGTGTTGTTGCTGATGTGAATCATCAAACTTGGAGGAAAGAAGCGTATAAAATATCGTATGCGAAGTGTGTCGATCTGCTTGGTATATTCTTAGATGTTCGTGAGATTATCGGTCACTGTTATGTGGTAAATAAGGACTGTTTTGGGGCTGTTTTGTAATGAATTTCGTGGCTGTTTGGTGATGAATTTCATGGCTGTTTTGTGATGAATTTTGTGGTTGTTTTGGGGCTGCTTGTTATAAATTTCGTGGCTGTTTTGTGGTGACATTTTGGGGGCTGTTTGTTGTAATTTCCGTGGCTGCTCTTGTTGAGTCGAAAGGCAGGGATTATAGTTATGATTATGTACAATATATGTAGTATATTTGCTGGAGTATGGGCTGTTCTTGATGGCTGGTCTAACATTGTTAAAGGGGATGGATAAACATAAGGAATTAGTGTATTAATCACTTTGTTGTTGTGGTTGTTGTACTCCATGGATGTAAAGAGAAAGAATGATAGCAATGGTGTATGTAGTGCATATGGGGCTGATTTTGTTATGTCCTTGAGTTGTGTCTTGTTATTGATGTTGTTAGTATGGGTTTGGGTTAGTATTTGAATGTATAGGCGTTGATGTTGGCTTGAAGGTAAGCCGTTGAATTGAATATTTGGAAAGTTGTCGAATGATGAAAAAGAGAGTATTAATGTAATATTGTCTTTCGGATTGGTTATTGGAGTTGCTAGGTTGGTTATTGTGGTTGTTGTTGTTGATATTGAGCGAGTTAAATTCTCGGGTTGGCCTATTTACAGGGGAAATGCTGCCGAATTTTCTGTAGAATTTAATGTTAGTTTGGAATGAATGGCTTAAGTGTCTATGTTTAATATTGGATATTCGTTGGCATATTTGTAGACCTTGGGGAGCCCGAGGCGTAGATTGGGATTTACTTTAGATTGGCTATCTTGGAGTGCGTACGAGGTATGTAAAGCGCAACCCTTCTTTCTTTTGGCATGCCTTAGTTTTCAATAGGCTATATCACGAGCCTCGAGGAAATTCCAAATTCGAAATCCGAGCACGTTATGATCCTTATATATATATTTCTTGGCATTCTTATGTATGTTGTGATGAAGTATGAACCATTATGTCTTCGAAAGCATTGATTTCCAAACTTTGTACAAAAAGATGTTTTAAAGAATTCCGTAACTACGAAATGCCATATCTTTTGCATAAAGGCTCGGATTGCTCCAATATTTTTATAGGAGTTTGCATGATGTATAATGAGTATGTTTTCCATAGGCGGGCCCGATTCGGGTCAATACCCGTCCGTGGGTCCTGCGACTTTCCTTTATGTAATTCGGATGACTTTTGAAAGAATTTGGTATGATTATCATTTCGAATTTCAAGTATGGTCATTTACTTATATTTGAGTCTATGATAATGATTTTATGCATATGGTTACTCATGACTCTGCTCGTGCGTTTTGTTATATCTTTCGCCGGTTCCCGGGCCGGTTCTGTTATCGTGCGCACTTTGATATACTCCGGAGTTATGTTGTGTTTATGGTTCACCGAGCTACTCGCAAAAGAGGGTCGGGTTCCACATATATTTGGTGTTATGCTGTGTATGGCGTTATGTTGTGATGTGATATGTGACGGGGATACGGAGATTTGAAACATTCTGGTGTTATGCTGTGTTATGGCGCCATCGACGGGCGGGCGACCATATTCTTCTGTACCCTACGCATGACTTACATATTTTTGAAAGTAAACAAATTTTGATATTTTGGATTTTTACTATGTTCTGTACTACTATTTCGTTTATGCCTCAGATTTGTCTCTGTATTTTCTGCTTTGCATACTCAGTACATATTTCGTACTGACCCCCTTTCTTCGGGGGGCTGCGTTTCATGCCCGCAGGTACAGACGCACAGTTTGGTGACCCACCAGTTTAGGACACCCTCTTCTGCTGTTTGGAGTGCTCCTCTTATTTCGGAGCCTACCTTTTGGCATATATCTTAGTTTGTACATATGTATATATTTGTTCAGGGGTACGGCGGGGCCCTGTCCCGCCATATGTTTCGGTTGGTCTGTTTAGAGGTCTGTAGACGTATTTGTGGGTGTGTGTGCCTACTTCTGTACAGATGTGTTTGTATGACCCTGTTCGTTATGGCAGCCTTGTCGGCGTGCACTTTGTATATGTTTTAGGCCGTTGCGCCATCTGTTAGCCTTGTCGGCTTTTGATACTTTTGATAGCCTTGTCGGCTTTTGATACATTTGATAGCCTTGCCGGCTTTTTGATATATGCATACGTATATGGTTGCGCTGAAATGTGTCTGATACAGTTTGATATAGTTTTGGACGACATATAGTATTTATGGCCGCATATGCTATTTATATGTGATTCGATATGGATAAGTGTGTTACGATTTGATATGTTTGTCTGTCCGGGTGTCCAAGTAGGGCACCAGTCGCGGCCCACGGGGTTGGGTCGTGACAAACCCATGCTATAGCGTTTGCGTAGATTATATATAAATGCTCTTGGATAATATTTTTTTTAAACTCACCAAACACTAGAAAATAATAAGAAAATCATTTATTTTTGAGGAAAACATTTTTCTTCGTGCCAAACACACCCTTAACATTCTATTATTCTATGTGTTCTTATAAGATGAGGATAATAGATAGTAAACAAATCCCTAGCCTTTAGTTAGGGTGTGATAAACTTTGTGTCTTGATTTTCTTTGTTAGCTATAGACCAATGTATTAATGGAATATCTATTATGAATATGGTGAGCACCATATCCATAATCAGTGGTTCTGCTTAAGGATATTAGACTTTCTAATATACGTCATTTTTAGAATTCTTTCAATGTCGATAAGTCATGTCTAGAGCCAAGTAAGTGTATTAACTATAGCTTATTTAGGAGGAGCAGGGGATATCACCTCCCCATAGCTTAGTGGATTCCAGCAAAGGCTAAAGGAGAGTGAGAAATTTGTTCTGGCCTAAAGCCTTGGTGGACAGAATTAGCTAATATATGTGGGAGATAGCATGTATTTTGTGAAATTAGTTGAGATGCAGGCAAGCTGGCCCGGACACCACAATTATCGAAATAGTATATAAACATACTCAACCCAATTGGGCAGTATAGTTAATATTCTTATGATTAACATTATTAATATCTCTCTTAAGAGGTGCAAAATATTAAAAGACAAATAATAAGAACATGAGGTAAAAACTATAATACAATGTGTGATTAGATACCAAACTGTTGGCCCAAAGATAGCAATGTCTCTAGTAGTTCTGTGGCATCAGGTCTTTCACTTGGAGAGACACTCAAGCATTGCAGAGCAATTTCAAGCAGTAAAAGCATTTGTTGATGAACTTGAACAGAATTTCCACTCACTCTGCTGTCAAGAACTTCACCCAAATCTTCATGCTGGATAATCCACTTAGCCAACTCTGTTCCTTCACTAATGGCTGGTTTCCCCGTCAGCAGTTCAAGCATTATTACCCCACAGCTATACATATTACCAGCCTCAGTCACTCTCATCACATATGCATATTCTGCATATGCAAACATTAATCATCTAGGTGGTTTAATACAAGATTTATGTGTTTTATAAATGAAGTCCCTAAAGTAACAAAGACTAAGAAAATAAAATTTAGTTCAAGATGGTTTATGGAAAAAATGGTGTCTTTGTGTTGTGGTTATCATCCTACCCAACTAGATATAATTTTTGGTTTCATATTCTCAAGATACGACGAACCTTGGTGTCATGAAGAACAATCAGACATGTGAGTGATTGTTATGTTGATAGATATAAGATTTCATGACAACACAGGAATTAAAGAACATTCAATAACTACTTATGGAACATTTGAATCACATCATTATCGCCAAAACAATGAAGGATCAGTTTACCTGGAGGAACATATCCCACTGCTACGGTAATTTGTGAAGAACTAAATGCCCTCCCAAGCTCAATATCTCCAATTAAGGGCTGGTCCAAATGTTCCATAAAGATGCTGCTTGTTGAAACATGGAGGGGGATGATCGGATCGCTGAAGAGAGAGCCTCCATGTAAGATATCCAAACCTCTACAAATGCCAACTGCTATGGCAAAACGACTTTTCCAGTCTAAAACATTGTCATCACTTCTTCCATGAAGGAGGTCAAAGAGTGTTCCATGTTGAGGGTATTCATAAAAGATATATGTAGTATCAGATTCAACAACATAAGCAAGGGGGGCCATAGTGTAGTTGCTAAGGTGACCTATATTTACAAGCCCTTGCTCGAACCTTTCCAAGCTATGCAAGATGAATGACTTCTTTCTCCTCGTAATCTTCTTGATGCAATAGTACACACCGCAAGACATCATAACCCTGTAGTATGTGTACAACTCGTTGCTTCGCATAATGTTAACTGGCCTACAAATTGCAGTCATGGCCTTGGACTGTTTGATTCGAGACTTGTAGAGCCTATCATCAGTTAACCAACAAAACTCAGTTCGATACAGGTGCTTCAAAACAAAGTACTGAATACAAATGCTTGCCATGATACCAAAACAAACGCTGCATACAACTACTAAAACTAATGATATCCTCTTTTTTGCAACTGGGGAAGGATTGATCAGATCCCTATTTCCACTTATATCAACACTGACAAAACTTCCAAACGATGGAACAACTCCAGAGAGTTGATTATTCGAAAGCACCAACCTAGTCAAGCCTCTCATTTTAGTTAGGAAGTCGGGAATCTGACCCGAGAAACTGTTGTAAGAGAGATCCAAAACTTCCAAGTAAGTCAATCTAGACAGACTAATTGGTATACGTTCTGAAAAGAGATTGTGACTTAGATTCAAAGAAATACACAGCACCTCCGGAATCTCACCCGAGAACCTGTTGTAAGAGAGATCCAAAACTTCCAATGAAGTTAATCTAGAGAGACTAACTGGTATAGGCCCTTGAAAATGATTGTGACTCAGATTCAAAGCGATTTGTAAACTCAACGGCATCTCGGGAATAGGCCCACCAAGTTGATTCCCTCCAAGTTGGAGTTCGAGCAGCTGATTTAAATTACTAATATCGATCGGAATTCGACCACTTAGTTTATTCCCCTCCAAACTAAAGTTTGTGAGATTTGTCAAACTTGACAACGATCTCGGCATGGAACCAGTCAATGAATTCCAGCTGATATTGAGCCTCTGCAATCTGTTCAACTGTGAAACATTGCTTGGAATTTCTCCAGCTAGGTTATTGGACTGAAGACTCAGTACCTGAAGATTAGATATATTACCCAACTCAACAGGAATAGGACCACTCAGCTTATTCTGGGCTAAGTTCATAAGGGCCAAGTTTTGGCACTTTCCTAATTCAGAAGGAATTGATCCACTTAGCTGGTTGTTATCTAACTCCAAGTAGGTCAAACTCTGAAAGCTTCCAAAGGAAGCAGATGGAAATGATCCATTCAAAGCATTTTGCCCCAAGCTCAACCTGATCAAATTTACCAATATGTTCGGAGGAACAATTCCTTCCAAATTATTGGAAGTAAGATCAACAAACTGCAAATTCAGTGGGGATAGCAGGTCCTGAGGAATTGTACCATTTAAATTGTTAAAACTTAGGTCCAAATTCCATAGGTTCTTGGTTAAACCAATTGGTATAATTCCAACGAAACCATTCTGATTTGCATCAAAATCTGTCAGTGTTTTGATATTCCTAAGGGATTGTGGGATTGTGCCGCTCAATTTATTGGCTGACAAGTTCAAGACTTGCAATTTGGAAAGTTCTCCTAATCTATCAGGAATTACACCAGATAGGTTGTTAAAAGACAGGTCAATCAATGTCAAGTTGCCAAAGTTCACAATTTGAGTGGAGAATTCACCTTGAAAATGATTTGCAGAAAGTTGAAGCTCCTCCAGTAGATTAAATTTTCCAAGACTGGTAGGAACTGAACCAGAAAATTGGTTTTCCGTGAGGTTCAAACTCTTAAGTGAATTCAATCCACTCAACTGCAAGTCAACTTTTCCATTCAAGTTATTACGAGACATGTCCAAAAACTCCAACTTTTGAAAACCAGTGAAAGCAGGCAAAGAACCCTCCAACCGATTCCAATTAAAGCTCAACGATTTCAATCCCCTGATTTTCCCACAACTAGTGATGAACCCATTTGGGATTGAGCTTAAATGGTTCTGGGAAACATTAAGAGACTCCAAAGTATCGAGTTGACAAATAACAGGCAAGAACTCAGAGCTAAAGATAGAAAACCTTGAAAAAGAGACTTTAGTTATGGAAGAGTAACTAGGACTGCAAGAAATACCTTTCCATGAACATGGGTCTGAACTTTTATCAGTCCCATGCCACACAAAAGAATAATTACCAATATCATTTTGAAGAATCTCATAGAGCCTAGTCATTGTGTTAATCTGATTTTGGGTCAATTGGGAAAGCACCAAATGAAAAAAGAAAGGCAAGTAGAGAATAGAAGAAAGATAGACATACTTTGCGGTCATTGTGGCTTGCATTTGGTTAGTTTTGGTTCGAAAAGTGGAGTTGGAATCACAAACATGAGTAGGCAATATGCATGCGTGCAGAAGAAGCCAGTAACAAAAGATAAAGATCAACATCAGTCTTGAAAGACCTTGACTCATGACACTGCCTCATGGGTTCCACTGTTACGAACAATTTAGATTTGTCAATTAGAATTAAATTGTAAAAGTCTTTGCACAAACTATTGTCATTATACTCCTATCAGTGTTAGGTGTGCGAACAAAGTACCACATTGGTAGCTGAAAAGAAAAAGGAGCTACTTATAACGAGTTGGATACTCTTAATGATGTGAGGCCTTTTGGGGAAAACCGTGCGGGCTTGGCACAAAGCGGACAATATCACATCATGTTAAGAGTATCACATCAGAGGTTGGTTGGAAGACTCATTTATCTCTCTCACACTAGACCAGATATAGCCTATTCAGTCAGCCTGGTGAGTCAGTTCATGCATGATCCTCGAGATCCTCATATGGAAGTTGTCTTTCGCATTTTGCAGTATCTGAAGTCTGCGCCAGGGAAAGGTCTACTTTTCTCCAGACATGGTCACCTCAAAATAGAAGCCTTTACAGATGCGGATTGGGCAGGATCGCTAGATGACCGAAGATCAACATCCGGTTACTATACACTCGTAGGAGGAAACCTAGTCACTTGGAGAAGCAAGAAGCAAAGTGTTGTTGCTAGATCAAGTGCGGAAGCAGAATAAAAAGCTATGGCTCAGGGTGTTTGTGAACTTTTATGGTTACGAAAGCTATTAGAGGAATTGAGATTGTCTGAAAAGGGAAAGATTTCCATGTATTGTGACAACAAAGCTGCAATCAGTATAGCTTATAATCCAGCCGAACAAAGCATGTTGAAATTGATCGACACTTCATCAAAGAAAAAGTTACGGATGGTGTCTTGAGTTTGTTTCATGTGTCATCAGGAAAGCAGCTAGCTGATGTGTTTACCAAAGGCCTCACCAAACAGACTTTCCATACACTAGTTTGCAAGTTGGGCATGTGCGACATCTTTGCCCCAACTTGAGGGGGAGTGTTGATTGATATAGATTTCCTAGCATAATTATAGGAGTAATTGATATAGATTGATTATGTAATGATTGTGTAATATTCTCTTTGATTATGTAATAGTCTCTTTCTTTATTTAGTTATAGGACTTATTGTATAAATACCCATTGTCATGGGATGTAAATTATCAAGAAATACAAAGAATACTTTCTCTTCTTCTTGAAATTCTACATTATGTAACCATTTGAGCAATCAACTCTCTCATTGCATTTGTTCCTCTTATTCCCCTACTTCCCAACCAATAGGAAGGTGCTAAGATTTTACTCACACCCAATGAGGTAGTTTAAACAAACATTGTTATGATTAACGCTATTAGTGTCTTTCTTAAAAGGTGTACAAAAATCTTAACCTATAATCTGTACTCCTACAATGTCTTCAATAAGGTCAATTTCTAGTCGTTTCATTGGAACACTTGACATTACAACATGCATTGAGCTTCTAAAAACATGCAAATCAATTACACATCTCAAACAAATTCATGCCCAAGTTATCATCCTCAATTTCCACAAACATATTGGCATTTTACACGAACTATTAGCCTTTACCACTCATAATAATACATTCCAAATAGACTTAAATTATGCCAAGAAAATCTTCAATTGTTGCCAAAACCCAACATTGTTTATGTATAATGTAATGATTAAAGGGTATGTAAAAACAGGTCAATTTAAACAATCCCTTTTCTTTTTTAATGATTTAAGAATAAATGGCTTATGTCCTGATAATTTTACATATCCATTTGTTTTTAAAGCAATTGGTGAGTTGAAAATGGTTAAGGAAGGTGAAAAGATTCATGGGTATGTGTTGAAATCTGGGGTTTGGTTTGATAATTATGTTGGTAATTCTGTTATGGATATGTATGGTTTGCTTGGTTGTGTTGAGAGTTTGAACAAAGTGTTTGATGAAATGCCTCAAAGAGATTCGGTTGCGTGGAATATAATGATTTGTGGGTTTGTGAGGTGTGGTAGGTTTGAGAATGCTGTTGGTGTTTACAAGAAGATGAGAGAGGAAAGTGGTGTTAAGGCTGATGAAGCGACGGTTGTGAGTACTTTGTCAGCTTGTACTGCATTGAAAAAATTGGAACTTGGTAAAGAAATTCATCGATACGTTGTTGAAGAGATTGGGGTTAGTGTTATCATTGGGAATGCATTAGTGGATATGTATTGTAAGTGTGGATGTTTGATGGTGGCTAGGCAGATTTTTGATGAGATGCCGATGAAAAATGTGATATGTTGGACTAGTATGGTGTCGGGGTATGTTAATAGCGGTCAATTGGATGAAGCTAGGGAACTTTTCGAGAGGAGTCCGATAAGGGATTTAGTTCTTTGGACAAGTATGATTAATGGGTATGTGCAGTTTAATCGTGTTAATGATGAGATGGACCTATTTCGTTCGATGCAAATGCAAAGGATTAAACCTGATAAATACACGTTGGTTGCTCTTCTCACAGGTTGTGCTCGGGTAGGAGCTTTGCAGCAAGGGGAGTGGATTCATGATTACATGAAGGAAAACCGAATAACTGTTACTGCTGTTGTTGGTACTGCCTTCATAGAGATGTATGCAAAGTGTGGTTGCATAGAAAAATCAATAAAAATATTTGATGAATTAGAAGGGAAAGATACTGCATCCTGGACTTCAATTATTTGTGCGCTAGCCATGAGCAGGAATACTTGGAAGGCACTGGAACTGTTCTAAAAAATGGAACAAGCTGGAATTTTCCCTGATGATATCACTTTTATTGGAGTGCTAAGTGCATGTAGCCATAGGTGCTTGGTAGAGGAAGGCCGGATATATTTCCACGCAATGAGTAAGATTTATGGGATTCAACCAAAGTTAGAACATTATGGTTGTCTGATAGACCTACTGGGTCGTGCTGGGCTCCTAAGTGAAGCTCAAGTAATGATATCTCAGATAACGAATAAAGACAATGAGATTATAGTTCCAATTTATGGGGCTTTGCTCAGTGCCTGCAGAATTTACGGCAATGTTGATGTCGGTGAACGTGTGGCAGAACTGCTTATGGAGGTTGAATCTTAGGATTCTAGCACTCATACACTTCTGGCAAACACCTATGCATCTGCTGGCAGATGGGAAAATGTATCAAAGGTCAGAGGAACTATGAGAGATTTAGGTGTTAAGAAGTCACCTGGATGCAGTTCAATTGATATCGATGGAAATGTGCACGAGTTCATTGTTGGACATTAATCAACTTGAAATGAAGTATGCTATTTGTTGGATAGCATCTCTTAGCTACTTCAAGGTCCAAGTTCATAGACGTTTCTGACATATAAAGGTTCAGGTGATTTATGACTTGACTTTCTTTCTCATTAACAATCAAGTCATAAAAGTGAAGCCTTAACAATCAAGTCATAAAAGTGAAGCCTTTCCTTTCTAGCAACCTGGTCCGGTTGTTGACATTATATAAAGAGTCGGACGGGTTGTTGAAGCAAATGTTTTTATCAGCAGTTGGGTGAGAAGGGTGATGTCTTGGGGTTACCTGGATCGATCTGTACTGCCTACTGAGTTCATAGAAATTTTGAACCGGAGAAAGTAGTTTCCAGTAAGCTGTATGAAATAGGGGAGGACGCCAGAGTATGCAGAGGAAAGAAATTGGTTGTCTGCCTCAGGTGTTAGAAGGGTAATGCGGAGGTAGAAGTACTTGGATTGACATATTTGGCTGTTCCGACTATTTTGTTCCTAATGATAAGAAGCATCCGTGTGCTGCTAATATGCTGGGAAATTAGCGAGTAATATGAAGGATGCTGGTTTTAAGTCTAGACTCTAATGAATGAGGAGTGGACTTATGTGGTAGCCGAATGAAAGCTTTTTCTCCCTCAACTAGGTACCTTTGTATACACGAGTCTGTTGAAGGGTCTCTGAAACATGTTGACATGCTTATAGTTAATTGGGTGACCTGCTTAGTCTCTGAGGTATGAGGTAATGCAATTGTACTTCACTTTATGTTTTAGTTTATCCTTCTTTACACACGATGCCTTTCTTTTATTAACATTTTTGCAAATTTTTCAAAAGTAGGATCAGTTTGTGAAATGGAAAATTGGTGTTCCATTGATCCCAATTCTCCCGTTACAAATGGATGGGGGACCCAGATTTCAAAGGAAGGAAGAAAATCCATGAAGCAACATCTATTAAGCTATCCGATTGACTGCAACACAATTAAATTAGGTGAGCAATCACCCCTTTTTTTTTATGACTTCATCCCCCACCCACAAAATATGTATATATATATAGAGAGAGAGAGAGAAAAACACTCATATTTTGCACTTGCACCTGTACACTGTTTATTGAGGATATTTTGTAACGTATGGTTGCAATGAAAGGTGGATTAATAGATAAAAGGGAGTTGCAGGCTTGAAACTTTGCTTTGTTTTGTAGCACAGGGTTTTCCCGTTATCCCAATGGGAAAATGGACTACCTGTCAAAGTTAAATGGAACTACTTCATGGTAAAGGATGTTCTATAATAGAATATATTGTTATGATGTGCTGTTGGCTAAATTTAGGACCGCTTCAATGCCTATAATTTGAGAGATAAAGAGGAAATCATTCAATATGTTTCTAGTCTATGATTTTTTTCGTTGTTATAGAGGGCTGACTTTGTTGCTCACAAATTTCTTGTGGCAGCTTGGACTTTAATTAATAGGGTTGGGTTGGGTTCTAAATTGGTCCAGGTTCTTAATTAGTGTTCTAATTATTTTTTTCTTAAAATTAAATTTGTCACGTCACCAAATCTCACCAAAAAATACAAAATCTGGTGAAGATGACCATTGAAGCTAATTAGGTAAAGTAAAGTGACTTTTGAAAGACAAAAAATAAAAAAATAGATGACTTTGATAGCCAATTAGCCAAAGTTACATAACCATCTAAGCAATCAACTCTCTCATTGCATTAGTTCCTCGTATTCCCCTACCTCCCAACCAATAGGAAGGTGGTAAGATTTTACTCACACCCAATGAGGTATAAACATTCTTATGATTAACGCTATTAATGTCTTTCTTAAAAGGTGTACAAAAATCTTAGAAGACAGATAATAAGGACATGAGGTAGGACACGACGCTAGAATATGTGGGATTAAATACCAAATTGTTGGCCCAAAAGTAGCAATGTCTCTAGTAGTTCTTTGGCATCGGGTCTTTCACTTGGAGAGATACTTAAGCACTGCAAAGCAAGTTCAAGCACTAAAAGCATTTGTTGATGAACTTGAACAGAATTTCCACTCACTCTGCTGTCAAGAACTTCACCAATATTTTCATGCTGGATAATCCACTTAGCCAATTCTGTTCCTTCACTAATGGCTGGTTTTCCAGTTAGCAGCTCAAGCATTATTACCCCAAAGCTGTACATGTTACCTGCCTCAGTCACTCTCATCACATATGCATATTCTGCAAATACAAACATTACATGAAAAATCATCCAGGTGTCTAAAACAATATTTTGTGAAACCTTGCAGATAATGTTGGAAATGTGGGTTTAAGGTTCAATCACATCGAACACTATCCTTCCTCTTCTTTCTATCCCAATCTTACCACTTAAAAGAACATGAACTATATGGAGTAACATGGTTAGTGAAAATTCATTTAGCCGGCCCCAACTCATTTGGGACTGAGGCGTAGTTGTTGTATAAGAACATGAACTATAAATGAAGTCCCTAAAGTAAGAAAGACTAAGAAAATAAAAGTTGGTTCGGGTTGGTTTCTGGACAATGTGGTGTCTTTGTGTTGTGGTTATCGCACTACCCAGGTAGATATAATTTTTGGTTTCATATCTCAAGATACAACGAACCATAAAGTTTCTTGATGAACAATCAGACAAAGGGATTCTTGAATCCTTACAGTACTCTCAATTGCCTTCTCAAATGTTGGTAAAATAGTATGCAAAGCGAAGTGAGTGATTGTCTAAAATTTCATGAAAAGACCGGAATGAAAGAACATTCAATAGTTACTTATTTAACAATTGAATCACATAATTATTGCAAAAACAACGAAGGATTAGTTTACCTGGAGGAACATATCCCACTGCTACAGCAAATTGTGAAGAATTAAATGCCCTCTCAAGCTCAATATCTCCGATTAAGGGCTGGTCCAAATGTTTCATAAAGATGCTGCTTGTTGAAACATGGAGGAGGATGATCGGATCGCTGAAGAGAGAGCCTCCATGTAGGATAGCCAAACCTCTACAGATGCCAACTGCTATGGCAAAACGAGTTTTCCAGTCTAAAACACTGTCACTACATCTTCCATGAAGGAGGTCAAAGAGTGTCCCATGCTGAGGGTATTCATAAATGATACATGCTGTATCAGATTCCTCAACATAAGCAAGGGGGGCCATGGTGTAATTTCCAAGGTGGCCTATACTAACAAGCCCTTGTTTGAGACTTCCAAAGCTATGCAAGTTGTATGACTTGCTCTTCCTTGTAATCTTCTTGATGCAATAGTACAAACCACAAGGCATCATAACCTTGTAGTATGCGTAGAACTCATTGCTTTGGATAATGTTAATTGGCCTAGAAATTGAAGCCATGGCCTTGGAGAATTTGATTTGAGACCTGTGGAGGCTATCATCAGTGATCCAACAAACCTGGAGGCTATCATCAGTGATCCAACAAACCTTAGTTCGGTGAAGGCTATTTAAAACAACGTACTGGATGTGAAGGCTATTTAAAACAACGTACTGGATACAAATTTTTGCAGATATACCAAAAGCAAAGCCACCTAAAACAAAGAGGAGGAGGACTATGGTTGATGACAATGTCTTTGCCTTTTTCTTATTGTATTCCAATTTTGCAACCGGGGAAGGATAGATCAGATCCCTATTTCCACTTGTATCAACATTGACAAAGCCTCCAAACGATGGAACAACTCCTGAGAGTTGATTGTTCGAAAGCACCAAAATAGTCAAGCCTCCCATTTTAGTCAGGAAGTTGGGAATCTGACCCGACAACCTGTTGTAAGAGAGATCCAAAACTTCCAATGAAGTTAAACTAGAAAGACTAATTGGTATAGGCCCTTGAAAAAGATTGTGACTCAGATTCAAAGCAATCGCTAAACTCAACGGCATCTCCGGAATAGGCCCACCAAGTTGGTTCCCTCCAAGTTGGAGTTCTAACAGGTGATATAAATTACTAATGTCGAACGGAATTTGACCACTTAGTTTATTCCCTTGCAAGTTCAAGTTTGTAAGACTTATCAAACTTGATAACGAACTCGGTATGGAACCAGTCAATGAATTCCAGCTGATATTGAGCCTCTGCAATCGGTTCAACTGTGAAATGTTGCTTGGAATTTCACCAACTAGGTTATTGATCTGAAGACTCAGTACCTGAAGATTAGAAATATCAGCCAACTCTACAGGAATAGGACCACTCAGCTTGTTTCGAGCTAAGTTCAAAAGGGCCAATTTTTGGCACTTTCCCAATTTAGAAGGAATTGGTCCACTTAGATGGTTGTTGTCCAGCTCCAAGTAGGTCAAACTTTGAAGGCTCCCAAAGGAAGCAGATGGAAATGACCCATTCAAATCATTTTGCCCCAACCTCAACCTGATCAAATTCACCGACATGTTCGAAGGAACAGGTCCCTCCAAATTATTGGAAGTGAGATCAACAAACTGCAAGTTCCGTGGAGATAACAGGTCCTGAGGAATTGTACCATTTAAATCGTTAAAACTTAGGTCCAAATTTCTCAGGTTCTTGGTTAAACCAATTGGTATACTTCCAACAAAACCATTCAGATTCGCAGCAAAACGCGTCAGTGTTTTGATATTCATAAGGGATTGTGGGATTGTGCCATTCAATATATTGGATGACACGATCAAGACTTGCAATTTGGAAAGTTCTCCTAATCTATCAGGAATTACACCAGACAGGTAGTTTAGAGTAAGGTCAATCAAAGTTAAGTTGCCAAACTTCAAAATTTGAGTTGGAAATTCACCTTGAAAAGAATTTGCAGAAAGTTGAAGTTCCTCCAAAAGATTAAACTTTCCAAGACTAGTAGGAACTGAACCAATAAATTGGTTATAACTGAGGTTCAAACTCTTAAGTGAATTCAATCCACTCAACTGCAACTCAACTTTCCCATTCAAGTTATTATGAGAAAAGTCTAAAGACTCCAACTTTCCAAAACCAGTAAAACTAGGCAAAATACCCTCCAATTTATTCCTACTTAAGTTCAACAATTTCAACCCACTAATCCTCCCACAACTAGTAATGAACTCATTTGTGATAGAGCTTAAATGGTTTTGGGAAACATCAAGAGACTCCAAAGTACTAATTTGACAAATGAAAGGCAAAAACTCAGAACTAGAAATAGAAAACAATGGAAAGGACACTTTGGTTATAGAAGAATTATCAGAATTGCAAGAAATACCTCTCCAAGAACATGGGGTTGAAATTTTATCATTACCATTCCATACAAAAGAAGTACCAGTATTATTTTGAAGCATATCGTAGACACTTCTCATGGTATTAATTTGATTTGTGGGCAATTGGGAAAAGACCAAATGAAAAAGGAAAGGCAAGTACAAAATAGAAGAAAGATAGACATACTTTGTGATCATTGTGGTTTGCATTTGGTTAATTTTTGTTCCAAGAGTGTAGCTGTGATCACAAATATTAGTAGGCAATATGCATGCACAAGAAGCCATTAACAAAAGAGAGAGATCAACATCAGTCTTGAAAGTCCTTGACTCATGACACTGCCTCATGGGTTCCACTGTTATGAACAATTTAGGTTTGACAATTAGAATTAAATTGTACAATTCTTTGCACAAGCTATTGTCAGTACTAGGGGTGCTCACGGTTCGGTTTGGATCGGTTATTTAAAATATAACCAAATCAATTTAGTCGGTTATTCAAATTGTCAAATCAAACCAAACTATATCGGTTTTTACTATTCGGTATTTGTCAGTTTTTATCGGTTTTTTCGATTTTTGTTGGTTTTTTTAAAATACATTGTAGTCACTATCTGAAACCAAACTCATCTGAAATAGAAAACTGAATATTGCCACAAAAGCTTGCCACATCTTTACTAGTTGTTATCTTTCTAAAATAAAAAATTGCCACATCTTTACTATGGAAACATGCAAAGTAGATAACAGTACTAGTGACTCACTGGTCTATAGATATAATACTCCTTGCCAGAGCTTGCTACAAACATGGAGATATGCCAAAGTAATTTTTTCAAAAGCATGGTCCAAGAGTATAAAAACATAATATAAATTGTATTTTTTTCATAAAAAAATTAAAATACACACACATATATATACAAATATAATTTTTAAAATATGTATTTATAAAGTCGGGTTGGTTCGGTTTTTTTAGACTTGAAACCAAAACAAATCAAATATAGTCAATTTTTAAATTTAAAAACCAAACCAAATCAAACCAAATAAATGTCGGATTTTTTTTCCAGTTTGGTTCGATTTTTGGGTTTTTTGTGTTCAACCCTACTATACTCCTATCAGCTGTCATTTGTACTGTATATTCATCTTACCGATATCAGGAATTGGAGGAGCTACTGGCTTGACAACCTAGTCATTTTTTCCAATTCTGTTAAGAATCTCTTAGTCACCGGGCGGGCGGGAGGGGGGGGGGGGGGGGGGGTTATCTATGGGGAGGAGTATGAGTTCATGTGCACCATTGCTCCTCTCTCTATATTATGCATAGTAATGCTATATTTGTTCGATTACTTAAATTTATATGTGTGCGCCCACGCTCAAAGATTCATATGGTGTGATGATTATTGGATGCACATTTACAAGTGAAGTAGTAACCATTCTGAGTGGGAGTTCGAATCTATGTTCAAAGGAGGGGGTCTGTTAGCAGAGCGTCGATAATCGGGTTCTTGCCTTGCATTGGTTTTTATTTCGCACTATCTGGTCACTGGTTTGAAGTTCAAATTTCATGTTTATCTTTTTTTTTTCCTTTACATTCTTTTTCTAGACGTAAGCTCGAGGTTTCAGATCTCATGTTTATGGACACATTGAAATTTCTATTCTCCTTTTGTTATCGTAAAATTTTATATAATTAAAACTAGTAGCAATGGAGGATGTAACATATAAACGCGTTCAACGGATCACAACATATTTAACACGGAATATAAGTATATATGTTAATTAACTAAAATTGCAACGACAACAGAAATGGTTTGGACCTATAATTTCAAAAGTGTAATAGATTCATGGAAAAAATCTAAAGATTGATTAAATACAAATTCTGGATTCACCTGTACGTAATAATTAAAGCACCTATATTCTTGAGTTCTTAACTATGCAAGTAATCAAGAACATATATACCACCTCCTTCCTAAAGAAAAACTTTAAACCTGCTGCCTTTGTTTTGAGTTAAATTGTAAATATCTCCTTTCACTTGATTTTGAACAAGTAAATCATAAAGCAATTATTTACACATTTTTCTGTGGAATTTTTTTTGTCACGTACTGTTTCGTATTTCAATTGTTCTATATTTGACCTCTATTTTGAAGGGGAAAAGGTCCATCTCATAAACCGTAGTTTCCAAATATCTAAATATTATTCTCAAAATGACAAGTCTATCTACATCTAATTTTACTTCATTTTTTTGTCAAATCAACTCTCGTTTAACAAAAGTGCTATAGATATTTGAGACGAAAATGGATGATATTACCTAATATACTTGATATATAAGGACGAAAATGGATGATATAAGGATACCTGCGCTCTCGGATGCTAACTCCGCATATGTGAGCTTTTGGAAGAATAACTTCATGATAAATGATTGGTGGAAAATGAAATCATGCCTAATCAGAGGTCTTGAGTTCAAATGCTAAGAATGAAGAATTTTTTCATTGATAGCCTATCTTTAAATGAGTCTTACGAGGTAGATGTTTATATTAATTGGGTCAGTAGGCACCAGATGATTATAAAGAAAAAACTTTATGATAAACGTAAAAATAACTTAGCTTGTCGGAATTTTATTTTAAAAAGTCATAAATAAAATATTTTGAATGGGGAGTAGTATCATAAGATTAAAAAGAACTTAAGTTGGGTTTTCTCCCCAATAAATCGTTTGTTTTCACTTTCAAAAAAACAATAACTTTTCAGTCTTGTCTTGAACCCGAAAATACTTTTTCTTCTACAAATTTCTGCACTCCAAACCCAAAAAAGTACTTCTGCTTTTTCAAAAGAATTTTCCTCCTATTTGCTTACTGAGAAATTCAAAATGTTTGTCATATGCAATAAAAGAAATTTCATACAATTAAAAAGTAATTACTCAAAATTACTTTAAAAAAGTGTTTTGTACGTATTGCAAATTAAAATCTTTAAATTAACATTTAAATGAAATGAGTCTCGGAAGTGGAAATAGCTATCATAAAAAAATTTTACTATGAAAAAAGCATTAATAGACCTGCATGTACGTGTTTCAAGTCAAACTTTTATATAACAACATCGTTGGATCCGAATTTTTTTGACCGTTATAGAGAATGACTGTTATAGGCAAAAATATGCATACAATCTAATATTTTATTTTTCAATGTTATAAAAAATAACAAAATTATTTAAATTTTAAATCTCAAAGATATACATACTTCACTAACTAAACATTAAAAAAAGTTAATACAATTTCAATAAACTCAAAACTGGATGTATAAAGTTTTAAGCTCTAAGACACACATTTCAAATCTACTTAAAAGTTAAATTATTTAAATACTGATGGAAGAAATTTATAATTTTAGCTTGTTTCGTAAATTCGAATCTCTTAGTGGTGATATAACACTTGAATTGACGAAGATTTTTGTTCAAACTTTCAGTAAACGGATATCCAATTGCTTTCCCTTGAAAGAATTCTAAGAGTTGAACCGTTGAATCTTCTATTCTAGTCTAAGTAGCAATAGATATTCTATTTTTATAAAAATGACTAATTAATTATTGACTTGACCCATTAAAATAAACAAGTACCCATATTAATTATTTTATTGACCCGCTCACTTGACCCGACCCATTATAAATAAACAGATGCCGGGAAGTGCAGGTTGAAGCTTATGCGGGTGCAGGGCAGGTTGCCTTTATTTTTCACTCCTAGGTCTTCATCGTTTATGCTAATGCAGAGGCAAAGTCATGGTTCTACCGTTCTAAGGACGAAGTCTGCTGTTCGATTGTATCAACTTTTCCTTGCTTTAATTGTAATTTCATTCCCTTGTTTTATAATTTTTTTTTTTTTTTTGTGTGTGTGTTGAAATAGTGAAATGATACTTCTTTGGTTGTTAAGTGTACATATCGCTTTTTGCAATAGGATGTGTTTGCAAATGCCAACATCTGAGAATTAGCTATCCAATACTATCAATTTACAATACTTGTTCGACTTAAGTGTTTTTCGATTAAACATTATTTTGCTAAAAATGAGATATCCTCTAGATAGAAAAATACTAATGAAAAGATTTACTCACCCAACGGAAGAACTTAAAATATTCATAACCTTTAAAATTATGAACTAGCAAAATAATTGAGAGAAATTAGCACGGAATGAGGGTAAATAAAAGGTCTTGGTTAATATATTTTTAGAGGGTCAGTTCAAGTGGGCGGATCAATAAAATGGTTACTTGTTTATTTCTTACAATTTTGGCTTTGAATAAAAATAAACAAAATTTAATAAAAAAAATCACTTAAATAGATTGAGTGATTTTGTAAGTGAAACACCAATAGTTGAGTGACTTTCTGAGTGAAACACTCATATTGAGTGACTTTCTGGTTAGAAAATAAAGTTGAGTGACTTTCTGAGTGAAACATCAATAGTTGAGTGACAATCTGAGATATTATATACTCCCTTTGTTTCAATTTATGTGAACTCATTTGATGGACACAGAGTTTAAGAAAGAAGAGAAGACTTAACTTGTGGTCCTAAATGAGTCACATATATTTTGTGTAGCTAAAAATCATTGCATAAAGGTAAGTGTTTCCATATATAGAAAGAGGTTATTCTTTTTAGCACGCACTAATAAGGAAGTAGGTTCACGTAAATTGAAACAGAGGGAGTAAGATATATTGAGCGTACTATTTTGTCTTTTTCGTGTTTTTGTTTTTGCAATTTTGTATATTTAAAAAAATTAAAGTAAAAGAGCTTTGTATAATTATGTATGGGCACTTTAGAACACATGCATAACTTTTTTTTTTAAAAAACAATTGAGTCTGAAGTGTCCAATAGAAACAATTTGTCATGTGCTCAGGTGCTCGATCGAAACAGGTTATAGTTCAAATATCTAATTAAAATTTACTGATAAGTTTAGAGACCATCAATGTATTCTACCAAAATGTTATAATATGAATCGTGTGTTTTCCATCTTTTTCTTTGTTATGTTGAAAAGAGAACCCAATAACTTTTGCTCAAATTCTATATTTATATTAAGATATCTATTGAATATATAATAGTAGGGTCAGTCAAATCGTCTGCGGGTACATAAACTGCTTGAATAGAGGTTATGGACCCTTCTTTGGTAGAAGTAATTCTTTCTTGTAAAGAACCCATTTCGGTACTCAGGGTCGGTTGATAACCCACAGCGGATATTTTATTGAGAACTCAGTTCCAGCATATGCAAATGGTTCCATGGCAAGAGAAGCTCATCTTTATTTGGTTGGAAACTTGACTTTGAGGGTTTTAGGGGTCGACCGAGTCAAGATGACCTCCGTTGGGAATTTCGAGGGCACGGGTGGATTTTTAGCGCATTTTTATGTTGGTATGCTTATCTAGTTTGTATACCGGGGGGGGGGGGGGGGGTCTCCGATGAGTGTCGGGTTTTGGGTCGGACATGGTGAAAAACACGATTTTGCTGGTTTCTGATGTCCCGCTTTTGCGAACATGTATTCACCTCTACGGGTCCGCCCATGCGGAACTTGCCCCCAGATGCGAAGTAATGAGGTGGTTAGTGACTCTGCGGAGGCGAGTCCGCATCCATGCGAAAATCGTTGAATCAGAAAACCCTTTTTATTTGCCAACTTTGCATCATTCCTTCCATTCACCAAAATATTAACCTAGAGAGTATTGTGAGTGAAACTGAAGAATCTCTTCGGTGAATTCATCTTGGGGTAAGTTCCTTTACCTTCTCTTGTCATTTATTTATGGTTTAAGATTAGATTTCCATGCTAGTTCCATGATTTAGATTGGGGAAGATGTTAGGATCCCTAAATTGCTTTTATGCCTTCTTTCCAATTCTAATGAGTTTTATGGGAAGATTTCTTAGATTCTAAGTTTCTAATCATTGGGGAACTAGATATTAAGTTGAATCTCTTCCTAAATTCTAGGGTTTGATTATATAGAATTTGGGGTTTTTCTTATTTGATGAAAATAATGCTAACTGGGGACTAATTGACATTGTTAATTTTGGGGTTTTTCCCGAAAGCATAGCATTATTTATATCGTTAGATTCATAGTCTAATGTAGATTATTTAATTGCTAGACTTTGATCATTCGGAGGCAATTCGAAAAGGCAAGGCCCAGATTTGAGGAGTTCGAGGCTCGTGCTCGACTTTGATGTAGGTTACGACTTACTTTCTTATAGCGAATCGCATGTGTTATGTAGTTGTTAATGGGAAAGCATGATAGGCCTTCGGGCATGGTTGTAGTGTTAAATCCACTAGGTTGGTATAATTTCTGATTATGTGGGCTTGCCGCCATTCTTTATGCACTTAACGCCTTATGGTGTACTTGACTACATGTTTGTGGTGATGCGGGACGTGTTGGTTCTATTTGTTGTATTGAGAATGGTTTCATGATATATTTCCCTGGTAGTGTTGATAATCCGTGCTAGGATTGAATTGGCTTATTCTATTGTGAATTTCGTATCATACTTATTGGCATTGTTACATATGATACTTCATTTTTGCATTCATACATAATGGAAGGGTTATGGAAATTGATTCAGAATTGAAAGAGTTATGAAAATGGTTTTGAAATGAAAAGAAAGAGAAAGATGAAAGTAACATCTGATAATTGTCATGATCTGAGGTTTATGCCGGATATGTTGATAAAGCCACGACTTGTAGTTCGTCGCGGTAGCTAGTACATGAACTCTGCGGGTCCCCCATGGGTCATGACTATTCAGGCGACAAATTCTTATACTGCCCATTGCATTGTACGACATTTGCATCTCATTTGCATTGCATCCTTCATCATCATATATTGTCTTATGGATTGTGATATGTACAGATTGAGATACTGCCCATTGCATTGCACGACTTTTGCATCTCATTTGCATTGCATCCTTCATCATCATATATTGTCTTATGGATTGTGATGTGTCGCACTTGAGTTGTGATCTATGGTTGAGGTATTTCCTTGAACTTGGCAGACTTGTGGATTAGGAGCTTCACATAGGCTATGACTTTATGATTTCGGGATATTAGTTATTTGTTGATTGTTGTTCGATTGTTTATCTGTTTACTTGTCTATTGCTGTATTTCATATGTGTTTTTTAAACTTAGCCGGCCTATGATGCTTAACAGTAAGTGTGTTGTACTGATACTACTCTTGCTGCACTTTTTCGAAATGTAGAGTTTGAGACAGGATCCACGTCGAGGCCCCAAGTTTAGCCCTGAGGCTTCTCATCCCGAGATTGGAGGGTCAACTACCTGTCAGCCTGCAGCTCCAGATCTCTTCTTGTTGTCTATTTCTTATTTCCATAGATATTAATCTCTTATGATAAGATATTTATGATATTTCTAGACTTGTATTAGGATTAGTCGTTATGTACTGTGACTTCAGTCCTTGGGGATGTATTGACTTAGTATTTTCGCACTTATGTTTATGTATGATTTAAGACTTACTGTGTTGGTGTTATTTGTTTCCACGCAATTATTACATTGATTTGGTATTAATTTAAGGGGATAGTTCGCTCATCGAGAGGAGGGTGGGGGTTAGTATGGGTGCCAGCATGATCGGGATTTGGATCGTGGCATTTAGTTTTTTAGTAAATGTCACGACCCAACTCGTGGATCGAACGCGAACCCACACAAACCCTCCTAGTTGGCGATCTCTTCCCTTATTCAATCATTCATTTTAAGCATACCAAAGGAAATAGAATTATTTAAGCAGTCTTAATATATATAAATAAACTACTAAGTGCGGAATACCAATACAAATGCTCAAAATATGGTCTAAGTACAGTATAAGAGCCACTATAACTACATAAGTCTGAATATAATAAATACATAAGAGTGTGAAATACTGTCCTGGAACAGAAGGACAGATATCATAAAAGAAGAGTTTTTCGGGCTGTGAATCTGGAACATGGCTCACCCTGAAAACTCGCACAAAAAGCCTCAGGAATAACTCACGAGGTACTGATGTGGATCATGTAGCAAACTCTGCACTCAGAAAAGCGTACAACAAGGTAGTATCAGTACAAACACTATGTACTGGGAGGTATCATAGGTCGATAACAATTAGTTCACATATATGAAGAAAGAATCGACAAGTAGACATATAATCAATCAAGCATATTCACGAAACAAATCAACAATAAGATCAATGCCAAGTACAAATCAACAATGAAGAATGGATGTAAGAGTGAATGCATATGCAATGCAATGCACTGGTCAAATACCTCAAACTTTTACACACATTCTACAAACGGAAACCTCCACGTCTCAATGGTCATGATCCATGGGGGACCCGCAAAGTCCATGTACTTGCTCATTCCGACAAAAAAACTTGGGCAACGAGTATAACACATTCCGCTCTGGTAACAACCTCGGATCACGGATTCTCATCTCTTTTGTACACAATCCGGCAAAGACCTCGGGTGTTCCTTTGTCTCACTTATCATCAGTACTAAGTCACATTTCATATCAATGCATCATATGGAATGAAAGTGAATGCCAAGCAAGATATCGTAATCAATCAATAAATCATAATCAGAGTCTCATTCGTGTCTTATCATAAGCACGTATCATAAATCAAGCCTAAGCTTATGATTTTTCCTCTTTTTGATGATAAGTGACATAACAAAAGAGAGATGAATGCATACACAAGTCACAACATAGCAAGTAAGACGACAAGCCCAAATCACAACAACAAGGAGACAAGCCTACAAACAACAACCACCAACCTAATAGAATTCCATCCCAACTTCATACCCGAAGGCCTAGCATGTTTTCCCCGTCAATATCTAGCTCCTACATATGCTTCACTAAATGGAGTCTAACCGAAAGGTAAACCGTAACCTACCTCGATGACGAGCGGTTGCCACGAACTATCCAACACGAGCTTTGACCTTCTAGAGAGCTTTCGAACGTTCGAAGTCTATTCAACAATGCATTTTATATTAGAAAAGAAGACTAACAATACCCATAATGCTACAATACTATTCAAATCGGAAGTAACCCTTTCAAAGAGAAAAATTGAGCCCCCAAGGACAAAATAGAAATTTCAAGTAAAAATCGGTAAATCAACACTTACGGAATCCAATACTATCCCTCAACTACAAATTAAGCTCAATAAATCAACAATTTCATCCTTCAGTCAAAAACCCCAAATTTAGGAAGAAACCCTAAATTCTATAACCATAAACCATGAAATTAGAATGATTCAACTTAGTAACTACTTAATCCAAGAATTCATGACTAGATTAGATAAGATTTACCAATAAGAATCCAATTTCATAGCATAGGATTTCAAGATGACAAACTTAGAGTCTACAACTTATTTTCCAACTAACCCCTTTAATTCATCATAGATTCTAACTTAGACAATAGATAAACATAAATTAGGGTCAAGGGAGCTTACTCAAAGATGATTCAACTCTAAGTGCTCTTCAAATGGCCTCTAGAACTCCTGGTTTCAATTTGGTGAATAGGAGAAAAATGATTCGAATTGGGAAATATAAGGGGATTATGTTCAGCGATCCCCGCTTACGCGGTACAGGACTTGCTGACGCGATCCCACCTTGGTGGATAACCGTCAGCTGAGGCGGATCTCATTTAATGACTCAGCCACAAAGGCGGAGACACTAGAAAACTAGAAAAATCACCAAGTTTCACCCAAAATCTCGGCATCCATGCAGACACAAGTAAAACCGCGCTATGAACTCAACTGTGGCTTTGGAATTTCTAACGGATGCCACCTTGACTCTGTCAACCCCAAGCGGCCAAAACCAAGTTTCAACCCACGGGAACAAAACGCTCCCGAATGCCTCGGGAACAGAACCAAACATCCCACCAAGTCATCATCAACCCTCATGACCTCATGGAATTGAAGAATTCCCAAAAAAGTCTGTTTACCTAAAAGTCAACTATCGGTCAAACATTTTTCCCTTTAAGATTCTAACTTCCTCAAATCCTATCAAAACTCACCCGATGACCTCGGGAACAGTGTCGCCCATCCCCACGGTGAAAAGCACTCTAACGAGTCTAGGGGAAGGATCAACAAGAGAAAAAGGGCAAAACGCACGTAACGACCAAATAAAAATGCAATCTTTGAACATTTGAAAATAGTAAGACTTTCAATATTGGAAGAAATAAACTTTACAAAAGTTTCAATGACCATGTTTTTCTATTCTTTTAGTTGGTCATATTATATAAACTTGGTACTTCTAATATATAAAGTTTAAATAGAAATTCTGACAAAATTAAATAGAATGTTATAAACAAAAAATGAAGAGAAAAAAAAAACTAAAATATACGTAAATGGGGTAGGGCGGGGCAAAATTTTGGAAAAATACTAAACGGGGTAGGGTAGGGCAGTTCAAAAGTTTTGCAGGTCAAGGCTTCCTCTGCCCTGCCATGCGTCTCCTCGTCCCGCCCCTCCCTATTGTCATCCCTATCTAGGAGGAATCCGAGGTCTAGAGTTTTCTCGTGTTGTGACCAACCTCATTGGAATATTCTGAGGCACGTATGTCACTGATGACCATACATTCTCCTACGACAGTGAATTAATGTTAGGAGAGGTGATGGCGACACGACATAAGCATAGGTGATGGCATCATGGGAAAATGGTAGGGGATGTGGCAGAGCAGAGGTAGATGAAAGACAATGTTTAATAGGCGTATATTCATATGCTTGCGGGTTCAATCTCTTAGTGGTAATATAACACTTGAATTGACAAAGATTTGAGTTCAAACTTTCAGCAAACGGATATCCAATTGCTTTCCCTTGAAGGAATTTTAAGAGTTGAACCGTTGAATCTTCTATTCCAGTCGAAGTAGCAATAGATATTCTATTTTTATAAAGATGGTTAATTATTATATTATAAAAAAGGAAAGATAATTGTTATACCGGGGGGGGGGGGGGATAATTTTACAAAGAGCGTATTATTATAAGTAAAATGTTATTGTAGAGAAGTAAAATATAACATAAAAAATTGAATCCGAAAAAAAGCTATTATAGAGAGGTGTTATATGCGAATGCTATTACAAAGCGAGCTGACTGTATACCTAATTATCCGAAGCCTGGATTGCAGTAGGTTGCCTGTAAATGTAAAGTAATCTAATTGTATGATAATTTCTATGGTATTATAGAAATTGATAAACTTTAGATTGATTGGACCACATAAAAATAATTATATAGTCGACTCCACTAGATAGTTAGCGTTACATGGTAGAAAATGTAGATAGGCCGTTAATATCTAACAAATTGACTAGCTGAGTATTACAAAGATGTGGATGCTAATATGAATGTGCAATCATACAAGATTAAATAGAATTAAAAGTTGTCACATTCGTAGGAAGGTGTAAGTAGCATGCAAGATAAAATGAGAGAATGCTACTTTAGATGGTTTAGGTCATGTCCTGAATTGAACAACAAATGCACCGGTATGTGCGAAACTATGGTGAGTGAATGTGTTAAAAGGGGATGAGGTAGACTTAAAATTGCATGAAAGGAAGTTGTCTTAAAAGTCCAATAATTTATTGAAACTAATCGCAGAATTAACTAAAGATAGGACACTATGAAAAGACAAAAAAGAAAAAGAAAAAGAAGCAGCTCCACATAGGTGATATTTGGTAGTTGAATAGGTCTCGTTAGTACGTTAATTTCTATTGCTTTTCTAGGAATATTTTGACTTTATAATAAATTTATATGTCCGTTAAAAATATAGAATTTTTTAAATATTATTATTGTTACTACTATCACCCACACACACAAAACTTATTTTTCACCTTAAGTTTTATTTAGTATGATGATGATATGAATTGAGCTTAAAAGGAGAAATATGCGCAGCAAGATTATACCAACCGACCCCAACTTATTAGAGAGCGAGGCATAGTTATTGTTATTATTATAGCTTTTGAGGTGGAGATCAGATTTATATGCTTTTTCATATGATCTTGAACACTATTCACCTAATAAACTAGCTTTCGAGGTTGAGTTAAAAGACAATTATATACTCAAAGCGGACTTGGAATTCAGGGAGCTTAATTAAATTCAAGGCCAAAATTAATTCTTGTGGGGTCAGTCACTGTTGAGAAAATAGCCATGACATAGAAAAGGAAAGAAGAAAGTATAGACATTTCTTGCAAGTCCTCCTATTATCGTGTTTGACGGGGTTGGAGTCATCTTTAATTTAATATATTTTTAATTATTCCAAAATACTAATAGACTTTGACTGTTTCCAAGTCGTGCTTTGGATTTTTGGAAATATTTTTAGAAAAGTCGTGCTTTGGAGGGTCCTTCTTTAGGCTATAGAAAGGGAAACACATGAAGTGAGGACTGGCCGGCGGATTCAGGAATTTTATTGAGAGGGCTTGAAAAATAAAAATATAGTGTCCAGAATTTAAACTTGAAACCTTAAGGTGAAGTTTGAATCCCCTAAACCACTGAACCAACCTCTTCTGATGTTTTTAGTTTATTCAAAATCTATCTATATGTACATAAAAAAAAAAAATCTTATATATAAGGTGTAATGTTTTGCCCTCCCCGGGCCCTAGATCCCCCTGAGGACAGGAATACACACCACAACATGGTAAAATATATATATATATATATAATGTGTGTGTTCACAAATACTATGGGATAATATCACAGATGGTCACTCAACTATGGGTGTTTCACTTAGAAAGTTACTCAACTTTATTTTCTAACCAGAAAGTCACTCAACTATTGGTGTTTCATCTACAAAGTCACCTAACCTATTTAAGTAATTTTTTAATTATACTTTGCTGATTTTTATTTAAAGCTAAAATTTAAAATAAACAAATACCCATTTTAACCATTTTATTGACTTGACCCATTAAAATAAACAAGTACCCATATTAATTATTTTATTGACCCGCTCACTTGACTCGACCCATTATAAATAAACAGATGCCGGGAAGTGCAGGTTGAAGCTTATGCGGGTGCAGGACAGGTTGCCTTTATTTTTCACTCCTAGGTCTTCATCGTTTATGCTAATGCAGAGGCAAAGTCATGGTTCTACCGTTCTAAGGACGAAGTCTGCTGTTCGATTGTATCAACTTTTCCTTGCTTTAATTGTAATTTCATTCCCTTGTTTTATAATTTTTTTTTTTTTTTTTGTGTGTGTGTTGAAATAGTGAAATGATACTTCTTTGGTTGTTAAGTGTACATATCGCTTTTTGCAATAGGATGTGTTTGCAAATGCCAACATCTGAGAATTAGCTATCCAATACTATCAATTTACAATACTTGTTCGACTTAAGTGTTTTTCGATTAAACATTATTTTGCTAAAAATGAGATATCCTCTAGATAGAAAAATACTAATGAAAAGATTTACTCACCCAACGGAAGAACTTAAAATATTCATAACCTTTAAAATTATGAACTAGCAAAATAATTGAGAGAAATTAGCACGGAATGAGGGTAAATAAAAGGTCTTGGTTAATATATTTTTAGTGAGTCAGGTCAATAAAATGGGTACTTGTTTATTTCTTACAATTTTGGCTTTGAATAAAAATCAACAAAATTTAATAAAAAAAAATCATTTAAATAGATTGAGTGATTTTATAAGTGAAACACCAATAGTTGAGTGACTTTCTGGTTAAAAAACAAAGTTGAGTGACTTTCTGAGTGAAACATTCATAGTTGAGTGATTTTTTGGTTAGAAAATAAAGTTGAATGACTTTCTGAGTGAGACACCAATCGTTGAGTGACAATCTGAGATATTATATACTCCCTTTGTTTCAATTTATGTGAACCCATTTGATGGACACGGAGTTTAAGAAAAGAAGAAAAGACTTAACTTGTGGTCCTAAATGAGTCACATATATTTTGTGTGGCTATAAATCATTGCATAAAGGTAAGTGTTTTCATATATAGAAAGAAGTTATTAAAAAAAATTAAAGTAAAAGAGCTTTGTATAATTATGTATGGGCACTTTAGAACACATGCATAACTTTTTTAAAAAAAAAATTGAGTCTGAAGTTTCCAATAGAAACAATTTATCATGTGCTCAGGTGCTCGATCGAAACAAGTTATAGTTCAAATATCTAATTAAAATTTACTGACAAGTTTAGATACCGTCAATGTATTCTACCAAAATGTTATAATATGTATCGTGTGTTTTCCATATTTTTCTTTGTCATGTTGAAAAGAGAACCCAATAACTTTTGCTCAAGTTCTATATTTATATTAAGATATCTATTGAATATATAATAGTAATATTTTATTGAGAACTCAGTTCCAGCATATGCAAATGGTTCCATGGCAAGAGAAGCTCATCTTTATTTGGTTGGAAACTTGACTTTGAGGGTTTTGGGGGTCGACCGAGTCAAGATGACTTCCGTTGGGAATTTCGAGGGCACGGGTGGATTTTTAGCGCATTTTTATGTTGGTATGCATATCTAGTTTGTATCGGGGGGGGGGGGGGTTCTCCGATGAGTGTCGGTTTTTGGGTCGGACATGGTGAAAAATGAGATTTTGCTAGTTTCTGATGTCTCGCTTTTGCGAACATGTATTCGCCTCTGCGGGTCCGCCCATGCCAAACTTGGCCCCCAGATGCTTCGCCTCTTCTTAGCGGCTAGTGTTCGACAGAAGCTCTCTACTTTCGATTTCAAAAGGTAAAGCTCCATTTCCTCATTTATTTACTTTCAATTATATCATAGCCATCTCTATATATGCTAATCTCTTTCGATTTTGTTGAAGATAATATGAAATGCTTGTAATACTGCATAAATCTTAGGTTTGTGATTATTTTTAAGGTCTATTTCTGTAAAATCAGGATGTAATTGATAAGAAGTCGTATACTTGCTATGAAACCGTACACTTGATGAATGTTGATGCTTACTACTTGTTCCATGAGATATTTTACTGCAAAGGATATTATTAAATCTATTTTTTGTACCTCTAAAATGTAGATCTTTTCTAGGTATAGTTGTAGACCTAATTGTAAGATGAATCTACAAAGGATTGACTATTTTCAAAGTAGTTTGATGAATCTATGCTTTTCTATCATAAAAATATTTTACTATGAAAAAAGCATTAATAGACCTGCATGTACGCGTTTCGAGTCAAACTTTTATATAACATCGTTGGATCCGAAATTTTGACTGTTATAGGGAATGACTGTTATAGGCAAAAAAATGCATACAATCTAATATTTTATTTTTTAATGTTATAAAAAATAACAAAATTATTTAAATTTTAAATCTCAAAGATATACATACTTCACAAACTAAACATTAAAAAAAGTTAATACAATTTCAATAAACTCATAACGGGATGTATAAAGTTTTAAGCTCTAAGACACACATTTCAAATCTACTTAAAAGTTAAATTATTTAAATACTGATGGAAGAAATTTATAATTTTAGCTTGTTTCGTAAATTCGAATCTCTTAGTGGTGATATAACACTTGAATTGACGAAGATTTTTGTTCAAACTTTCAGTAAACGGATATCCAATTGCTTTCCCTTGAAGGAATTCTAAGAGTTGAACCGTTGAATTTTCTATTCCAGTCTAAGTAGCAATAGATATTCTATTTTTATAAAGATGGTTAATTATTATATTATAAAAAAGGAAAGATAATTGTTATACCTGGGGGGGGGGGGGGGAGGATAATTTTACAAAAAGCGTATTATTATAAAGTTGGTTGTTGCTATTATAAGTAAAATGTTATTGTAGAGAAGTAAAATATAACATAAAAAATCGAATCTGAAAAAAAGCTATTATAGAGAGATGTTATATGCAGATGCTATTACAGAGCGATCTGACTGTATGCCTAAGTATCCGAAGCCCGAATTGCAGTAGGTTGACTGTAAATGTAAAGTAATCTAATTATATGATAATTTCTATAGTATTATAGAAATTGATAAACTTTAGATTGATTGGACCACATAAAAACAATAGTATTACAAAGATGTGGATGCTAATATGAATGTGCAATCATACAAGATTAAATAGAATTAAAAGTTGTCACTTCGCCGGAAGGTGTAAGTAGCATGCAAGATAAATGAGAGAATGCTACTTTAGATGGTTTAGGTCATGTCCTGAATTGAACAACAAATGCACCGGTATATGCGAAACTATGGTGAGCGAATGTGTTAAAAGGGGACGAGGTAGATTTAAAATTGCATGAAAGGAAGTTGTCTTAAAAGTCCAATAATTTATTGAAACTAATTGCAGAATTAACTAAAGATAGGACACTATGAAAAGACAAAAAAGAAAAAGAAGCAGCTCCACATAGGTGATATTTGGTAGTTGAATAGGTCTCGTTAGTACGTTAATTTCTATTGCTTTTCTAGGAATATTTTGACTTTATAATAAATTTATATGTCCGTTAAAAATATAGAATTTTTTAAATATTATTATTGTTACTACTATCACACACACACACAAAAATTATTTTTCACCTTAAGTTTTATTTAGTATGATGATGATATGAATTGAGCTTAAAAGGAGAAATATGCGCAGCAAGATTATACCAACCGACCCCAACTTATTAGAGAGCGAGGCATAGTTATTGTTATTATTATTGCTTTTGAGGTGGAGATCAGATTTATATGCCTTTTCATATGATCTTGAACACTATTCACCTAATAAACTAGCTTTCGAGGTTGAGTTAAAAGACAATTATATACTCAAAGTGGACTTGGAATTCAGGGAACTTAATTAAATTCAAGGCCAAAATTAATTCTTGTGGGGTCAGTCACTGTCGAGAAAATAGCCATGACATAGAAAAGGAAAGAAGAAAGTATAGACATTTCTTGCAAGTCCTCCTATTATCGTGTTTGACGGGGTTGGAGTCATCTTTAATTTAATATATTTTTAATTATTCCAAAATACTAATAGACTTTGACTGTTTCCAAGTCGTGCTTTGGATTTTTGGAAATATTTTTAGAAAAGTCGTGCTTTGGAGGGTCCTTCTTTAGGCTATAGAAAGGGAAACAGATGAAGTGAGGACTGGCTGACGGATTCAGGAATTTTATTGAGAGGGCTTGAAAAATAAAAATATAGTGTCCAGAATTTAAACTTGAAACCTTAAGGTGAGGTTTGAATCCCCTAAACCACTGAATCAACCTCTTCTGATGTTTTCAGTTTATTCAAAATCTATATATATGTACATAAAAAAAAATACCTTATATATAAGGTGTAATGTTTTGCCCTCCCCGGGCCCTAGATCCCCCCTGAGGACAGGAATACACACCACAACATGGTAATATATATATATATATATATATATATATATATATATATATATATATGTTCACAAATACTATGGGATAATATCACAGATGGTCACTCAACTATGGGTGTTTCACTTAGAAAGTTACTCAACTTTATTTTCTAACCAGAAAGTCACTCAACTATTGGTGTTTCATCTACAAAGTCACCTAACCTATTTAAGTAATTTTTTAATTATACTTTGCTGATTTTTATTTAAAGCCAAAATTTAAAATAAACAAATACCCATTTTAACCATTTTATTGACCTCGTTAAAATAAACAAGTACCCATATTAATTATTTTATTGACCCGACCCACTATAAACAAACAGATGCCGGGAAGTGCAGGTTGAAGCTTATGCGGGTGCAGGACAGGTTGCCTTTATTTTTCACTCCTAGGTCTTCGTCGTTTATGCTAATGCAGAGGCAAAGTCATGGCTCTACCGTTCTAAGGACGAAGTCTGCTGTTCGATTGTATCAACTTTTCCTTGCTTTAATTGTAATTTCATTCCCTTGTTTTATAATATTTTTTTTTATGGTTGGTAAAATGTTTTTTTTTTTTTTTTTTTTTTTTGTGTGTTGAAATAGTGAAATGATACTTCTTTGATTGTTAAGTGTACATATCGCTTTTTGCAATAGGATGTGTTTGCAATAGGAGAATTAGCTATGCAATACTATCAATTTACAATACTTGTTCGACTTAAGTGTTTTTCGATTAAACATTATTTTGCTAAAAATGAGATATCCTCTAGATAGAAAAATACTAATGAAAAGATTTACTCACCCAACGGAAGAACTTAAAATATTCATAACCTTAATTAAGTAGAAAAGCTTTAAAATTGAGGAAGAAACTTTAAAATTATGAACTAGCAAAATAATTGAGAGAAATTAGCAGGGAATGAGGGTAAATAAAACGTCTTCGTCAATATATTTTTAGAGGGTCAGGTCAAGTGGGCGGGTCAATAAAATGGGTACTTGTTTATTTCTTACAATTTTGGCTTTGAATAAAAATAAACAAAATTTAATAAAAAAATCACTTAAATAGATTGAGTGATTTTGTAAGTGAAACACCCATAGTTGAGTGACTTTCTGGTTAAAAACAAAGTTGAGTGACTTTCTGAGTGAAACACTCATATTGAGTGACTTTTTGGTTATAAAACAAAGTTGAGTGACTTTCTGAGTGAAACACCAATTGTTGAGTAACAATCTGAGATATTATATACTCCCTTTGTTTCAATTTATGTGAACCCATTTGATGGACATGGAGTTTAAGAAAGAAGAGAAGACTTAACTTGTAGTCCTAAATGAGTCACATATATTTTGTGTAGCTATAAATCATTGCATAAAGGTAAGTGTTTCCATATATAGAAAGAGGTTATTTTTTTTAGCACGCACTAATAAGGAAGTAGGTTCACGTAAATTGAAACAGAGGGAGTAAGATATATTGAGCGTACTATTTTGTTTTTTTCGTGTTTTTTGCAATTTTGTATATTTAAAAAAAAAAAAGTAAAAGAGCTTTGTATAATTATGTATGGGCACTTTAGAACACATGCATAACTTTTTTTAAAAAAAAAATTGAGTCTGAAATGTCCAATAGAAACAATTTATCATGTGCTCAGGTGCTCGATCGAAACAGGTTATAGTTCAAATATCTAATTAAAATTTACTGACAAGTTTAGAGACCGTCAATGTATTCTACCAAAATGTTATAATATGTATCGTGTGTTTTCCATATTTTTCTTTGTCATGTTGAAAAGAGAACCCAATAACTTTTGCTCAAGTTCTATATTTATATTAAGATATGTATTGAATATATAATAGTAATATTTTATTGAGAACTCAGTTCCAGCATATGCAAATGGTTCCATGACAAGAGAAGCTCATCTTTATTTGGTTGGAAACTTGACTTTGAGGGGTTTAGGGGTCGACCGAGTCAAGATGACCTCCGTTGGGAATTTCGAGGGCATAGGTGGATTTTTAGCGCGTTTTTTTGTTGGTATGCATATCTAGTTTGTATCCGATGGGGTCCCCGATGAGTGTCGGGTTTTGGGTCGGACATGGTGAAAAACGAGATTTTGCTGTTTTCTGATGTCCCGCTTTTGCGAACATGTATTCACCTCTGCGGGTCCGCCCATGCGGAACTTGCCCCCAGATGCAAAGTAGTGAGGTGGTTAATGACTCTGCGGAGGCGAGTCCGCATCCATGCGGAAATCGCTGAATCAGAAAACCCTTTTTATTTGCCAACTTTGCATCATTCCTTCCATTCACCAAAACATTAACCTAGAGAGTATTGTGGGTGAAACTGAAGAATCTCTTCGGTGAATTCATCTTGGGGTAAGTTCCTTTACCTTCTCTTGTTATTTATTTATAGTTTAAGATTAGATTTCCATACTAGTTCCATGATTTAGATTGGGGAAGATTTTAGGATCCCTAAATTGCTTTTATGCCTTCTTTCCAATTCTAATGAGTTTTATGGGAAGATTTCTTAGATTCTAAGTTTCTAATCATTGGGGAACTAGATATTAAGTTGAATCTCTTCCTAAATTCTAGGGTTTGATTATATGGAATTTGGGGTTTTCCTTATTTGATGAAATTAATGCTAATTGGGGACTAATTGATATTGTTAATTTTGGGTTTTTTTCGAAAGCATAGCATTATTTATATCGTTAGATTCGTAGTCTAATGTAGATTATTTAATTGCTAGACTTTGATCATTCAGAGGCAATTCGAAAATGGAAGGCCCAGATTTGAGGAGTTCGAGGTTCGTGCTCGGCTTCGATGTAGGTTACGACTTACTTTCTTATAGCGAATCACATGTGTTATGTAGTTGTTGACGGGGAAAGCATGATAGGCCTTCGGGCATGGTTGTAGTGTTAAATGCACTAGGTTGGTATGATTTCTGATTATGTGGGCTTGCCGCCATTCTTTATGCACTTAACGACTTATGGTGTACTTGACTACATGTTTGTGGTGATGCGAGACGTGTTGGTTCTATTTGTTGTATTGAGAATGGTTTCATGATATATTTCCCTGGTAGTGTTGATAATCCGTGCTAGGATTGAATTGGCTTATTTTATTGTGAATTTCGTATCATACTTATTGGCATTGTTACATATGATACTTCATTTTTGCATTCATACATGATGGAAGGGTTATGGAAATTGATTCAGAATTGAAAGAGTTATGAAAATGGTTTTGAAATGAAAAGAAAGAGAAAGATGAAAGTAACATCTGATAATTGCCATGATCTGAGGTTTATGTCGGATATGTTGATAAAGCCACTGTTATATCCCGTATTTTTGAACGTCGGATTAATTGTAAGCTGAGGTGGGGCCCACACGTCAAGATTTTTTTTGGGACATGTGACAAATTATATGAATCATATATGTGAAGTTAAACACAACTCAAGAAGGACCCTTGGGCCAAATCAAAGTGGAAGTCCTCCAAACGAATATTTTTAAGAAAACGTTTTCGGGTGACCTGACTTTCGGGGGGCAAAAACGGTATTATAAGTTTGGAATTTGGAAAAATACCAAGAAATAGAAGTTTTTGAGAATTGAATTAGCTTTCCAAACATAGGTCGTGGGTTCTCAGGTGACGTCGGTGCAAGGAGATATGAACGTTTTAAGGTCGAAAGGTCAGTGGGCTAGGCCCAACTCGGGACCAACCGGGTTGGCCCAAAACAAAAATGAAAAGAAAAATTTAGGCCCAAATTTGCAAGGGGTGGCCGGCCAACATGGCCAAGCCCAAGCCCATGGAAATTATCCATGTGGTAATTAAATATAAGGACCATTTAATTGTCATGAAACATTAGAAGTTTCAAGACAAAACTAGAAGGAGAGAAAACAAGAAGAGCAAGAACAAATGGAGAGGGGGTTTCGGCCCCTTCAAAAGAAAAGAAAAAAAATTCCAAGTCCATGAATCCTGATCCAAAAATCATAATTTTCTAGCAATATTACTAACTCAAGGATGCTCTTCAACATGGTATAATTTTTAAGGCAAGAAAATGCTTGTGTTGGCAAGTGGAAGTTTGAAGAAAAAGGTAAGATTTCTATTCTTTTGTGTTATGGAATAAGTATATATGTTATGATGATGAGAATTGGATGAGAATTATGGAGTTGTGATGTGTGTGTGTGAAGCCATGTGTGTGTGTGTGTGGCCGTGAGCCATGGTGATATGGAATGGTGGATTATGTTTTGTTTAGCTTGTTAATTGTGTTGTTGTGGCCTTGTGATGGAAATGGAAGAAAATGGTTCAAGTTGGCATGGAAAATTGTTGAAAATGATTATAGGAAATTAAGTGATTTTAATGTAGTTTTTATGTAATTATGGAAGTGAAGTTCTAAATGTAGATTATTAGGTTAGTTGGTGGATTTGGAAGGATACTAATCCATATTGGCATGAAAGATTGGTTGTTAAGTTGTTATGGGAAGTTTTGTGATTTTATGGTAGATTTAAGTAATGATGAAAATGAAATTGTTAAGGTGTGAATTATGATTATGTTTGATGAAATTGGAAGATGGAAATATGTTATGAATATGTAGGTTGGAGATTAGAAGTTTTGGATGGATTATGGTTTTGGTGGAAAGTTTGTATATTTTGTATATCTTGTGAATATTTTGTAGAAATGATATGAAATGCTTCCGAATTATATTGAAATGATCTTGGTTAGTAATGAATATGAGAATGTTGGTATTGATTTGAAAATGTGAAGTCGGAATGAAAGCTATTGCATTATGTTGGAAAGAAGACTAGTTGTGTTATATTGTGTTTTGTAGTCATTGTTGTTGTTGTTGGTGTTGTTGTTGGGTTGTTGTTGATTGTTTTGGCCGAGTTAAATTCTCGGGGATGCTATATGTATAGGGGAGATGCTGCCCAAATTTCTGTAGACAAGTATGAATTAAGATTGAATTCTTAAAAACTTGAAATTGATATTTGGTAATTGTGACCATTTGTAGATTTTGAAGGAAACGGGAATTGAAATTGGAAAGGCGTAAAGGGCGAAAAAGGTATGTAAAGCTACCCCTATTCTTCTTTTGGCATGTCCTAGGTGTACTAGGATCAGATTTGAATCTCGGGAAGCGTTCTGTTCATCGGAATCAGCGTTCGAAAATGCCCCTTTATCATTCAATGGAATTGAATCCTTTAAGGATATTTTGGTTGAAAGAATTATGTAAACTTTTACAAATTGTCTAGAAAGTTATGGAATGTCCCTAGGACCTCTATAGGTGATTCCATAGGCATAATATACGTAATTCGAGCCCTTCGCTTCGGTTGTCCCGAGGTGGACCACTATTTCCGATTTTTCCCTTTTGTATCTATGATTTGTCTTCGAGCGGTTCTAAAGGAAATATTTTAACTACTCTTCTAACTACTAAATAAAAATTGTTTTAAATGCTCCCTCAAGTCGTATAAACTATTTTGGAACATGGAAACGATCGTAGAAAGGTTATTTCTCCGTAATCCATTATGACATCCGAAATGCACTCACTATGATTCTGTCCGATTTCATTATTTCGATTTGTCATCCGATAGGTCTTATTGAGTCTCTGTAAATATATGACATTCGTTTGAATTATTTTGATAAGCCCCATAATGTATTTTGAAACATGAAAATGATTACAAAAAGCTTATTTTGATATATGCTATTGGGATATCCGAAATGCATACACTATGATTACTGCTCCGCTTCTGTCATATGGTTTGTCATCTGAATTATGCTACTGAGTCTCCGTAAATGTGCTATATTTTATTTTGCATTAGTTTCTCACTACTCCATTCGTGGATGCCTCAATGTTTCCTTCACTGAGCCCGGGCCAGGATATGTTATCACGCGTATTTCACTGCATTGTTCGCCGCGCCTCGATGTGAGGGGGCAGGTATACATGTACATGGGTTGTGGAGTATGCTGTGCCATGTACACATATTCTGATATATGATGATATGATATGATATGGCCATCTGATATGTTCGACATGTGCACATTCTGATATGATATCATATGATATGTTACGGAGTTATTCCCTACTCTGGAGTTATGCTGTGTTGTGGCGCCAGTGTCGGGGTGGCGACCACGTTCTGTTCACCGAGTCCCTTAGCGGGGGCCGGATATGATATGGCATATGTTTCTGCATACACTCTTTATGTTCTGGAAATATGCATCTGATAATCTGGATATTATACTCATTTTTCTGTACGTTCTGTTCCGGTCATGATTTTGTTCCGTAATGGGACCAGATATGACATATTTTTCTGCATGCACTATTTATGCTTTATGATCAGAATTCTGCTAATCTGGATATTCCGTTCATTTTCTGTACCTTCTGCTTCGGTTATGACTTTGTTTACTACGTTCCGTGCTTTACATATTCAGTACATTTTCCGTACTGACCCCCTTTCTTCGGGGGATGCGTTTCATGCCGCGCAGGTACAGACGACAGATTTGCTAATCCGCCTGCTTAGGACTATATTCTGCTATCTTGGAGTGCTCTATTGTTCAGAGCCTACGTTTTGGTACAGTCTTCTGCCATTGTACATATGTATGCTATTCGGGGGTACGACGGGGCCCTGTCCCGTCTTATGATTCTGATGTGTTCTGTAGAGGTCTGTAGACATACATGTGGGTTCTATATATGTTTTTGGGTTGTTATGATCGGTGATGGCCTTATCGGCTTCCACGTGCTATATCTGTTCATCTGCGATATCTAGTAACGTCAATTGACTTTTATATTGATATATTCTGCTAATATGCTGGTTTGGGTTATTGGGTATGTTTGGGTGTCCAGCACGGACACTAGTCACAGCCTACGGGGTTGGGTCGTGACAAAAGTGGTATCAGAGCGGTTTGTTCTCGGAATGTCTACAGGCCGTGTCTAGTAGAGTCTTGTTTATCGGTGTGTTGTGCACCACATCTATAAACAGGAGGCTACAGGACATTTAGGGTGTTACCTTTCTTTGGATCTTAGATCGTGCGATAGAGCCCATCCATAAGAAATGAAATTCCTTTCTACTAACCCTTAATTTCAGCTGGAGAACGGTATCGACATAAGAGAGTGGCTGATGATATGGGAAGCTGCACTGTACACAGATAAGCAACGGTGCGAAAGGGGCATGTTGGAGAAGGTAAAAATATTGAGATATAATTGGAAAATATGGTTGAAGAATGAAAGATAAGGTAAACAGGAAAGTGTAACAGATGCAGTTTGAGTTGGACATGTGAGGTAAGTCTCGACATCTATATACTTTTATTTGAAATTGTTAGCCCCGTGTGGCTATGAGGCGATATGATATGATATGTATATACGTATATGTCTTGGCCCTGTGAGGCATGGTTGGTATTTCCTGTGTACAGGTTTTGGGATAGTAAGAAATACAGAGGAACCTTTGCCCAAATTTTTCTAGGAATATAAAGAGGAAAATGAGATATAAATTCTTGACATGTCTTGAGGGTCGATACCGATAGGGCAAACCCATTATGTTGGATTAAAGTTTAAGAGATACCCTCCATGGCATTCGTAAGAAGCATTATCCTTGTTTGGAAAATTTTATCTCGAGAAAGCATATACGAGTAGCAAATTCACAATTTATTTAAATGGACCAGAAATATGTTCCAACCCCATTTTGCTTTAGCACAGCCCATGTGAAGGGCAAAAATATGTGGAAGGGCAAAAATGTCCAACGGTTAAGTTTCACCTTATTGGAAAAATACAAAGCGTATGACAAGTAGTTGGGAATCTAATGGTTCGCTCACAACTCATATATATATGGAGATAATTATGTGAATTAAGTACTAAGAAGTTCTGCGATGTTTGTCGGACTCTAGTTTCCTCTGCTGGTAGTTGGAGAAGGCCTTACAGTAACATTTTATCGGTTCTCATCGACTAATTGGAGATGGAATTTGTGGAATAAAAATTTAAATTGGTGGGCTGTTTAGAATTAGATATATAGACGACGAAGGCAAATATTGAGGATTAAAAAAGGGGGACAGTAATAGTAACGTTTGGGAAATTTTGAAGGAAAGAAAGAGACCTCTCCGACGTATTATAAGATCCCATAAGGGCAGCTGAACATTCGAGGACGAATGTTTTAAAGGGGGGGATGATGTTATATCCCGTATTTTTAAACGTCGGATTAATTGTAAGCTGAGGTGGGGCCCACACGTCAAGATTTTTTTTGGGACATGTGACAAATTATATGAATCATATATGTGAAGTTAAACACAACTCAAGAAGGACCCTTGGGCCAAATCAAAGGGGAAGTCCTCCAAACGAATATTTTTAAGAAAACGTTTTCGGGTGACCTGACTTTGGGGGGGCAAAAACGGTATTATAAGTTTGGAATTTAGAAAAATACCAAGAAATAGAAGTTTTTGAGAATTGAATTAGCTTTGCAAACATAGGTCGTGGGTTCTCAGGTGACGTCGGTGCAAGGAGATATGAACGTTTTAAGGTCGAAAGGTCAGTGGGCTAGGCCCAACTCGGGACCAACCGGGTTGGCCCAAAACAAAAATGAAAAGAAAAATTTAGGCCCAAATTTGCAAGGGGTGGCCGGCCAACATGGCCAAGCCCAAGCCCATGGAAATTATCCATGTGGTAATTAAATATAAGGACCATTTAATTGTCATGAAACATTAGAAGTTTCAAGACAAAACTAGAAGGAGAGAAAACAAGAAGAGCAAGAACAAATGGAGAGGGGGTTTCGGCCCCTTCAAAAGAAAAGAAAACAAATTCCAAGTCCATGAATCCTGATCCAAAAATCATAATTTTCTAGCAATATTACTAACTCAAGGATGCTCTTCAACATGGTATAATTTTTAAGGCAAGAAAATGCTTGTGTTGGCAAGTGGAAGTTTGAAGAAAAAGGTAAGATTTCTATTCTTTTGTGTTATGGAATAAGTATATATGTTATGATGATGAGAATTGGATGAGAATTATGGAGTTGTGATGTGTGTGTGTGAAGCCAAGTGTGTGTGTGTGTGGCCGTGAGCCATGGTGATATGGAATGGTGGATTATGTTTTGTTTAGCTTGTTAATTGTGTTGTTGTGGCCTTGTGATGGAAATGGAAGAAAATGGTTCAAGTTGGCATGGAAAATTGTTGAAAATGATTATAGGAAATTAAGTGATTTTAATGTAGTGTTTATGTAATTATGGAAGTGAAGTTCTAAATGTAGATTATTAGGTTAGTTGGTGGATTTGGAAGGATACTAATCCATATTGGCATGAAAGATTGGTTGTTAAGTTGTTATGGGAAGTTTTGTGATTTTATGGTAGATTTAAGTAATGATGAAAATGAAATTGTTAAGGTGTGAATTATGATTATGGTTGATGAAATTGGAAGATGGATATATGTTATGAATATGTAGGTTGAAGATTAGAAGTTTTGGATGGATTATGGTTTTGGTGGAAAGTTTGTATATTTTGTATATCTTGTGAATATTTTGTAGAAATGATATGAAATGCTTCCGAATTATATTGAAATGATCTTGGTTAGTAATGAATATGAGAATGTTGGTATTGATTTGAAAATGTGAAGTCGGAATGAAAGCTATTGCATTATGTTGGAAAGAAGACTAGTTGTGTTATATTGTGTTTTGTAGTCATTGTTGTTGTTGGTGGTGTTGTTGTTGGGTTGTTGTTGATTGTTTTGGCCGAGTTAAATTCTCGGGGATGCTATATGTATAGGGGAGATGCTGCCCAAATTTCTGTAGACAAGTATGAATTAAGATTGAATTCTTAAAAACTTGAAATTGATATTTGGTAATTGTGACCATTTGTAGATTTTGAAGGAAACGGGAATTGAAATTGGAAAGGCGTAAAGGGCGAAAAAGGTATGTAAAGCTACCCCTATTCTTCTTTTGGCATGTCCTAGGTGTACTAGGATCAGATTTGAATCTCGGGAAGCGTTCTGTTCATCGGAATCCGCGTTGGAAAATGCCCCTTTATCATTCAATGGAATTGAATCCTTTAAGGATATTTTGGTTGAAAGAATTATGTAAACTTTTACAAATTGTCTAGAAAGTTATGGAATGTCCCTAGGACCTCTATAGGTGATTCCATAGGCATAATATACGTAATTCGAGCCCTTCGCTTCGGTTGTCCCGAGGTGGACCACTATTTCCGATTTTTCCCTTTTGTATCTATGATTTGTCTTCGAGCGGTTCTAAAGGAAACATTTTAACTACTCTGCTAACTACTAAATAAAAATTGTTTTAAATGCTCCCTCAAGTCGTATAAACTATTTTGGAACATGGAAACGATCGTAGAAAGGTTATTTCTCCGTAATCCATTATGACATCCGAAATGCACTCACTATGATTCTGTCCGATTTCATTATTTCGATTTGTCATCCGATAGGTCTTATTGAGTCTCTGAAAATATATGACATTCGTTTGAATTATTTTGATAAGCCCCATAATGTATTTTGAAACATGAAAATGATTACAAAAAGCTTATTTTGATATATGCTATTGGGATATCCGAAATGCATACACTATGATTACTGCTCCGCTTCTGTCATATGGTTTGTCATCTAAATTATGCTACTGAGTCTCCGTAAATGTGCTATATTTTATTTTGCATTAGTTTCTCACTACTCCATTCGTGAATGCCTCAATGTTTCCTTCACTGAGCCCGGGCAAGGATATGTTATCACGCGTATTTCACTGCATTGTTCGCCGCGCCTCGATGTGAGGGGGCAGGTATACATGTACATGGGTTGTGGAGTATGCTGTGCCATGTACACATATTCTGATATATGATGATATGATATGATATGGCCATCTGATATGTTCGACATGTGCACATTCTGATATGATATGATATGATATGTTACGGAGTTATTCCCTACTCTGGAGTTATGCTGTGTTGTGGCGCCAGTGTCGGGGTGGCGACCACGTTCTGTTCACCGAGTCCCTTGGCGGGGGCCGGATATGATATGGCATATGTTTCTGCATACACTCTTTATGTTCTGGAACTATGCATCTGATAATCTGGATATTATACTCATTTTTCTGTACGTTCTGTTCCGGTCATGATTTTGTTCTGTAATGGGACCAGATATGACATATTTTTCTGCATGCACTATTTATGCTTTATGATCAGAATTCTGCTAATCTGGATATTCCGTTCATTTTCTGTACCTTCTGCTTCGGTTATGACTTTGTTTACTACGTTCCGTGCTTTACATATTCAGTACATTTTCCGTACTGACCCCCTTTCTTCGGGGGCTGCGTTTCATGCCGCGCAGGTACAGACGACAGATTTGCTAATCCGCCTGCTTAGGACTATATTCTGCTATCTTGGAGTGCTCTATTGTTCAGAGCCTACGTTTTGGTACAGTCTTCTGCCATTGTACATATGTATGCTATTCGGGGGTACGACGGGGCCCTGTCCCGTCTTATGATTCTGATGTGTTCTGTAGAGGTCTGTAGACATACATGTGGGTTCTGTATATATGTTTTTGGGTTGTTATGATCGGTGATGGCCTTATCGGCTTCCACGTGCTATATCTGTTCATCTGCGATATCTAGTAACGTCAATTGACTTTTATATTGATATATTATGCTAATATGCTGGTTTGGGTTATTGGGTACGTTTGGGTGTCCAGCACGGACACTGGTTACGGCCTACGGGGTTGGGTCGTGACAGCCACGACTTGTAGTCCGTCGGGGTAGCCGGTGCACGAACTCTGCGGGTCCCCCATGGGTCATGACTTTTGAGGCGACAAATTCTTATAGCATGTGTGCACAGATTGAGATATTGGCCATTGCATTGCACGACATTTGCATCTCATTTGCATTGCATCCTTCATCATCATATATTGTCTTATGGATTGTGATGTGTCGCACTTGAGTTGTGATCTATGGTTGAGGTATTTCCTTGAACTTGGCAGACTTGTGGATTAGGAGCTTCACATAGGCTATGACTTTATGATTTCGGGATATTAGTTGTTTGTTGATTGTTGTTCGATTGCTTATCTGTTTACTTGTCTATTGCTGTATTTCATATGTGTTATTTAAACTTAGCCGGCCTATGATGCTTAACAGTAAGTGTGTTGTACTGACACTACTCTTGCTGCACTTTTTCTAAGTGTAGAGTTTGAGACAGGATCCACGTCGAGGCCCCAAGTTTAGCCCCGAGGCTTCTCATCCTGAGATTGGAGGGTGAGCTACCTGTCAGCCCGCAGCTCCAGATCTCTTCTTGTTGTCTATTTCTTATTTCCATAGACATTAATCTCTTATGATAAGATATTTATGATATTTCTAGACTTGTATTCGGATTAGTCGTCCTATACTGTGACTTCAGTCCTTGGGGATGTATTGACTTAGTATTTCCGCACTTATGTTTATGTATGATTTAAGACTTACTGTGTTGGTGTTATTTGTTTCTGCGCAATTATTACATTGATTTGGTATTAATTTAAGGGGATAGTTAGCTCACCGGGGGGGGGGGGGGGGGGTTAGTATGGGTGTCAGCATGATCGTGATTTGGATCGTGGCATTTAGTTTTTTAGTAAATGTCACGACCCAACTCGTGGATCGAACGCGAACCCACACAAACCCTCCTAGTTGGCGATCTCTTCCCTTATTCAATCATTCATTTTAAGCATACCAAAGGAAATAGAATTATTTAAGCAGTCTTAATATATAAATAAACTACTAAGTGCGGAATACCAATACAAATGCCTAAAATCTTGTCTAAGTATAGTATAAAAGCCACTATAACTACATAAGTCTGAATATAATAAATACATAAGAGTGTGAAATACTGTCCTGGAACAGAAGGACAGATATCATAAAAGAAGAGTTTTTCGGGCTGTGAATCTGGAACATGGCTCACCCTAAAAACTCGCACAAGAAGCCTCAGGAATAACTCACGAGGTACTGATGTGGATCATGTAGCAAACTCTGCACTCAGAAAAGCGTACAACAAGGTAGTATCAGTACAAACACTATGTACTAGGAGGTATCATAGGTCGACAACAATTAGTTCACATATATGAAGAAATAATCAACAGGTAGACATATAATCAATCAAGCATGTTCACGAAACAAATCAACAATAAGATCAATGCCAAGTACAAATCAACAATGAGGAATGGATGTAAGAGTGAATGCATATGCAATGCAATGCACTGGTCAAATACCTCAAACTTCTACACACATTCTACGAACGGTAACCTCCACGTCTCAATGGTCATGATCCATGGGGGACCCGCGAAATCCATGTACTCGCTCATTCCGGCAAGAAACCTCGGGCAACGAGTATAACACATTCCGCTCTGGTAACAACCTCGGATCACGGATTCTCATCTCTTTTGTACACAATCCGGCAAAGACCTCGGGTGTTCCTTTGTCTCACTTATCATCATCAGTACTAAGTCACAGTTCATATCAATGCATCATATGGAATGAAAGTGTATGCCAAGCAAGATATCGTAATCAATCAATAAATCATAATCGGAGTCTCATTCGTGTCTTATCATAAGCACGTATCATAAATCAAGCCTAAGCTTATGATTCTTCCTCTTTTCGATGATAAGTGACATAACAAAAGAGAGATGAATGCATACACAAGTCACAACATAGCAAGTAAGACGACAAGCCTAAATCACAACAACAAGGCGACAAGCCTACAAACAACAACAACTAACCTAATAGAATTCCATCCCAAATTCATACCCGAAGGGCATGCTTTCCCCGTCAATATCTAGCTCCTACATATGCTTCACTAATTGGAGTCTAACCGAAAGGTAAATCATAACCTACCTCGATGCCGAGCGGGTGCCACGAACTACCCAACACGAGCTTTGACCTTCTAGAGAGCTTTTGAACGTTCGAAGTCTATTCAACAACACATTCTATATTAGAAAATAAGATTAACAATACCCATAATGCTACAATACTATTCAAATCGGATGTAACCCTTTGAAAGAGAAAAATTGAGCCCACAAGGACAAAATAAAAATTTCAAGTAAATATCGGTAAATCAACACTTACGGAATCCAATACTATCCCTCAATTAAAAATTAAGCTCAATTAATCATCAATTTCACCCTTCAGTCAAAAACCCCAAATTTAGGAAGAAACCTAACTTCTATAACCATAAACCATGAAATTAGAATGATTCAACTTAATAACTACTTAATCCAAGAATTCATGACTAGATTAGATAAGATTTACCAATAAGAATCCAATTTCATAGCATAGGATTTCAAGATGACAAACTTAGAGTCTACAACTTATTTTCCAACTAACACCTTTAATTCATCATAGATTCTAACTTAGACAATAGATAAACATAAATTAGGGTCAAAGGAACTTACTCAAAGATGATTCAACTCTAAGTGCTCTTCAAATGGCCTCTAGAACTCCTGGTTTCAATTTGGTGAATGGGAGAAGAATGATTCGAATTGGGAAATATACGGGGATTACGTTCAGCGGTCCCCGCTTACACGGTGCAGGACTTGCTGACGCGATCCCACCTCGGTGGATAACCGTCAGTTGAGGCGGATCTCATTTAATGACTCAGCCGCAGAGGCGGAGACACTAGAAAACCAGAAAAATCACCAAGTTTCACCCAAAATCCCGACATCCATGCAGACACAAGTAAAAACGCGCTATGAACTTAACTGTGGCTTTGAAATTTCTAACGGATGACACCTTGACTCGGTCAACCCCAAGCGGCCAAAACCAAGTTTCAACCCAAGGGTACAAAACGCTCCCGAATGCCTCGGGAACAGAGCCAAACATCCCACCAAGTCATCATCAACCCTCCTGACCTCATGGAATTGACAGAATTCCCAAAAAAGTCTGTTTACCTAAAAGTCAACTATCGGTCAAACATTTTTCCCTTTAAGATTCTAACTTCCTCAAATCCTATCAAAACTCACCCGATGACCTCGGGAACAGTGTCGCCCATCCCCGCGGTGAAAAGCACTCTAACGAGGCTAGGGGAAGGGTCAACAGGAGAAAAAGGGCAAAACGCTCTTAACGACCAAATAAAAATGCAATCTTTGAACATTTGAAATAGTAAGACTTTCAATATTGGAAGAAATAAACTTTACAAAAGTTTCAATGACCATGTTTTTCTATTCTTTTAGTTGGTCATATTAAATAAACTTGGTACTTCTAATATATAAAGTTTAAATAGAAATTCTAACAAAATTAAATAGAATGTTATAAACAAAAAATGAAGAGAAAAAAAAAACTAAAATATACATAAATGGGGTAAGGCGGGGCCAAATTTTGGAAAAATGCTAAACGGGACAGGGTAGGGCAGTTCAAAAGTTTTGCAGGTCAAGGCTTGCCCTGCCCTGCCATGCCCCTCCTTGTCCCGCCCCTCCCTATTGTCATCCCTATCTAGGAGGAATCCGAGGTCTAGAGTTTTCTCGTGTTGTGACCAACCTCATTGGAATATTCTGAGGCACGTATGTCACTGATGACCATACATTCTCCTACGACAGTGAATTAATGTTAGGAGAGGTGATGGCAACACGACATAAGCGTAGGTGATGGCATCATGGGAAAATGGTAGGGGATGTGGCAGAGCGGAGGTAGATGAAAGACAATGTTAAATAGGCGTATATTCATGTGCTTGCGGGTTCAAACTCCTGTTTTTTTTAAAAATAATCTGTATAAGTCTAAATAAAGTTTCTGAATCTGTAAAACACTTAGTAAAAGCAGATTACACAATCTGTAAAAACTATAAACCAGTAAATTACAGAAAATGGACAAATGAACAGAAACAGTGTTAGAAAAAACAAATATTCAGAACATAATCGAGCCCACTTAGTTCAAAGTGTGTCCTTAAGGAAATTATTCCCCTCACAGTACTCGAGGTTGATGGAATATCCCCTCCCAGGATAGAACGATTATCTTACCAAAATAGTAGTACTGCAAATTCTGGTAGCGGCGAACCACTCAATGGCAGTATATCACACAGAAAAGAAAACTTGTAAGAAGAGTAGAAGAATAGAGGATTTCAGAAAAATTCGTAAGTAATAATCTGAATATTAACTGGAATTTATAGCCATTAACGCACTGGTTGGGAAAAGGTTTGCACCTTTTCAGAAAGGTTTGCAACCTTTCAGAAAATGTACGTTTTAAAAAAAAACGGAGGGAAATTTAAATTAATCCGGGGAGAAACGGGTCGCGGGTCAGACACGCGGATCCGGGTCACTAACGGGTCAGAATCTGGAAATAATTAATTAATTAATAAATAATTAAATTAAAATTTAAAAGAATTTTGGTCCAAAAAGATTATCAATCAATCAGATCATTTGACCAAATCCAAATCCAAATCCAAATCCAAAGCCGAAGCCGAGCAGAGCGAGCGACGACGATGGCGCGTGGGGTCCTTTCCCCCTCAACCCTTTTAGCAACTAGAGAAGGTGTAATGTAATATGTACACCTCTCTTTTTCTCTCTTTTTCCTATGTGGGACAGATGCTTTAACCAAAGCACAAGGAACCTTTTACATTTTCCCAAAGCAAAAAAGGGACCTTTTATATTCCCTTCACTTTTCATCCCATCATTTCCCATTCACCAATATCAAAAAACCCAACAATCCCCCACATGAATGGGGAATGGCCATAATATAAAAGAATGCGCGGACAAGTGTGATATACAAGCGAAGATTGACTGCATCTGGATAAGTAGGTTTCCCTTTGAACTTTCCGTAGTGAACTTACATCGGATATACTCGATCAATCGGTAGATTTGATATATTTGAACCGTCGAACTTTGTTGTATACCTAGACAACATAAATCACACAATCAACCTTCAACCATTTATGGTTCTCACGGTTGTGTTCGTTTCAGCCATGAACACCGCCTGGTTTCATGAGTGCATAGAGAATGGGCCTTCACTATCATTCCCTTTTAAAGCGGCTTACACTTAACACTCACATAAGTGATTTCTAAACATGTGGTCTTATAGCCACATTATCTGGTCATACACTGCCAGATTTAGATAATCATTAAAAATCTTAATGCTTTATTAACTCATTAACAAGCCATAAAGTTTTATCCTTATTTCTGAACATTGTCTTCATCCGAGAATGGGTTGAGTTGTTTGACAATGTTGAACCGTCAGTCATAACTTTGTTTGATCTCTTTGAACCTAGTTCTTGGGATCTCCAGTCTGCTAGGTAGAGTTACCGCCATGATGACTTGTCCTCGGCCTTAACCCCATTCCCATTGATGATCTACTAACTCCCTCTCTAGATAAGCCTTTTGTAAGCGGATCCGCTACGTTATCTCTTGACTTTACATAGTCAATCGTGATAACGCCACTAGAGAGGAGTTGTCTAACGGTATTGTGTCTTCGTCGTATGTGACGAGATTTTCCGTTATACATTACGCTCCCTGCCCTTCCTATTGCTGCTTGACTGTCACAATGTATACATATAGGAGCCAAAGGTTTGGGCCAGAATGGAATATCTTCTAAGAAATTCCGGAGCCATTCAGCTTCTTCACCGGCCTTGTCTAAAGCTATGAATTCAGATTCCATAGTGGAACGGGCGATGCAAGTCTGTTTGGATGATTTCCAAGACACTGCTCCACTCCCAATTGTGAAAACATACCCACTCGTGGATTTAACTTCAGACGATCCAGTGATCCAATTTGCATCACTATATCCCTCAATCACTTCGGGATATTTATTATAATGCAAAGCATAGTCTTGAGTATGTTTCAGATACCCCAAAACTCGTTTCATTGCCATCCAATGTGTGTAATTGGGATTACTTGTAAACCGACTCAGTTTGCTAATGGCACATGCTATATCTGGTCGTGTACAATTCATGATATACATCAGACTTCCCAACACTCTCGCATAGTCCCCTTGTGATTTACTTTCACCTTCATTCTTTTGAAGTGTGTAACTCACATCAATTGGAGTTCTGGCAATCTTGAAATCCAAGTACTTGAACTTGTCAAGTACTTTCTCTATGTAGTGAGACTGTGATAATGCTATACCTTGTGGAGTTCTATGAATTCTGACTCCTAAGATTACATCAGCAACTCCTAAGTCTTTCATATCAAATTTGCTAGCCAGCATGCGCTTTGTAGCATTTATATCTGCCATTTCTTTGCTCATTATCAGCATGTCATCAACATACAAACAAACAATGACTTCGTGACCTGGAGTGTTTTTAATGTAAACACATTTATCACACTCATTGATTTTAAAGCCATTTGCCAACATGGTTTGGTCAAATTTAGCATGCCATTGTTTGGGTGCTTGTTTAAGTCCATAAAGCGACTTTACAAGTTTGCACACTTTCTTTTCTTTACCAGGAACCACAAAACCCTCGGGTTGTTCCATGTAAATTTCTTCCTCCAAATCACCATTTAAGAAAGCTGTTTTAACATCCATTTGGTGAATTTCAAGACCATACACGGCTGCCAGAGCCACTAACACCCGAATGGACGTTATTCTTGTTACAGGCGAGTATGTGTCAAAATAATCAAGGCCTTCTTTTTGTCTATAACCTTTGACTACAAGTCTTGCCTTATATTTGTCAATAGTGCCATCAGCTTTCATTTTCCTTTTAAAAATCCATTTAGAACCTAAAGGCTTGTTTCCAGGAGGAAGATCAACCACTTCCCATGTGTGGTTATCTAAGATTGATTGAATCTCACTATTGACTGCCTCTTTCCAAAATGCTGAATCAGAAGAAGACATCGCTGCTTTAAATGTTTGAGGCTCATTTTCAAGCAAGAATGTCACAAAATCTGGTCCAAAGGAAGTTGATGTCCTTTGACGTTTGCTACGCCTTGGATCCTTTTCACTTGGTGTACTTTCCTTTGGTTCTTCCCGCGGTCGTTTAGATCTTTCACTTGACGACTCACATTCAATTTTATACGGATAAATATTTTCAAAGAATTCAGCATTATCTGATTCAATTACCGTATTAACATGAATTTCGGGATTGTCGGATTTGTGAACCAAAAACCGACAAGCTTTGCTGTTTGTAGCATATCCAATAAAAACACAATCCACAGTTTTTGGTCCGATTTTTACCCTTTTAGGTAAAGGAACTTGTACTTTTGCTAAACACCCCCACACTTTGAAATAGTTCAAGTTGGGTTTTCTTCCTTTCCATAGTTCATATGGAATGGATTGTGTTTTGCTGTGGGGCACTCTGTTGAGTATTCGGTTAGCTGTAAGGATAGCTTCCCCCCACAAGCTCAGCGGTAAACCAGAACTTATTAGTAAAGCATTCATCATTTCTTTCAATGTCCGATTTTTCCTTTCCGCAACTCCATTGGATTGTGGTGTGTAGGGGGCAGTGGTTTGATGAATAATTCCATATTCTAAACATATCTCTGCAAAAGGAGATTCGTATTCTCCACCCCTATCACTTCTAATCATTTTTATCTTTTTATTTAGTTGATTTTCGACTTCATTCTTATATTGCTTAAATGCTTCTATTGCTTCATCCTTACTGTTTAGCAAGTAAACATAACAATATCGAGTGCAATCGTCAATAAAAGTTATGAAATACTTTTTCCCACCGCGAGATGGTATTGACTTCATATCACAAATGTCAGTGTGTATTAAGTCTAAAGGATTTGAATTCTTTTGAACGGACTTATACGAATGCTTAACAAACTTTGATTCAACACATGTTTGACATTTAGATATATTACACTCAAATTTAGGCAATATTTCAAGATTAATCATTTTCCGTAAGGTTTTGTAATTGACATGTCCTAAACGAACATGCCATAAATTATTTGACTCCAATAAGTAAGAAGAAGCAGATTTTCCATTAATACTGGCAACAACCATTACATTAAGTTTGAAAAGGCCCTCGGTGAGGTAGCCCTTTCCTACAAACATATCATTCTTACTAAGTACAAATTTATCACTAACCAGCACGCACTTAAACCCATTTTTCACGAGTAGTGCGGCTGAAACTAGGTTCTTCCTAATTGATGGAACATGCATGACGTTGTTGAGAGTCAGCACTTTGCCGGATGTCATCTTCAACAGAACCTTTCCATATCCTTCAACTTTGGCTGTTGCAGTATTTCCCATGTATAGCTCCTCGTCAGGTCCAGCGGGAGTGTAAGTTGTAAATGCTTCCTTAACGGCACACACATGTCGAGTGGCGCCAGAATCAAGCCACCACTCCTTTGGGTTGCCAACCAGGTTGCACTCGGACAGCATTGCACATAGGTCATCAACATCTTCCACCATGTTTGCCTGACCCTTGTTTTTCTCTTTGTCCTTCTTGGGGGCACGACAGTCGGGAGCTTTATGGCCTGCTTTACCACAATTGTAACAATTGCCCTTGAATTTTTTCTTGTTAGGATACTTCTCCTTTCCAGAACGCCTCTTCCTTTTATTGTTCTTTTTCGGAGCAGCATCTTCAACGACACTTGCCCCTTCAATTGGTGAACTCTTACGGTACCTCTTATCAGCGGTTTTGTTATCTTCCTCGATCTTGAGACGAATCACAAGATCCTCCAATTTCATTTCCTTTCTCTTGTGCTTAAGATAATTCTTGAAATCTTTCCATGAGGGTGGCAACTTCTCAATCATTGCAGCCACTTGGAATGCTTCATTCACTACCATACCTTCAGCAATAAGGTCATGGAAGATAAGTTGAAGCTCTTGAACTTGGGTTCCAACAGTTTTTCCATCCACCATTTTGTAGTCTAGGAATTTGGCAACCACAAACTTCTTCAAGCAAGCATCTTCAGTTTTGTACTTCTTTTCCAGTGCACTCCATAATTCTTTGGAGGTCTCTACTGCACTGTAGACGTTGTACAAATCATCTTCTAAGGTACTCAAAATGTAGCCTTTGCACAAAAAATCAGCCTGTTTCCAAGCCTCAGTAACCATGAACTTCTGATTGTCAGGCATGTCGGCGGCAGGCACGGGAGGGTCCTCACTGGTGAACTTTTGCATACCAAGGGTGGTAAGCCAAAAGAACATTCTCTGCTGCCATCCTTTAAAGTTGGCACCGGTGAACTTTGAAGGTTTCTCAGCCGGTGGCACAGCGGCACGGGTTGTAGGCGTGACCGCTGGTGCAATGTTCACAGAAGGAGTTCCAGTCGCAGAGGGAGTTCCAGTCGCAGAGGGAGTTTCAGTCTCAATTGCCATTCTTTCTTTGTCACTGTCAAATCGACAAACTGTTTTAGTTAATAAAACTAGAATAGCAATTAAATCACAAACTTAAACGATGAAGATTTTATTTCTTCAAATCGCAGTATACTTATGAACTTTGGTATTCCAACGAAGTTTTTATATCTTCAAGTCAGAATACTAATATTCATATGGAGTAGAAAACTACAAAAGTTTTAATCTCCTTAAACACAATACAGATTATAATATTATATAATAATTTCCTTAAGATTGTTTTTTTAAAAATAATCTGTATAAGTCTAAATAAAGTTTTTGAATCTGTAAAACACTTAGTAAAAGCAGATTACACAATCTGTAAAAACTATAAACCAGTAAATTACAGAAAATGGACAAATGAACAGAAACAGTGTTAGAAAAAAAAAATATTCAGAACATAATCGAGCCCACTTAGTTCAAAGTGTGTCCTTAAGGAAATTATTCCCCTCACAGTACTCGAGGTTGATGGAATATCCCCTCCCAGGATAGAACGATTATCTTACCAGAATTTGCAGTACTACTATTTTGGTAAGATAATCGTTCTATCTTGGGAGGGGATATTCCATCAACCTCGAGTACTGTGAGGGGAATAATTTCCTTAAGGACACACTTTGAACTAAGTGGGCTCGATTATGTTCTGAATATATTTTTTTTCTAACACTGTTTCTGTTCATTTGTCCATTTTCTGTAATTTACTGGTTTATAGTTTTTACAGATTGTGTAATCTGCTTTTACTAAGTGTTTTACAGATTCAGAAACTTTATTTAGACTTATACAGATTATTTTTAAAAAAACAATCTTAAGGAAATTATTCCCCTCACAGTACTCGAGGTTGATGGAATATCCCCTCCCAGGATAGAACGATTATCTTACCAAAATAGTAGTACTGCAAATTCTGGTAGCGGCGAACCACTCAATGACAGTATATCACACAGAAAAGAAAACTTGTAAGAAGAGTAGAAGAATAGAGGATTTCAGAAAAATTCGTAAGTAATAATCTGAATATTAACTGGAATTTATAGCCATTAACGCACTGGTTGGGAAAAGGTTTGCACCTTTTCAGAAAGGTTTGCAACCTTTCAGAAAATGTACGTTTTAAAAAAAAACGGAGGGAAATTTAAATTAATCCGGGGAGAAACGGGTCGCGGGTCAGACACGCGGATCCGGGTCACTAACGGGTCAGAATCTGGAATAATTAAATTAAAATTTAAAAGAATTTTGGTCCAAAAAGATTATCAATCAATCAGATCATTTGACCAAATCCAAATCCAAATCCAAATCCAAATCCAAAGCCAAAGCCAAAGCCAAAGCCGAGCCGAGCGAGCGACGACGACGCTCGCGTGGGGTCCTTTCTCCCTCAACCCTTTTAGCAACTAGAGAAGGTGTAATGTAATATGTACACCTCTCTTTTTCTCTCTTTTTCCTATGTGGGACAGATGCTTTAACCAAAGCACAAGGAACTTTTTACATTTCCCAAAGCAAAAAAGGGACCTTTTATATTCCCTTCACTTTTCATCCCATCATTTCCCATTCACCAATATCAAAAAACCCAACAACTCCTTCGAAGATACATGGTACTATGATAAAGTTGAAACTAGGTTCGAACATGTGTTTGAAAATTTGAACAAGAGAATGACAAATCTTGATATCATTATATATTGCTTTGATATGGTATATATTTTCTTTTAATTCAAACATTTTTATAAAAGTTTGATAAGTATAATTTCGGGCAGTTATTGTTAATGCTACTTTTCGGATATGCTTTAAACTATATATATGACATGAAGAAGTTTATAAATGAGATTTTAGTTATTATAAAAATAGAAAGTATTCTCTCATAAGAAAAAATTATCTTTTCCCCGTTTTGAAAATTAATAGTACAAAATTTTGTACACTTGAGATTAGATAGGAAAATTAAAATTTGATAAAATATATATTTTAAATGTTTTACTCTTTATGAAATACTCAGGTACGTCTTAATTTTATAAGATATTTAATATTATACCTTGACGTCTAGCTATTTATAGAAGGGATTAAAATATTTACATATACAAATTCCTATGTTACTCAATTTCTTTGTTTTATCATGTTATGAAGGAATATTTTAATGTATTTGTATAATTAAAGATAATTACTCCCCTACCGTGGTGTTGGATATATATGTATCTTTATCTTCTAAAAGAAGTGAATTTAGAACGTTAAAAATCCCAGCATTTTTATTTTTCGTAAAGGGGGCTGCCGACCTTTGTTTTCCAGCAACTTTAAGAGATAAAGAGAGGGATCTAAGAGCTTGATTCATGCAATACTCTTATAGGGAAAAATGGGAAATAACGCAGAGTTGCAAACCTTCCTTTGCTTCTCGTCAAGCTTTCAAGGGATTACACCAAAGTGATTCAAGAAGGATTTTCGAGTATTCTTCTCTGAGATTACCATTCCTTGTTCGCTATTAACCAGCGGGGTTCTGTGCAATTAAGAAGTAACTGAGGTATGTAAGGCTTCTCTTCTATTATTATTATTATTATTATCTACGAGCTCATGTGAGTGTTTTATTATGTTTAAGTAAGAACTCACGACGGTGATCAGAAGCTGTGGGTTTAAGTTGTAATATTGTATAAAATGATTAAGGGTGGTTTTCATGTGGTAAGGAGATGGGGAAGGGTTTGGTAGGTGGTGTTGAGCTTATATGCTGTTAAAAAGTGGTCGGGTGTGAAATAAACCATCGTACTAGCCTTGGGAGCTTGTCGCTCTTTGACTGCTTGACGATATTATTGGTATAGTTGTAGTATTCGATTGGGCTATAGTTATGTTGATATTAATCCTGTATAGAACAGGATAGGCATCTATCGGAAGGATTGACTCGCTGTTGTCATTTAAAGATGAATTCGAGGTATGTAAGGCCATTCTTTCTTTCTTCGTTACGGCACGACTTCTGTTTATTGTTTCTCCATATGAGTTGTGAAGTCTAAAGTTCATGAAAACATATCAATTCCGCGTCATAGGTTCCACAAGCTGATAAAGAGATACCTCATAAGTGTATGAATCGATACTTCATTCAACTATCCCACTTTTAGGGTCGAGTTTCCAAAGTATGGTTAATGGGTTATATATTGTACTTAAGGTGAATCATGACAATAGTTTCTGAATTACCGTTATAGGGTTAAGACTGTTACTCAAGTTGAATCATATGGCTAGCTTTCAGGGAATTGTTGATGGGTTATAGATCGTAAAGTAAGGTGAATCATTTCGGTAGTATCCAGGTCCTTTAAGATGGGTCATGTTGTTATAGCCATTCTGAAACTTTCACCAGAGTAAGATCATTCAGAGGACTAGAGTATAGGCTAAGATTATTCAGAGGACTAGAGTATAGGTTGTGAAAGTATCAAGTATGTATCATAGAAGTGTAAGTGCAGATGTTGATATCGTATTCGTCTCCTTTGACAGGACATTCTATCGTGTGTTTCCCTTCTTATATAAGGTTCTACAGAACGAGATGTTATGGGTCTTCTATTCGTATATCGGATGTACACCTGTCCCTCTCACATGTTGTTGTTCTTTTCAGATGATCTTATAGCACTCCTGTTCTAGCAAGAATGTCAAGTTCTGTCACATGAGTAATCCATATGTTATATATGTGTTGAATGAACCAGTTCCACACATGAACGACTTTATAAGAATAATATATAATGTTTCGCATAAGTTAATGAAGAGTTATCCCAAATTGTTAATCATTTCTGTCCAAGTAATGTATTACCTTTGATTAATTGCTAATAACCCTTGAAGCATCAGTCTGGCAGTTATGATTATTAGTTACAGGCTTAATAGTCTGGCAGTTACGGGCTCACTAGTCTGGCAGTTACAGGCTTATTAGTCTGACAGTTATTGCATGTATATGAGACCCCTTTGTGGCTCGGCAGTTATAATATGTATACGAGACCACGGTGGCTCGGCAGATTATCTACTACGTGCCCTATATGGATTATTTCTTCCAGAAAGAAGTAAAGATTGATCTAGTGTAGAGTGCCCCAAGTGAAATAAAGTATACGATTCCAAGTGATACAGTGAACGATCCCAGAACATTGCGACATACAACAACCCAAAGTTATCATCAGAAAGACTTAGAGTAACCTATGTACAATAAGAATTGACATGTGACTACATAGGTTGTTCCTTAGCTTCCTAATGTGCTTATTTGATTATGTTTCAGTTGTTTCTTATACGAGTTTCAATATGTGCACATACTATCATGCCTGCCTTATATACGAGTACAATTCTTTCTGTACTCATGTCCCCTTTTTTCGGGTGACGGTATGTTTATATGGCAGGTTCTGATGTACAAGATGACAGATTTACTCGCTAGATAATTGCAGACATTCAATGGAGGTGTTGCAAGCTCCATTTCTATCTGAAGCTAAATCTGGTATAGTGTTCCCATTAATGTATCGAGATTACTGATAGGTCGGAGTCCTTTTATCTAAGTTATTCAGTTTCAGTTATCTTATAGTCTTCATAGACGTCTGTGGTCACTTTGAGTTATGAGATGTTATGTCTTAATTATACAGATAGTGGTTTATCAGATTATCTTGTTATCTCATTTTCTCAGATATCTCGGAATTATGTGATAGTCATATGAGATGTACAGGCTGGTTCGCTTTGTCAAGTTAAGGCACCGTGCACCGGTCCGTCTCACCCAAATTTGAGGTGCGCCAGAAAGAGGCACAGAAAGAAATGGCGACAAAGATAGAGAGAGAGAGAGAGAGGATACTCAGATGTGAAGGAAGAAATTAAGGGAACTGTTGATTCCTTGCACTATCCACTCCCTAGTGGCAGCTAAAAGGCCTTTTGTAGCAATCAATTTAAGACCACTAACTCCAATACTTTGTTATTCTTTCGACAAGTTGAAATCTAATTGCATGAACAACCATTCAACATTCTAGGAACTGCGTTAGGATCAAGCTGAAAAATCCGATCAACAAGCAATGCTTAATTCATACCACCAGAAAATTCATTAACTTGATCATAGAGGAAAACAACAATAGTTTAAGGCAGTTTTTTTAACAGACAAAAGAAACACCAATTGCATTGATTTTCAGTTTCGAAGTCATGCATCTCTAAAACAACAAACATTCACCACCTTCCAAATGTCAAAATGTTTGCCAATAATGGCAGTAAAAAGTGGCTCTTTCTGTCTTTATACACTACACTAGTTGCCTGAGCAATCAGCAACCAGTTTTAATTCCTCCGTAATTCCATAATCACCAACACAACATAAGCTGTACAAAAACTCACCATCTAGTAATAGTTCCTTCAAAAGTAATTCATCCCTGATCAACGTTTTTAAACAAGCAATGGAGGTAATTCTTGAAAGAGAACTTGCCACACCTTTAATGGTGTACATAGCTTTATATGTTGAGGTAGTTTTGGAAAGACAACTCCTAAAATAATTTTACTGTTTATGACTCTTCGTGTTCCTCCATTTTAATCTTTAGTCAATGTCAAATTAATGTGCCTCTTGTCACAGGCTGACACTACTAAAAAACTGTCAAAAATCGACGAAAAAAACGGTCACACCTCGTACTTTTAACGTAAGCTTTAACCATGATCCTCAACTTAGAAAATCAGATAAAGAATGTGCGAATTGAAATTTTCCTGTTCAGTTGTGAGATAGTGATTTACGCCCATGAACAGTGGACGTATTTCAATTTACGGGCCGTAAACCAAGTCGTAAACTGGTACCAAGGATTTCTGAGCATTCTGGAATTTGACAGTTAATTGTCACATGGTTAAATACGGACCGTATTTCACTATACGGCCCGTATTTCAAATCGTAAACTAAAACCAAGAATTTCTGAACATTCTGGAATTTGACATTTTGATGTCACATGGTTAAATACGGACCGTATTTCGGTTTACGGCCCGTATTTCAAAACGTATTTGGAATTTGGGAAAACTTCCTTAATGAAAGTTGTAGATCTTTGAAATACCTTTCCAACGGTATATTATGGGCGTCAAACGGACATCTGTGCAAAGAGTTATGACCATTTTACTGAAGAGACGCAGTGCAGTCCGTATTGCAAAATACGGCCCGTAAACTGAACATACGGCCAGCACTGTGCTGGACGTAAACTACACTTTCCCAGGACAATATATATTCATCCATACCAGTTCAAATCATTATTTTTCATTCCTTCCTACCCTCTCCCATCATCAAGAACACCAAGGTAAGCCTACTCTAATTATTCCAACTCAATTCTAACACCTATCCTTGTAATCTAAACAAGAAATTATCATTCTAAAACTAGGGTTTCCAAGAAAACCCATCTCAAGGTTCAAGAATTCAAGATTTTGGAAATCTTTTTCAAAGCTCAAGTCTTTAATTCAAGTTTTGGAGCAATTAAGGTATGTAGAACTTCCATCCACATGTAGGAATCTCTACGTTCTTCCCCATGCTCCGTTTCTTGATATCCATGAAGTTCAAACCCTAAGGCATTAAACCCAACATATTGGTAGCCCGTATTTATGTATTTATGTACATGAATTTTGTATCTATATTCGTTATTGTATTCCTAATTTTCCATTACGGTTATTAGGAACCCTAGCTTAATCCATGAATCATGAATTCTTCATCATGTGTTCTCATTATGTTTATATGAAACTTTATGATTTTATGTAGCAAGTTACAAGCATGTTTTCAAGTCAATTATATATATATATATATATAATTATGAACTATTGTTATTACTCATGAATCAAGAACATGTTTGCAAGACTATGACAAGTTATCTCATGAAACCATATTACAAGATATTTCATGAAACCATGTTTACAAGTTATTTCGTGAAATCATGATTACAAGTTATTTCACGAAAATCATGGGCTTCTTAGCCAACTATATTATGTTCATGTTTTTGGGAATTGCTTAGTTAACCGAGAAGGCTCAGATAGCCTGAAACTACGTAGCCACCGTAGGATAAAGGTTGTCAGCAAGGAGGCAACACCTTCATTATGCAGTTTGGATCCTTACATGCTTATTATTACTTAAATCTCATATCCCTGGCAAGGTTGTGAGTGTTCTGCTGGTAGGACGCAAGTACCGGACCATGTTGTCGGTTATACTATAGCATTCCCCACGTTACAAGTAGTTTTACATACAAGTATTTCTATTGATTATTGTTTTAAGACTTCACCCACGTTTCATGTTCATGTTCAAGTTACATTCAGTTTCAGTTCGTATCCTATATCTATGTTGTGCCATGTCCTTCATTTCAGCAGGTTTTACATACTAGTACTATTCACCATGTACTAACGTCCCTTTTGCCCGGGGCCTGCACTTCACGGTGCAGATACCAGTTTTCAGGAGCATACATCTGCGCAGTAGGATCACTTCAGATATCAGCTTATTGGTGAGCCCCACTTCTCTCGGGGTTCAACATGGAGTCTGCATTAGTATTCAGTTTATGGTAGTTCAGGGCCATGTCCTGGTAGTTAGTATTCAGACATGTTTTAGAGGTTTCATAGACATATGTTAGTTCACAGAGTCAGTTATGCTTTTATGTTTGCAAACTATCGTGTTTCCATGATATTTCATGCTATGAGATAAATTTCAAGACTTTATTCCGCAAATTACATTTTCAAGATTTATTTAAATTGCATCATATAGATTATATTGTTTTGATGCCCATGTTGACAAGCAAGCGATGAGGTTCGCTCGGACACATGCAAGCAAGGCCCGAGTGCCGTGTTATGCCCAGGCCATGGTTCGGGGCGTGACAAAGCTTGGTATCAGAGCCTAGGTTCAAGTGTCTTTAGGGAGTATGAAACCGTGTCCAGTGGGGTCACTTTTATATGTGTGAGGGCCCCACACATATAAACAGTTGACCACCAAGACATTCAGGATTGTCTCAGTTCTTTCATATTCTAGATCGTGCAGTTAGAGCAGTACTTTTAGGATATCTTTCTAATTTTTGCGTGTACGTATTTTCAGAAAATGCCTGCGAAAAGGAAGTACACCAAAAAGGCTACAGCCACCAGCCAAGGGGCTACTGCGGAAGCAACTCGGGAAGAGACTGTTCCGACTCAGACAGCAGCCCCAACCGCTCCTACAGTAACACCTCTTATTGATTCGGATGGGGATGTTAGGAATGCTATTAATATGCTCACACAACTGGTAGCAGCCCAGGCCCAACGTCAGGAATCTGGGTCAAGCTCCAGAGGTAATGGAGAGTCTTCTAAGACTAAGGACTTTCTCAGGATGAATCCCCCAGTCTTTACGGGGACAAAGAAAGATGAAGACCCTCAGGACTACATCGATGCTCTTCAGAAAATCTTCAGGATTATGATAGTTACGGAGACCGAAGCAACTACTTTTGGAGCTCATCAGCTGCAGAGCATTGCTAACACCTGGTATGAATCTTGGGAATTATCCCGAGGTGGGGATGCACCTGATGCTACATGGGATGAATTCACAAGTGCCTTCCTGGACCACTTCATGCCAATAAAAGTCAAAGAAGCTAAGGCTGAACAATTCCTGAAGCTTAAACAGATGGGTAGGTCAGTTCAGGACTACTACTTAGAATTTATCAGTCTGGCTAAGCATGTTTCATATATGGTACCAGATATGAGAGCAAGAGTGAGGAGGTTTTTTGGAGGTCTTGATCCCTATTTGTACGATGGGGCCAATATTGCCGCACAGAATGGGGGAATGACTATCTCCAAGATGGTTGCTTTCGTACAGGGAAATGAGACAAGGCTGAAGGAGGAGGAAGCCTTGCAGAAAGAGAAAGACAAGGAGTTCAACAAGAGGGCCAAGTCTACCGGACAGTTCAGCGGTAATGAAAACAGGAAGTTCTTTAAGAACAGGTCAGCCGGACCTACTCCGTCCACGGCAAGTGCTCCAGTTTCCAAGTTCAGGAAAGATAACCGTCAACAGAATTTCAGGTGGTCAGGCTCCCAGTCTCAGGCCAGTGTGACTCAGAGTAACTTCACCAATCCGATTTGTGCTAAGTGTGGGAAGAGGCATCCTGGGGAGTGCCACTCTAGATCAAATATTTGCTATGGGTGTGGCCAGCCGGGCCATGTTCAGCGAAATTGCCTTTCAGTCAGACAGGGCACAGGAGGTAATCAGACTCAGTCAGTAAATTCATCAGTTCCTCATAATAACCAGACTTAGGTAGGAGGTGTACCAGCTAGATCTGGCAACACAAGCGGTGGCCCAAACCGTTTGTATGCTTTGACCGGGCGCCAGGATATTGATAACCGTACTGATGTTGTCACAGGTATACTCACAGTTTTCAGTTTCGATGTTTATGCTCTCATGGACCCTGGATCCACCCTATCCTATTTCACCCCTTATGTTTCTAGGAAATTTGGTATTGAACCTGAAAAGCTAAAAGAACCTTTTGAAGTGTCAACTCCAGTTGGTGAGTCAGTCATAGCCCGACGTGTCTATAAGGGCTGTCCAATCAGAGTCTATCACCATGTTGTTCCAGCTGACCTATGTGAGTTAGAAATGGTAGATTTTGATGTAATCATGGGCATGGACTGGTTATATTCATGTTATGCGTCAGTTGATTGTAGAACCAAAACTGTGAATTTCAAGTTTCCTAATGAGCCAGTCTTAGAGTGGAAGGGTGATTCTGTGAGTCCTAAGGGTAGGTTTATTTCTTACCTGAAGGCAAGAAAGATGGTGTCTAAGGGTTATATCTATCATCTCGTTCGGGTTAGGGATTTATCTTCCCAGACCCCAACTCTTCTTTCAGTCTCTGTTGTTAATGAGTTCCCAGAAGTCTTTCCCGAGGATCTTCCCGGAATCCCTCCTGATAGGGAAATTGATTTCGCAATTAACCTACTCCCAGGTACGAAACCTATATCTATTCCACCTTATAGGATGGCTCCAGCTGAATTACGCGAGCTTAAGGCTCAACTCAAAGATCTTTTAGACAAGGGTTTTATCCGACCCAGTGTCTCTCCATGGGGTGCCCCAGTCCTTTTCGTTCGCAAGAAGGATGGTTCTTTGTGCATGGGCATTGACTATCGATAGCTCAATAAAGTCACGGTCAAGAATAAATACCCTCTTCCACGAATAGACGACTTATTTGATCAGTTTCAGGGTGCCCAATGTTACTCCAAAAAAGATCTCCGATCAGGTTACCATCAGCTTAAGGTTAGGGGACAAGATACTCCTAAAACATCCTTTAGAACCAGATATGGTCATTTCGAATTCTGTGTCATGTCCTTCGGTTTGACCAATGCCCCAGCAACATTTATGGACCTCATGAACAGAGTCTTCAAGCCATACCAAGACCTCTTTGTCATTGTCTTCATAGATGATATCCTCATTTACTCCCGTAGTGAGGCCGAGCACGCAGAACACCTTCGTATAGTTCTTCAGATTCTTAAGGACCGCAAGTTGTATGCAAAAGTCTCTAAGTGTGAATTTTGGCTCAAATCAGTAGCCTTCTTAGGTCATGTGATTTCTGGTGAGGGTGTTCAGGTTGACTCTCAGAAGATTGAGGCCGTTAAGAATTGGCCCAGACCCACATCAGTTTTAGATATCCACAGTTTCTTGGGTCTAGCAGGCTATTACCGACGTTTCGTAGAGGGGTTTTCATCTATTTCAGCACCGTTGACCAAGCTGATGAAGAAGAAAGTTAAGTTCCAATGGTCAAATGCTTGTGAGCGAAGCTTTGAAGAGCTGAAGAAGAGATTGACTTCTGCTCCAGTTTTGACTTTATCAGAGGGAACTGAAGGGTTCGTGGTTTATTGTGATGCTTCGGGAGTTGGTCTCGGATGTGTCTTAATGCAGCATGGTAAGTTTGTAGCCTATGCATCTCGTCAGCTCAAGGTTCACGAAAAGAATTATCCGACTCATGACCTAGAGTTGGCAGCTTTAGTTTTTGCCCTTAAGATATTACGTCATTATTTGTATGGAGTGCATTTTGATATTTTCACAGATCATAAAATCCTGCAGTATATCTTCAAGCAAAGGGAGCTGAATCTTAGGCAGAGGAGATGGCTCGAATTGCTTAAGGATTATGATGTGGATATTCTCTATCATCCGGGGAAAGCGAATGTTGTAGCCGATGCTATTAGTCGGTTCTCCATGGGGAGTTTAGCCCACGTTGATGCAGATAAGAGAATTATGACCAAGGAAGTTCACCGTTTGGCTAGTCTTGGAGTTCGACTTTTAGACTCCGAGGATGGCGGCGTAGTTGTTCAGAATAGAGCCCTTTCCTCCTTAGTGGTTGAAGCCAAAGAGAAACAGTTTAGCGATCCCTACTTGTTGCAGCTGAGAGAGGGGATTCACAAGCATAAGACGATGACTTTTGAACAAGGGTGAGATGACGGTACCTTGAGGTACCGAGGCAGATTATGTGTTCCAGATGTAGATGGGCTCAGAGAGCGAATCATGTCAGAAGCTCACAACTCCAGGTATTCCATTCACCCAGGTTCCACTAAGATGTACCATGATATTAAGGAGATTTACTGGTGGAACGATATGAAGAAGAATGTGGCGGATTTTGTAGCTAAGTGTCCGAATTGTCAGCAAGTGAAGGCCGAACACCAGAGACCTGGTGGCTTGGCTCAGAATATTGATATTCCTGTCTGGAAATGGGAAATTATCAATATGGACTTTGTATCAAGTCTACCTCATTCATATAGGAGACATGACTCTATTTGGGTGATCGTTGACAGGCTTACTAAGTCGGCGCACTTTTTGCCAGTCAAGACCACAGATTCAACAGAAGATTATGCTAAGTTGTATGTTAATGAGATTGTCAGATTGCATGGGACACCAGTGTCCATTATTTCAGATCGTGGTGCTCAATTTACAGCGAACTTCTGGAAATCTTTTCAGAAAGGATTGGGTACCAAGGTGAACCTTAGCACAGCTTTTCATCCGCAGACCGATAGCCAGGCAGAGCGTACTATTCAAACTCTGGAGGACATGTTGAGAGCATGCGTCTTGGATTTCAAAGGTAATTGGGGTGATCACTTGCCTCTTATCGAGTTTTCCTATAATAACAATTATCATGCTAGCATTGGGATGACACCGTTTGAAGCTCTGTATGGGCGAAGGTGTAGATCACCAATTGGTTGGTTCGAAGTTGGTGAAGCAGAGTTATTAGGACCAGATTTGGTTTATCAGGCTATGGAGAAAGTCAAGTTAATACAGGAGCGTTTGAAAATGGCTCAGAGTCGCCAGAAGTCTTATACAGATGTGAGGCGAAGGGACTTAGAATTTTCAGTTGATGATTGGGTGTTCCTTAAAGTCTCACCCATGAAGGGTGTTATGAGATTTGGCAAGAAAGGGAAGCTCAGTCCCAGATATATTAGACCTTACAGAATTCTACGAAAGGTCGGTCTAGTAGCTTATGAAGTTGAGTTGCCACAAGATTTGGCTGCCGTACATCCCGTGTTTCATGTGTCCATGCTGAGGAAGTGTGTAAGAGACACGTCGTTGGTTGTTCCTGCTGATACTATAACAGTTAAGGATGGGTTGACTTATGAGGAGATCCCCGTAGCCATTCTTGACCGTCAGGTTCGCAAGTTGAGAACTAAGGAAGTAGCCTCAGTGAAAGTCTTGTGGAGGAGCCAGAAGGTTGAGGAAGCTACATGGGAAGCCGAGGAGGATATGAAATCCAAGTACCCATTTTTGTTTGAACAACAAGCAGAGAACCTTCAAGGTAACTTTCCGTAGCCCATGTCATGTTATGTCTCATGTTTCACGCTCATGTCATATATCCAGCACTCATGTTTCTTGTCTCATGCCAGAAGTATCTATGTTTTCAAGTAATCACATCATTTCATGTCTCATGTTTCATGTCATGTTTTCTTTACGTTTATGTATTCAAGCCATGCTCAGTCATATTCTTAACCATGACCCATCATTCAAGGACGAATGATCCTAAGGGGGGGGGGGGGGGGGGGGATATTGTAACACCTCGTACTTTTAACGTAAGCTTTAACCATGATCCTAGACTTGGAAAATCAGATAAAGAATGTGGGAATTGAAATTTTCCTGTTCAGTTGTGAGATAGTGGTTTACACCCATGAACAGTGGACGTATTTCAATTTACGGGTCGTAAACCAAGTCGTAAACTGGTACCAAGGATTTCTGAGCATTCTGGAATTTGGCAGTTGAATGTCATATGGTTAAATACGGACCGTATTTCACTATACGGCCCGTATTTCAAATCGTAAACTGAAACCAAGAATTTCTGAACATTCTGGAATTTGACATTTTGATGTCACATGGTTAAATACGGACCGTATTTCAGTTTACGGCCTGTATTTCAAAACGTATTTGGAATTTGGGAAACCTTCCTTGATGAAAGCTGTAGAGCTTTGAAATACCTTTCCAACGGTATATTATGGGCGTCAAACGGATATCTGTGCAAAGAGTTATGGCCATTTTACTAAAGAGACGCAGTGCAGTCCGTATTGCAAAATACGGGCCCGTAAACTGAAAATACGGCCAGCACTGTGCTGGACGTAAACTACACTTTCCCAGGACAGTATATATTCATCCATACCAGTTCAAATCATTATTTTTCATTCCTTCAAGCCCTAGAACGACTTCCTACCCTCTCCCATCATCAAGAACACCAAGGTAAGCCTACTATAATTATTCCAACTCAATTCTAACACCTATCCTTGTAATCTAAACAAGAAATTATCATTCTAAAACTAGGGTTTTCAAGAAAACCCATCTCAAGGTTCAAGAATTCAAGATTTTAGAAATCTTTTTCAAAGCTCAAGTCTTTAATTCAAGTTTTGGAGCAATTAAGGTATGTAGAACTTCCATCCACATGTGCGAATCTCTACGTTCTTCCCCATGCTCCGTTTCTTGATATCCATGAAGTTCAAACCCTAAGGCATTAAACCAACATATTGGTAGCCCGTATTTATGTACATGAATTTTGTATCTATATTCGTTATTGTATTCCTAATTTTCCATTATGGTTATTAGGAACCCTAGCTTAATCCATGAATCATGAATTCTTCCTCATGTGTTCTCATTATGTTTATATGAAACTTTATGATTTTATGTAGCAAGTTACAAGCATGTTTTCAAGTCAATTATATATATATATATATATATATATATATATATATATATATATATATAATTATGAACTATTGTTATTACTCATGAATCAAGAACATGTTTGCAAGACTATGACAAGTTATCTCATGAAACCATATTACAAGATATTTCATGAAACCATGTTTACAAGTTATTTCGTGAAATCATGATTACAAGTTATTTCACGAAAATCATGGGCTTCTTAGCCAACTATATTATGTTCATGTTTTTGGGAATTGCTTAGTTAACCGAGAAGGCTCAGATAGCCTGAAACTACGTAGCCACCGTAGGATAAGGGTTGTCAGCAAGGAGGCAACACCTTCATTATGCAGTTTGGATCCTTACATGCTTATTATTACTTAAATCTCATATCCCTGGCAAGGTTGTGAGTGTTCTGCTGGTAGGACGCAAGTACCGGACCATGTTGTCGGTTATACTATAGCATTCCCCACGTTACAAGTAGTTTTACATACAAGTATTTCTATTGATTATTGTTTTAAGACTTCACCCACGTTTCATGTTCATGTTCAAGTTACATTCAGTTTCAGTTCGTATCCTATATCTATGTTGTGCCATGTCCTTCATTTCAGCAGGTTTTACATACTAGTACTATTCACCATGTACTAACGTCCCTTTTGCCCGGGGCCTGCACTTCACGGTGCAGATACCAGTTTTCAGGAGCATACATCTGCGCAGTAGGATCACTTCAGATATCAGCTTATTGGTGAGCCCCACTTCTCTCGGGGTTCAACATGGAGTCTGCATTAGTATTCAGTTTATGGTAGTCCAGGGCCATGTCCTGGTAGTTAGTATTCAGACATGTTTTAGAGGTTTCATAGACATATGTTAGTTCACAGAGTCAGTTATGCTTTTATGTTTGCAAACTATCGTGTTTCCATGATATTTCATGCTATGAGACAAATTTCAAGACTTTATTCCGCAAATTACATTTTCATGATTTATTTAAATTGCATCATATAGATTATATTGTTTTGATTACCATGTTGACAAGCAAGCCATGAGGTTCGCTCGGACACATGCAAGCAAGGCCCGAGTGCCGTGTTACGCCCAGGCCATGGTTCGGGGCGTGACAAAAACCAACGGCCTGCGTTGATTTTTTCAATGAAACCGACGAGTAACCAACCCATTACGGTCCGTCGGTTTTCATAATGTCGCTTGCTGAAAACTGACGGACTGCGTCGGTTTTTTATCCAATATTAAAAAAATTAAAAAATCGACGGACTGCATCGGTTTTTTAAATTTCTAATTTTTTTAAATTTAAATAGAAACAATATAAATTTTATAAAAAACCGACGCATTTTTTTTTTTTAAAATAAAAATTGCGTCAGTTTCTGGAAATATTACAGAATGAATTTCCAGAAAACGGACGGACTGCGTTTGTTTTCCGTCTGTTTTCTGGAAAATTTACAGAATTAATTTCCAGAAAACCGATGAAGTGCGTCGATTTTCCGGAAATTTTTCTGCATGCTATTGTTGTATTTTCTGCAGCCACACCTGCACAAAAACTGGTACCAAAAGCTGCTCAAAACCAGCATTAAAATGCTCCAAATCAATTCTAAAAGAGCTATAACACATAAAACCATCCTAAGTAACAATAAAATACATCAAACACTATCTAAACATATCAAATACGATCTAAATAGCCTTCAAAGTTCAAAAATATTTAAATGTCCAATCAAAAGTACCATTAACTAGTTCTACATAGTTTTAACATAAGTCCATTATGAAATCCAAATTACTACAACTGATCATCCGCTGTCCGGGATACGTAATCACCGTCATCATCATCATTCTTCTAGGTTGGGAGGGGGGGGGAGGGGAAGAAGAAGGGGGCACACCAAATGGTCCACATGCAATGTGGCTTTTAACTTGTGCCTTAAGCGATTCAAGGTTCGCTTTCATAAAGCTACTTTCCCCAATTCTTTTTGCCTCAGTCTCAGCTAATTTCCGATTAAGTTCAGCGATTTGCTGCGCCATTGCTGTGACCTGAACACCATCAACTCCCTCGGCTTGTCGAGAAGACCCTTCACGTCGCAATCCTGACCAAAGGCGACTTAAGTTGTTCATTGGGCCTAGACCATACATTCTACCTTTTTTTATTCCCCCAACTGCTCTACACCAAAAATCTACCTCTAATTCCGGTGGAGGACGGCTCGAGTGGTCAGGCTGAGTTTGGCTGTACTGGTCCACATCTTGCATAAATTGCGTCTGTATATTAAAAAATGAAACTTAGTATATAACGAATATATCATAATTAGACTTATATATAATTTCCTTAAATAATAAAATTATCACTTACATAGGAATCACGAGCCCTGTCCTCAACCCAAATGATCAGATCCGACTCCTGCTTCTTCTTTTTTGTGTGGGTCTTTAGGAATAGCTGATCCTGAGTCGGCATCTGTCCCGTAACCTTTTTCTGCAAAAAAAAAAAAAAAAGTTAAAGATAGAATTAATAACTCAATAATGAAATATTGATCGTATGTAACTTTAAAAGTATAAAACTACTTACCATTGTCCTAGCCACGTGCCCCTGACTTCTTGCACCCGCAGTGTGCAAAGAGCCACCTTTCTGGGATGCACAGGCAGCCTTTGCTTGCTCAGACTTGGCGATAAAGTCAGGAGTTCGCCAATATTCCTTAAGTTTTTCCCATTGTTCGTTGGTTAGCCATTGGGGCTTCCTCATATACCTTCTAGCCCTCAAAAACCAATCAGACAACCTTTCACTCCCCTTCCTCTCAAAATTCGCAGCAACCCTATCATTGTCCATTGGATCCCATGTACACATCTGCAAATCAAATGTCTAATGTTAGATAATTTATATAAAAGTAATTTCAAGTTATGAAATGTATAGTAAGATGCATACGTTAAACTCTCTAAACATTATCATATGAGATTTCACCCCATGAAGTATAAAATTGATCGCCATAAAGCCTCCGAACAATATCCAGTGTGACTTTTGTAGTTTCGTGATCTGGATAGTACCTGCAGTTAAAAAATTTAACGCATATAAGATTAAGATGAAAAAAACTTTAGGAAAACTTAATAAAAGACAATCTTACCCAGCTCCTTGATAACGTCCAAATCCACCCTATTAATTAGAATGGGCACGGTCGTATGCAAATATATTTTACCCAACTATGAGTCGGGGTCGAATCCCACAGAGAACAATATGTAGGCGATTAGGAAAAGTAGGAATTTTCACCAATGATAGCTAAAGCCAAACGATGGATAATATTTTGGTTTTGTTTGAGAGAAAATTATAACTAATGCAAAAATGTAAACTAACCTAGAAAGCAAGTAAAATGATCAATGGCCACAAGCATGGATACAAGGAAAACTACGCTCAAGTAACGATCCAATGTATTTCATGATTTACAAATAATGGTGAGTTTATATTACTTAGCCTCGGATAATGACTCTAAATTAGCTTCTTCCGAAGACTAACTAGACTACCTAATTGAATATCCCTAAAGCAATTAGGAGCATTAAGAACACCCGAATATGGCTACAAGTGGTGTCGCCTATTCCTAGGTCGATTTCCATTAGATGAGGGTTAACGCCCCAAATTCTTGTTAATTAATCTTTCCCAATCCCGAGTTTGCCTCTTCCAAGTTTAAACCGAAATAAATGGGCAAGTCTTAGGGTTAGCTACTCCCTTAAGAATCATTCAACATGAGATTAATTAAAGAAACAATAACTCACTTCATTAGGAATAAAATCATTCAACACATAAGCAAAACAAGAGATTCAATCCAAACTTTAATCAAGAATACTTCCATAAACGAGATTCAAGTATTGAAATAAATACTACACACATAAATATTCAATACAAAATAAGAGTAGAAGAAAGGATTAAGAATATCTCATTAAAGTGCTTCCAATCTTCTCCTCCAATGTGTTGGTGTGAAACCCTAGCCTCCAAGGACTTGTGTTGAGCCAAAGATGATATGGTTTTGCCCCCTAGTCTTCCTTTTATGTTTCCCAATTTTTCCAAGTCCAAAAAATGACAAAATATGCCCCAGATTTTCGTTTTTGCAGTTCTGCCCGTTTTTTGCGAATCTGTCCCATTTTTGCAAAACTGTCCAGTTTTGACAGTTTTGCAAATCTGTCCAATTTGACCTCTTTTTGACTTTATTTTCACTTGGTTTCTTCCGATCACTTATAAATCATATAAAACCTGTAAAATAGATGTAAATGATATTAAATGCACTATTTTCTCAAGCAAACATAGCAAAAATATAAGATTAAAGAAGAGATAAGTTGGTAAAATACCAACTTATCACTCCTTCAGACACGATGAAAACCCGACCAATCGAATCTGTATCTCTCGGCTATAGACCATGATATCTCGGTGCCTGTGCAGGTACCGGTGCATGTGCAGGTGCAAGTACAGGAGGACGAGGATGGGTCTGAGACTAGCTAAGAGTTGGTGCAGGTGCAAGTGCAAGTGCAGGAGGACGAGGATGGGTCTGAGACTAGCTAAGAGTTGGTGTAGAACTGGATGGCAGTGACTCAGACTCAGAGCTGCTATCTCTAAGGCGCAAATTAGATACACTGGGAGGTGTATCACCTGGAGAAGGAGAAGGACACAAAGTGGCCGATGTGCTAGGATATTTGTCCCGTGGTGGGCAATACAAAGGTGTAGGTATAAAAGTAGGATGGGTAAATGAGGCCGGCTGAGGTGGTGCCGGTTGGAAGACCCACTGACCAGACTGGGGCTGCATAGAAGAACTAGGCATAAAAAAAGAAGGCGGAGTAGAGTGCATATGTGGAGTGGAGGGAATGGACTGGCTACTAGTAGTTGTAGGATCTATAGGTCTCTCATCTATTTTCTTGGAAAAGCACAATCCCAACCAATTCTAACTAAGCTAACACAAATTCATTGACAATGAACATAAAAAATAGCATAATCGCAAGCGCGCGCGCACACACACACACACACACACACACACACACACACACACACATATATATATATATATATATATATATATATATATATATATATATGTATATGAAAAGAAAACTAGTCAAATAAAGTTAACATTTTTTCACAAATCGAACATCAATAATTTAAGAAAGCACAATACCTACCAATTCTAACTTTGAATTCTCAATAACAATTCTAACTTTAATAACTTATGGATTCTAACTTTAATTCTAAAAATTGAAAAGTAAATCTACTCAAATAAAGTCTACATTTTAGTTTTGAGCTTATAGAAATGTTATAACTTAACAATTCTGACCTATATATATATATATATATATGAAAAGTAAACTAATCAAATAAAGTTTACATTTTTCACAAATCGAACATCAATAATTTAAGAAAGCACAATACCTACCAATTCTAACTTTGAATTCTCAATAACAATTCTAACTTTAATAACTTATGGATTCTAACTTTAATTCTAAAAATTAAAAAGTAAATCTACTCAAATAAAGTCTACATTTTAGTTTTGAGCTTATAGAAATGTTATAACTTAACAATTCTGACCTTGAAAAGCACAATCTCAACCAATTCTAACTTTGAATTCTCAATAACAATTCTAACTTTAATAACTTATGGATTCTAACTTTAATATAACTTTGAAAGCACAATCCCAACCAATTCTAAAAATTGAAAAGTAAATCTAGTGAAATAAAGTCTACATTTTAATTTTGAGGTTATAGAAATACAATAACTTAACAATTCTGACTTTGAAAAGCACAATCTCAACCAATTCTAATTTTGAATGCTCAATAACAATTCTAATAACTTATGGATTCTAACAAAAAGCACAATCCAACAAAAAAAAAAAAAAACTAGTCAAATAAAGTATACATTTTTGCACATATTCAACATCAATAATATTACAAACAATGATAATTAAGCTAACACAAATACATTGACAATGAACATAAAATATAGCACAATCTCAAGCAACAACAAAAAAAAAAAAAAAAAAAAAAAAAGGTAAACTAGTCAAATAAAGTTTAAATTTTTTCACAAATTCAACATTAATAACATTACAAATGATGTTTAACAAAGCTAAATAGACTAACAACATTAGGCCTAAAATTAAACTAAAGTTGAAAGAACTTTTAAAAGCCCTAATTTTAAGAGAGAATGGGTGTTTTTTTTGGGGGGAAGAATGGGAAATGAATGTCAAACCCATGTGGCCTTTTTATTTAAAAAAAAAATCGGCGGACAAAACCGAACCGGTTTGTCGATTTTTTAAATTGTTGACCAGTTTTTGACCAAAAAAAAAAAAAAAAACCAACCCGGTCCGTCGGTTTCCTAAAAAAATTCGTTTATTAATATTTTAAAAAATAAAATGAATTGTAAATTGTTTAATATATTTTTAAAACTAAAACAGACGTTGTCCGTCGGTTTTTTATTAATTTTTTTTTTAATGAAACCGACGTGGGACGTTGGTTTTTGTACAAAAAAAATTGGCGGAAAAATAATTTCAAAATTCTGCCAAAAAATCAACGTCGTCCGTCGGTTTCTTGATTAAAAAAATAAAAAAAATTAGAAATGCACAAAACCGACGCAGTGCGTCGGTTTTTTGTCCATCGATTTTTGGCAGTTTTTTAGTAGTGTGATGATAACTCCCTCATTAAATGGACATAATCTTTATTTTGTTTTGCATAAAAACATTAATCTTATTTTGGTTTGCTAAAGAACGTATCTTTTTTTTTTTTAATTCAAGTTAATGGTTAATATCTTTTTTGGTATCTTTATAAGTGTTTTAGGTGTTACTTTTGACATAGATTGTTCAACTGCCTTAAATTATTAGCTTTTCAAAAATAGCATTTGGTACATGAACTTCGCGGGTCCCCATGGGTTATGACTTTGAGACATAGCCCTTAGCATGAGTGTATGAGAGAGTTGGCCTATGGCACTGCATTGCATATCATTCATACATATTGATGTGATTCATGTTACATGTGCTTTGGGTGATACAAAGATTGGATCTTCATGTGTTTTCTTAACTTAAAGGATGGAAGAATTGAACCTTTATGATGATGCTTGTTCTACATGACAAAAAGATTGTGAATCTTTACTTGAAGTATGATTCATGACTATACTTGATTGCCTTATCTGCTTTCTTGTTGATTTCTATATCTTATATGCGTTATCTAATCGTTGTCGGTTTATGATGCCTATGAGTACTAGTGTTGTACTCATACTACTCTAGTAGCACTTTCTGTGGAGTGCAGAGTTGATCCAGTTTCCTGTTCGAGACCTTGTGACTGATCCCGAGGCTATCCATCATAGACTTTAGGGTGAGCTACTAGCCGGACCTGCAGCCCTGGATCTCTTCTATGTATTCTGTCTATTTCCTATCCTACAGACAGTATTTTGTTTAAGTATTTTGAGTTGTATATCATTATTTCAGACCATTTATTTTCATTTTAGCGACTATTGTACAATTCAAGACCAGATTTTGGGGTTAAAACGGTTTAAGTACTTCTGCGCTTATTACTTATATATATTTGTCAAGGCTATATATTATAATTTGGTATTAACTTCTGTATGCCTCCTGATAAATGAATGTGTTTAAGGGTATAGTTCGCTCACCAGGGGAATAGTGTGGGTACCATCATGACTCGCGAAATGGGTCTTAACATACAAATAGCATGAGTTTTCTAATAAAACAAATATATAATGTGTAATGACTCGTCTGGTCTTTATTAGACTTTCCGCAGCACATGTCTAAAGACCAAGTTAATTAGTTGTACGATTAGTCCACGGGAAAGTGTACGCTTAATTTTTAACTATAGCCAAGTTGGTAAGAACGAAAATGTGTGGGGCCTCGGGTAGAGCGGCTTCGCCACAGCGGATAGTCCTGTCACCGCAGCGATACCAGTACAGCGGACCTATAGACCGCTGTAGTGGTCAAAGCGAACCAGGCCTAGTATTAAAAACCTTATTTCGGGATTTGACCTCTCTTTTCCACAAAACCATCTTCTAGGCCGTCAATTGGGATATTTTTAGAGGAAAACACTTTAAGACTTGGGAAAGGTAACCCTTCAAACCTACTGCATGCCTTCTTCCTTAAAGATAATTCTTTCTTACTAGACCTTGTCATATAGAGTTAATAAAAATGGAGTCTTTATCATTGCTTCCACCCTCAGAAGGGGGTTGTCATGAACAGAAATCTTGTATTTTTGAAAACTTCTTATAGATTCTTGTTCTAAGATGATAACTAAACCCCGAATAATGATTCTTTCGATATTTAGAGAATGGTTTAAGACTTGACTTTTGAATTGGGAACCCAATGGGAAGGGTATATTATATGACTTGTAAGGATTAGATAATTATGTAGCTTAGACTACCGCTTATGCATTAATTTGACTCTTGTTCTTGGATTCGTGGTATCCCTAGACTTTTTTGTCATGGCATCAGGTTCGAAAACGGAAGGGTGAAGATTTCATGGACGTTCGTGACAGCTACTCGATATCGAGGTAGGTTACGGTTTACTTAAGTTAGACTTTGATTAGTGAGTCGTATATATATTATAGAGTTGATAGGAGAAAGCATGATTAGGTCTTCGGACACGGAGATCGGTTGGATATTATCTAGGTTAGTATGAATGCTGCTTTTGTGGGCTAGTCGCCAATAAATGAGAAGTTGAACCAAGATGTGTATTCGCATGTTTGAGGGAAAGGAAGTGGTATGTATATATTCTTGGTACCAATTTAGTTAATGTGTAGAAGTCATTCTATTACTGAGCTGGCCAAAATAGGGTCTTGTTATACCGTATGCCGGGGTGACTCATACTTGAATATATTTGACTTGTGTATTCATGTTGTAGTTGAGTTGATTTCTTTGAGTCTATCATGAACTGTGGGATGGGTCCTGTATTCATTGACATTGGTACTAGTGATTGAAATTGGGGTCTTGCATTTATTGACTGATCATATTCTATATTAACTATTGGACTGGAAATACGTTGAGGTGCATATTGTGATCAGATATGTATGTGTGTCTATATATATATATATATATATATATATATATATATATATATATATATATATATATAATGCACATTTGACGAGGGTGAGGATGTGGCTTAATTATGGGCTCTTGATCTGAGGTCAGTTCCGGAGCGAGTGGTACACGGACACCATGGGTCCCGACAGGTCATGACTATTAGGTGAACAATACCATTAGCATGTGTGTACAATTGTAATATTATCATTGGTCGCATTGCATTTTACCTATTCCTACACTTGTGACTGGTGGATGATTTATTGTTGATGTTCATTTTTGGGTCATTGACTGTTATGTCTATTTGCCAAATTGCGAGTCCGTCTAATTGTTGAAAGGAAGATAAGGTGTTGTGGTTCCACCTCGGATGGGTTGACATGAAGGTCTGTTTTTTCTTATTTCATTAATCATTGAGAGTCAGGTGGTCTAAGAGTCTTTCTTGAGTTGAGACTGATTGTTGTCCGATAGTCTTTATTTTCCGTTATTACCTTGTTGTGATAGAGGTAGAGGGATCTGGGTAGGCTTATGTCGGGATTGTTATCTACAACAACAACAACAACATACCCAGTGGGGATTATTATTTATGGATAGGATTTATAAAGGGATGTACAATTGTACTTATCTGTTTATCTTGATTGATTATGTATTGTATTGCGTGAACTAATCTTAGTCAGTTTATGATGCTTACCAGTACGTGTGGTGTACTGATGCTACTCTTGCTACATTTCTTTTGGGGTGTAGATGTGTTTCAGGTTGTTGCTCAGAGGTTGCGTCAGCTGAAGTGGCGGATATCTTCCTACAGCTTCTGTATATCTCATTCCAAAGTCAGAAGTTGGGTCATTTTTGTTTTGGTTGTTTCCTCTGAATTGTAGAAGCTCTTGTACAGGTCTAGACTAGGTCTTGGGAAAGTGTGATTTTTCTAAATTAATAAAGAGTGTCATGATGTATCCTACTTATTATTTATTATCCTCTATTGTATTTACTTTACAAATGATTTTATTAATGAGGTGGTTGGTAAGGATTGGCCTACCAGGTGAGATAAGGTGGGTACCCGCACGAATAGTAAATTGGGTCGTGACATAATGACTTACAATGTTTGAGTTTGAGTATGGCGGTTCACTGGAATTTGTGGACAAATTTTAATAAAAGACCTTGAATCATTAATTTTATTTAATAAAATGCATTTTACATTTTTATTTGATGTATTCTGCTTTATTTTCGATATTCAGAATTATTTAATAGTTTTTAACCAATTTCTACTAACATATCTTTTCAATCTACATATTCAATCCACTAGTATATCTTTACGGAGACATTAATGGTACAGGGTAAAACTTTATCAATTTAATTTTTTAATTATTTTTATTAAGTCAACAACAGAGAAATTGTCATACTCCCTCCGTTCACTTTTACTTGTCCAGTTTTGACTTTTTACACTGTTTAAGAAACAATAAATAAAGTGTGTATTTTATCATAATGCCCATATTAATTGGTATATAATGGTATTGGTTTTGGAAAATGATTTGGAATGGGTATTAATGTTAAGGGTAAAATAGGAAAAACGAATTGGTCTTATCTCGATATGTGAAAAATGACAAGTAAAAATGAAAATGAATTTTATGAATAGTGGACAAGTAAAAGTGAACGGAGGGAGTACATTTTATCTGGTTCTAAAATTATATTGATCAACAGATGACCGGAAAGCAAAGAATAATTTGAAATTGAAAAAGAAAATCTATATGGAATTTCACTACTATATTTCAACTCTTTCAATAATTTAATCCATTGAGATAAACAAATATCTTGATTATATAATGAAGGACATTTAGAGCATTTTAATATTATTAAAGTGTGTCATTTGCTTCCTTGTCCACTATGCTGACCATCCTATGAAGAACTTTTAGAGTACTTTTATATTAAAATATATTGAATGAAAGTTCATTGGTCAAATGTAACATTCTATTGCTGCATTCATTTTCAGTTGTGGCCAGTGGCTTTCTCTCACATTTTTGGAGCCTTAATTGGCCTTTACTTTTTATTCTTACACTATCTCTTTACTCACCCATATTCATCCTCTTTAGTGTTGTAACTCATGTAACCTCCAACTAATAATTCTTCCATTATCTACCTACTTTACTACCCCATTCATTTCATATTCAATTCAAGGATGATTTTTCTACCTATAAATAGTTATCCATCCCTAACTTGTGGGATATTGAAAAATATTTAGTTTGGAGAGTTCTTGAAAAGTGAGGAAAATAAAGAGAGTTTATTAGTTGAAGGAAGGTGTTCTTCTTTTTGGTGGAGCTTTGGACTCAACGTCTTGTCCAGAGTTTGTTGAGTTATACGACGTGATCGAGCTGTTGTATCCTGGAGGGGACAAGTCATAAAGATTACTGCTGGACCGGTAGATTTGCTGCAGTGAGCTTGAATCTCCTTAAAGAGAGCGAGATATCCGCGCCTCAGCCGAATATATTTTTATTGCTTCGTTTTTATTTTTCAATTGTAATTGTAATTTCATTGTAATATCACCAACAATTTTAAGGAGATTCAAATGGCTACAATTGAAAAATCGGCAGATGTCAAAATAGGAGATCTTAACAAGCCATTTCGGTTCAATGGTACTCATTTTAAGAGATGGAAGGGTAAAGTACTTTTCTACTTAAGTCTTCTCAATGTTTCGTATGTGTTAACTGAGACGAATCCAAACAAAGTAGACAACTCTTCCATGAATGATGAAGAACTTATTTCTCTTCAAGAAAAAACTGAAAAGTACGATGAAGATTCATACAAGTGTCGGTATTATTTACTTAATTGTCTATCAGATAATTTTTATGATTATTATGATAGAATTTACTCTACCGCAAAGAAAATTTGGAAAGCGTTGCAGAGTAAATATGATTCCAAGGAGGCTGGCACGAAAAAATATGCTGCTAGTAGATTTTTTCGTTTTCAAATGGTGGACAATAAATCAGTGGTAGATCAAGCTCAAGACTTTATAATGATTGTTGGAGAGCTTAGATCCGAGGAGATCAAAATTGGAGATAACCTTGTTGTTTGTGGCATAATATATAAACTTCCACCTTCATGGAAGGAATTTAAAAAAACTATGCGCCACAAACAAAAGGAAACCTCTCTTGAGACATTGATTATGCGAATCCGCATGGAGGAAGAGGCAAGGGGCCAAGATGCACTTTTGCAAACGGAAGAGAGCAATTTACAACCCGTCACAAATAAGGTAAATTTAATTACTTCAAATAATGCTGCTCCTAATACTAACAAAAATACCTCTATGAAGCCTAAGAAGAAAATATTCAAGAAAAATAATGGTAGACCTCCCAAGAAAAATAATGGCGGTAACAACCAAGCACAAAATCAACAAGCACAAAATGGAGGACCATGCTTTGTCTGTGGCAAGAGTGAGCATATTGCTCGATTTTGCATGTTTCGGAAACGTGGTCCTACACCTCAGGCGAACGTTATCGAAGAGCCACTTGTGGCGGTGATAACAGACATAAATATGGTTGAAAATGTTGATGGATGGTGGGCTGATTCTGGTGCAAACCGTCATGTCTGCTATGACAAAGATTGGTTCAAAGTGTATACTCCATTTGAGGAGCCCAAAACCATCATGCTTGGTGATTCTCACACTACTCAAGTGCTTGGAAAGGGAGATGTCGAGTTGAGCTTTACCTCAGGAAGAGTGTTAACTTTAAAAGATGTACTTTTTACTCCTTCCATGAGAAAAAATTTGATGTCTTGTTTTCTTCTTAATAAAGCAGGCTTCAAACAAATTATTGAGTCTGATCAATATGTAATAGTGAAAAAAGGTATTTTTGTGGGAAAGGGGTATGCTTGTGATGGGATGTTTAAGTTGAATGTTGAGATGAATAAAGTTACTAATTCTGTTTACATGCTTTCTTCCACTAATTTTTGGCATGCTCGTTTGTGTCATATTAATAATTGTTATGTGGGAATCATGAGTAGTTTAGGATTAATCCCAATGATTAAAAAGGATTTTGAAAAATGTGAGGCTTGTAGTAAAGCCAAAATCACAAAAAGGCCTCATTTTCAAGTTGAAAGAAAAACTGAATTATTAGAGTTAATTCATACTGATATTTGTGAACTTGGACGAATTTTAACTCGTGGAGGAAATAGATATTTTATTACTTTTATTGATGATTTTTCTAAGTATACATATGTTTTCTTGATGAAAAATAAAAGTGATGCTTTTGAAAATTTTAAAATTTATCTCCATGAAGTTGAAAATCAGTTTGGTAGAAAAATAAAAAGAATTAGAAGTGATAGAGGTCGTGAATATGAGTCTAATGAGTTTAATTCTTTTGTTAGATCATTGAGAATAATTCATGAAACTACTCCACCTTATTCTCCTGCGTCTAATGGTGTAGCGGAGAGAAAAAATAGAACTTTAGTTGAGTTAACAAATGTCATGCTTATTGAGTCTAGTGCACCTCTAAATTTTTGGGGTAAAGCTATTTTAACAGCTTGTTATGTGTTGAATCGTGTGCCTCATAAAAAGACTAAATTAACACCATTTGAGTTGTGGAAAGGTCACAAGCCAAATTTGGGATATCTAAGAGTTTGAGGTTGTCTAGTTTATGTAAGGCTAATGGATCCCAAAATAAGTAAATTGGGTAAAAAAGTTACTACTTGTGTTTTTCTTGGTTATGCTTCAAATAGTACAGCCTATAGATTTTTTAGTCTTGAAGATAATATAATAATAGAATCAGGAGATGCTATTTTTCATGAAAATAAATTTCCATTTGATTCTAAAAATAGTGGGGGTCATAGGACTAACGAAAATATTTTATCACTACCTAGTTCTTCTACTTCTGTTTTGAAAAGTAAAGAAAGTGATGATTTTGAGTTAAGAAGAAGTAAAAGAGCTAGAGTAAAAAAAGATTTTGGTCTTGATTTTTATGTTTTTAATATTGGAGATGACCCTCTCAATTTACAAGAAGTTTTATCTTCACATGATGCTATTTTTTGGAAAGAGGCTGTAAATGATGAAATGGAATCACTTATTTCCAATAAAACTTGTAAGTTTGTTGATTTACCACCGGGTTGTAAAACAATTGGGTATAAATGGGTCCTTAGAAAAAAGTTAAAACCGGATGGCTCTGTTGATAAATATAAGGCTAGACTAGTTGCTAAAGGTTTTAAACAACTAGAAGGCCTAGAATTTTTTGATACTTTTTCTCCGGTAACTAGAATTACATCCATAAGGCTTTTAATTTCTCTTGCTGCAATTTTTGATTTGCATATTCACCAAATGGATGTAAAAACTGCTTTTTTGAATGGGGACCTAAATGAGGAAATTTATATGGAACAACCCGAAGGTTTTATTGAAGCAGGCCAAGAAAGCAAAGTGTGTAAACTTACTAAATCCCTATATGGCTTGAAACAGGCACCAAAGCAATGGCATGAGAAATTTGATTCCTGCATGATTGAAAATGATTTTAAAACAAACGAGTGTGATAAGTGCATCTATCATAAGTCTTGGAATAATTCACATGTTATTGTTTGCCTCTATGTTGATGATTTATTGATCTTTGGCTCAAATATGAATGTTATTGGTGAAACTAAAAATATTCTTAGAAGCCATTTTGACATGAAAGATCTTGGTGAGGCAAATTTAATTCTTGGAATAAAAATTACTAAAACATGTGATGGAATATTCCTTGACCAGTCACATTATGTTGAGAAAATTTTGAAAAAATATAACTTTCTTGATTGCAAGCATGTTGTAACTCCTTTTGATTCAAGTGTTCACTTGTTTCCTGTTCAAAGTGAAAATGATGTGATAAATCAAAAGGAATATGCTAGCTTAATTGGAAGTTTGAGATATGTGACTGATTGCACTAAGCCTGATATTGCGTACGCAGTTGGAGTACTTAGCAGGTTTACAAGCAAGCCAAGTAGTGAACATTGGCATGCCATAACGAGAGTTATGAAATATTTAGTTGGTACAAAAACCTATGGCTTGTTTTATAAAAAATATCCTGCTGTACTTGAAGGCTTTTCTGATGCAGATTGGAACACTTTATCGGGTGATTCCTGTTCTACCACTGGTTATATTTTTACGTTGGCAGGTGGTGCTATTTGTTGGAAATCAAAAAAGCAAACAATTATTGCTAACTCTACCATGGAGGCTGAACTAATTGTTTTAGCTTCAGCTAGTGAAGAAGCGAATTGGTTAAGAGATTTATTATTTCAAATTCCTTATTTTGAAAAACCAATTCCTCCTATTTTAATTCATTGTGATAGCACTGCTACAATTGGTAGAGTTCAAAACCGTTATTATAACGGTAAATGCAGACCTATAAAGAGAAAACACAGTACTGTGAGATCATATTTGACAAGTGGTACCATCAATGTTGATTATGTCAAATCTTGTGATAATCTTGCAGATCCACTAACCAAGGCCTTGGCAAGAGAAAAGGTCTGGAGCACATCGAAGGGGATGGGATTGAAGCCCATAAATTCATGAGTCGTATATAAGGAAACCCAACCTGGGGACTAGAGATCCTATAACCAGGTTCAATGGGAAAAACGAATCATATGATGACTTATTGAGAAAATGCACTATTTTATTTATTCCCTCCCTATGGTGTGAGTGTATTATTCTGTAAAGTTTGTGGAGGTTGAGTTTATAAACTCTTAATGAAATTTTGTAGCTCGTATGAATGAGATGTTAAGTTACAGAAGCATCCTTGACATATTTCACCTATGTGAGTGTGGAAGTAGGCCGCTTCCTATGAGAATTGGGCTCGTTCTCAAAAGCACTCATGAAACCGGGATAGCACAAGGCCGTAATGTGCTGGCTGTTAAAGCTCATGTAAACACCTTGATTATTATGTGTGAGCAATAATTCTTTATTTCCCTTAAGCAGTCATAGTTCAAGTCTGAGACCACTACGGCTCTGGAGTAAAGATTATTGTTTTACTAAGTGAAGGTTTAATGCAGAGCACACCTTCTTTACGCATAATAATCTACCTTCAGCTGGTAAACTCTCTTATATTAATATTAAAATGAGTGAAGAATTGAAGGACATTTAGAGCATTTTAATATTATTAAAGTGTGTCATTTGCTTCCTTATCCACTAATGCTGCGTTGACCATCCTATGAAGAACTTTTAGAGTATTTTTATATTAAAATATATTGAATGAAAGTTCATTGGTCAAATGCAACATTCTATTGCTGCATTCATTTTCAGTTGTGGCCAGTGGCTTTCTCTCACGTTTTTGGAGCCTTAATTGGCCTTTACTTTTTATTCTTCCACTATCTCTTTACTCACCCGTATTCATCCTCTTTAGTGTTGTAACTCATGTAACCTCCAACTAATAATTCTTCCATTATCTACCTACTTTACTACCCCATTCATTTCATATTCAATTCAAGGATGATTTTTCTACCTATAAATAGTTATCCATCCTTAACTTGTGGGATATTGAAAATTATTTAGTTTGGAGAGTTCTTGAAAAGTGAGGAAAATAAAGAGAGTTTATTAGTTGAAGGAAGGTGTTCTTCTTTTTGGTGGAGCTTTGGACTCAACATCTTGTCCAGAGTTTGTTGGGTTATACGACGTGATCGGGCTGTTATATCCTGGAGGGGACAAGTCAGAAAGATTACTGCTGGACCGGTAGATTTGCTGCAGTGGGCTTGAATCTCCTTAAAGAGAGCGAGATATCCGCGCCTCAGCCGAATATATTTTTATTTCTTCGTTTTTATTTTTCAATTGTAATTGTAATTTCATTGTAATATCACCAACATATAATCCTAAAGGACATAGCTCTCCTATTTATGAATAAATAAAACGAGATAAAGAAAAAAAATTGATTCAGAAAAATTTAATTCAAATTAAAAAGTGACCACGTTATGAAAAATGAATAGATGTATATGGAGAAAGAAAGTAAAAATTCAAAGGATAAGTAAATGTACTTATAAATAGAATAAAGATTAATTATAATCTGTTCAATCATTTGAATAACTTTAACCAAATTTAAAATCATAAATTTTAAAAACTTTTATTGATTATAATTATACAAATATATATATATATATATATATATATATATATATATATATATATATATATATATATATATATATTATTACATATTCTAAGAGTAATATACTTGGTAAATTTTGAGGGCTTCAATAATTTGGGGCCTAAGGCCAACAGTTAAGTCGCCTTGTCATATAGTCGGCTCCGAGTTCGAGTAAGTTTATGAAAAAGGAATAAAAAGCAATCTTATCACAATTACCGTCTACCGTTATTAAAAAGTGTTGTATTGGGATGGTAAGTGTCCCTTCATTCTTAATTAGAGTCTTAGGTTTGAGCTTTGTAATCTTAATTGTTTTCGATAGTAAGCGCTTTATTCTCAAAGATGGACTTCCTAGCGCAAATTTGAATAAGCCGGACTCCAAAGTAGGTATCCAGTACCGAGTAAGAAACAACATTAGAAGGAAATGAAACATAATTATTTCTAATAAACAAAAAGAAATAAACAAATTCTTAGCAATTTTATTTATCTTCTATTAGATTTGGAAAAAATAATTAGTTCCACTATGGTTGTTAACATTGTTTGTAAAGTCTTTAAAAGAATTCCTTAAAGAGTAAATATACCAACTTTGGTCGAATTACATACATAGTATATATGCATCCTGTATGGTTTATTTTTGTCAAAAACTATGCTCTTAAGTGAACTGGGGTGGAGCTACATGTAATGAAGGGGCCGATTGAATTTCTTTATCAAAAACTTATACCGTACAAATATAACAATTTTTTTTAATTTTTTTTTTTGTAAAATTTAATCCTTTGATATAAGGAAAGTTTTCAGTGTAGTGCAAAGGTAGTTCCAAATATTGTTTTGAATAGCAAGCCAGTCTAAGTCCATATAGAATTGTATTTTTCAAATGGCGTCACTAGTAGAATTATTGACTCGTTTCTAGTATTCTCATGTTTATCAGTTTATATATATTTCATTTAACTCAGTCCCAAATTGACAGCAACATAATGTCTATGAAATCAGCTTCGCATGATTGGATATGGAGCTTTCAACTTCCAAGCTTGATTATCAAATTTATAATTTTATGAATAGAGAATCAAGTACACTAAAAAAAAAAAAAAAAAAAAAATCTTACTTCCACATAGTTCCACTCAATATAATACTTAAATTTTCAAGTCTCAAGTCAAATTTTTAGGGCCAAAGCATAAATAAAGAGTTTTGAGTATAGTTCCGGCCCATAAAGCTTTTTCAGTTTATGGGCTGCGACTGCTGGACAATCTTTTTCAGTTTACTGATACTTATAATTAAGAAGAGATAATTGTAACGACTCAGTCCGCTAGTGATATTGTCCGCTTTGGTTCTAGGCCCACACGACTTTAAAACGCGCCATTAGGGTGTAAGACCTGCTTACTTATATACCCAGCATCTCTCTTGTGTTCTGCCGATATGGGACTTTCCTCCTAAGCTGGGGCGCCACATACACCCCCTCTTATGGAGTCAGCGTCCTCGTTGAGGTTTGCCCCACCTTATGTGATTTGCCTAGACTCAGCACTGAGGTTTTCCCTACTTACTTGGGATTTGCCTAAACTCAGTTGAGCTTTGACCCACGATCGACAAGACTGACACAAGAGTGGCTCTAATACCATCTGTAACGACCCAACCCACTAGAGATATTGTCCTCTTTGGCCCTAGGCCCGCACGGCTTTAAAATGCATCACCAGGGTGTAAGGCGTGCTTACTTATATACCCAGCATCTCTCTTGTGTTTTGCCGATGTGGGACTTTCCTCCTAAGCTGGGGCGCACAATAATGTTCAAAAACACACCTGAATTATCACTTTTTTGCAAGTTTCATACCTCAACTATCAGTTGTTTCTTTTTCCTACCTGAATTATCACTTTTTCGCAATATTTTCAAGCAGACATTACGTAAATAAGTTAACCACTTAAAATATGCCGCATCTCTTAACTAAACGCATTAGCCTCAATAAGCAATAAAACCTCACGTCTGTTCCAATTTAGGATGATGTGTGTAAATTGTAATTAAAGGAGGTACATATTTAAGTGGTATCTTATTTACGTAATAGGCGTTGCGAATACTCACAAAAAATTTCAAATTTGAGCCTGAAATGTCTAATAAAATACATGTTATCATGTTCTTAGGTGCCCATTAAAATAAAGCGTCGAATATCTAAATGAATTTTAGTGATAAATTTAAGAATATCCTGTATATGTATTCTGCCCAAAAACTTACTTCATATGGGGTCCGCCACCGTGGAGAAAATAGTGATGACATAGAAAAGGAAAGAAGAACGTCTAGACGTTTAGTTTCATCCAAATGTACTATATCGTGTTTGACGGGGTTGGAATCATCTTTAATTTAATGTGTTTTTATTTATTCCAAAATAAATACCATACTAGACTTTGACTGTTTCCAAGTCGTGCTTTCGATTTTGGGGTTTAAAAAAAAAAAGAAATGGTGCTTTGGAGGGTTCTTCTTTAGGCCATAGAAAGGGAAACATATAAAGTGAGGACAGGAATACACCACAACATGGTAAAACATATGTTAACAAATGCTATAAGAGCAAAAAGATTTGTCTTTACAAGAATAATCAAATTGAAATTTGGAAATCTTCATTAGATCTTTTTCAAAATAGCGTGGCATTTTTTTGTTGAATCTTCTAAAGGATGAAATTTTTGCGTCAATTATATTTCTCTGCTACCTAATCTATGGAAGGATACCTATTTGTATTTTTGAATTGTTCTGGTGTGATAATATATAATTTCACATAAATTAGCTATGCAAAGGTGAAAATCTTTCCAAAGTCGTCATCTTCTTCTATTTTTTTTTTAATTATAATGTGTTTGTGCAAGATACATGACCTATTTTAAACATTTCTCGAAGAATTTAATGTTTGTTTCTCCCAATTTAGCACGTTTTCAATTAAACTATATATTACCTTTTAGATTATATTTAACGTAATGCTATCAAATCAAAACGACACAAATGTTCAAAAACAAAAAGTAGCACTTCCTCTATGACATAAAAGTAATTCATGGAATTGTAGAAAATTTTCAGCATAAGTCAAGCCTTCTTTTTGTGCATACATGAGAATAATGGTCAGAACAATACTAAATCCTATTTTTAGCTGTAATCTAAAATAGGATGGATTAACAATGCTAAAAGCAACAAGAGTCATATATATGTATATATATATATTTCATTCTAGAGTTCTTACATATTTTTTGTGCCCCTTAATGGCCACAAAAAAGGACAAGCAATTGCATTTCTAAGTCATAGATACAAATTCCTCTCTTCGATTTGAGCATTTTACTAAATTATCAAAGGTTAATGGTGATAAATGTCGATTTAACGATTCAGAACAAAGTTATTTTTTCCCACAACGAAGATATATATGAGATAAATGCTTTGGTCCATAAAAAAAAAAGTTGTGTTATAAACAGCTTGTAGATATTGTCCGCTTTGGCGCACCTCACGGCTTTAAAACGCGTCTACAAGTAAAGGCTTCAGGACCTGCTTATAAGCACGCACACAATCCCGTGTGCGAGCGATGTGGGAACTTCAAGTTCACAACATGTTATAAAATGAAGCTAAAAGAGTCACTGTATTAAAGAATGAAAACCATAGAAATAGAATGACAAAAGAGGAGAGATTTTTACTATTCTTCCAAAATGTGTTACAAGTGTATTTCATATGAAAACTTATGCCTCTATTTATAGTGAGTGCTACATATGCATTCAATATATGAGAAAATGGAGGAACCATTAAGATGGTGGAGGAAAATGGAGGAACCATTAAGATGGCGGATGAGAAGCATTATATTTGTGTATTGGACATTCATAATATATTTCATAACACTCCCCCTTGGATGTCCATAGATGATGTGCATCGTTAAAAACCTTATTGGGAAAAACCCTGTGGGAAAAAGCCTCAATGAAGGAAAAAGAGTACACATATCTAGTAATACGCTTTGAGAGTTGCCTCATTAAAAACCTTACCAAGAAAACCCAATGGGACAAAACTTGGTTAAGGAAAAAAGAGTACAACACGTATTTCACTCCCCCTGACGAAGACCAATATTCAGATGTCGAAGTCTTCGCATTCCAATCTTGATTATCATTTTCTCAAGAGTTGAAGTTGGCAAAGATTTGGTGAACAAATCTGCAGGATTGTCACTTGAACAAATTTGTTGCACATCAAGATCACCATTCTTCTGGAGATCATGTGTGAAAAATAACTTTGGTGAAATGTGCTTCGTTCTATCTCCTTTTATAAATCCTCCTTTTAATTGAGCTATGAATGCAGCATTATCTTCATATAATACTGTGGGTATTTTTGTATCACACTTTAAGCCACATCTTTCTCTGATGAATGTATCACTGATCTCAACCACACACATTCTCTACTTGCTTCATGAATAGCTATTATCTCAGCATGATTCGAAGAAGTAGCAACAATGGATTACTTTGTGGATCGCCATGATATAGCAGTACCTCCGCATGTAAATAGATAGCCTGTTTGAGATCGAGCTTTATGTGGATCAGATAAATAACCTGCATCTGCATAACCAACAAGATCTGTACTACCTTTGTTAATATAAAACAGACCCATATCGCTAGTTCCCTTCAGATATCGCAATATATGCTTAACTCTGTTCCAATGTCTTCGTGTAGGAGAAGAGCTATATCTTGCTAGCAAATTAACAGAGAACGCTATGTCAGGTTTTGTAGCGTTAGCAAGATACATAAGTGCACCAATTGCACTAAGATATGGTACTTCAGGACCAAGAAGCTCTTCATTTTCTTCTTGAGGTCGGAACGGATCTTTACTCACTTCAAATGAGCGAACAACCATTGGAGTACTTAAAGGATGCGCATTGTCCATGTAAAATCGTTTTAAAACCTTTTCGGTATAAGCAGATTGATGGATAAAGATCCCATCTGTTAAATGTTCATCGGCAAACCAAGACAGTTTTGTTTTTCCTAGATCTTTCATCTCAAATTCTTTCTTTAAATATTCAATTGCCTTTTAGAGCTCTTCTGGAGTTCCAATTAGGTTTATGTCATCAACATAAACAACAATTATAACAAACTCTGATTTTGTTTTCTTAATAAAAACACATGGACAAATGGCATCATTTATATAACTTTCATTTACCAAGTACTCACCGAGGCGATTGTACCACATGCGCCCTGATTGTTTTAGACCATACAATGATCTTTTTAATCTGATTGAATACATCTCTCGAGACTTTGAGCTAATTGCTTCAGGTATTTTAAATCCTTCAGGATTTTCATATAAATTTTGTCAAGTAAGCCATATAGGCTGTGACAACTTCCATCATTATAAATAATGTGACATTTTCTGATGTTTGGACTGCTGGCCCAATAAACATTACGTTTACCAAGATGCATCATTTTACTTGGTAATTATCTCCACATCAACATGCTTTAAGAGATGTAGAAATCAAATCCTCACAATCTTATACAATATTGCGCGATTGTATCAACATATTGTCGACAAGATATCTTGTATCGGTTCGCAATTCGACATAACTTACTGAGATCTCATCATTTCATTATTTTCAGGTACCTGAACCTCGCATAAGGTTTCATGAAGTGTTATGTCGTCGGCTCTTCAAGAGCATTTTGCCTCCTTATTATGATCATTTGCTCCTCCCTTTTTCAAGGATTATTATATTTAGAACCGATTGGTCTACCATGCTCCATGCATGTTGTAGACTCTGTCCTTCAGGGACATTAGGAGCATTTTGCAGATGAAATATGAAATAGTTGGGTCAGCAAATGCTTCCAGCATTTGACTTGAATTATCTGAGGATCATACTGATGATAATTCACAACATATTTCTTAGCTGCTTATTCTCTCCCCCTTATTTTAGTGACATATGTCCCCATTTTCTTTGGGAAAATCCATCTGTGTGCATCATGGTATATCCATTAATCATGTACCGCACATCAAATGCTAAAAGATGGAATATCTAGTTCCTGACCCTGAATCAAATATGAGGGGAGAATTTATCAAAATTTATTGATTTGAAGCATACAAATGCTGTTGTATGCAATATATCATATCTCAGACCAACATCTGAAACTCTATTCTCATAAGCAATGGTTTAGCTGTATTATGGAAGCATCTAATGCCAAACCAACTTAGATATAAACCAGCATTATCAAGATGATTGTCTTGATTACATATTCTGAAAATTGTGCTTCCAACTCAATCATTTTGAGCAAGCAACTTCGTAAATGTCAAACTGCCAGTTGACAATAAACATACATGTGACCGTCTCATAGATGCATCTATTTAAGACATCACATTGCAGGTGAAGGGGCCTACATTCACCTTTTATATTTTTTAGAATTTTGGGGATTCAGTCCCAGCATTAGCTGGTGTAATCAATTTATCATGAGAACAAGCAACACAAACAAATTTTTTAAGAATCTTCTAGTTCTTCAATATGTTTTTAATACTCAATTAGCACATCAGATTTAAATCAGGACAACCAAAATGGTATTTCCAACTAATAAAATTATCTATATCCGTAAAACTTAAGTTTACCATGACGAGTGCTATTTATTTTAGTAAACTTCTGGTTTAATATTGCATGAGATTTTATGTCATAAACTTCTGGTTTATTGTGACATGTGATCCATCATACTCGGGTAACGTTTCATATACATATTTCTTACCCGTAGTAACTTAAAAATATTCAATTTTCCAATCATTTGTAGTCCCAATGTGATAACCAATTTTATTGCTAGTAAACATCAGGTTTACTACGATTTATAACAATTACGATCTGGGATAAATGGTGCAATCATGTATAACCTCTTCAAGAGACTTTAATTTATTTTTCATAATCAGATATTATTTGAACACTGTTGGTGTCATGATACTCGTAAACAAACAATTATCTCTTCTGGAGTCCTTGATTTTTGTATCACCAAATATTGCGTAGATACTGCTAGTATCATGGGAAAAAATTTGGTTAGACACTACTGGTGTCATGAAAGAAACAGTAATTAAATGGACATTATAAATTGTAAATTACGAAAAGTAAACATTAAGTTCTAACTTCAGTATTTCAAATATCTCCTTCAAGGAGACTAGCCATTAACATCTGAATATTTTGTATCAAAGCAGCAACCACATAGTAATCACACCCTTCAGGAAAGGGATACACCAATGTTTATTTCCTTCAAGGAAATCAATAACAACTAACCATAATTTATCAATGTGGTTATAGTAGAAAGCACTTTACTCTGCTTCCTTTTTCTTTAAAGTGATACTTTAATAAAATTATTCAAGATATTTCTATATACGACAGGTACGTGTTGCAATGCCTTAATTTCATACCACACAAATAAAATGTATATTCCTTGTATTTTATCTCTCTAAGAGATATGTTGTGGTATTTCTTCATTCACTTCGGGAAATGAATCCTGATTATTCAAATGTGCTTGTTATACGACATTTATCAATAACTCGTTATTTTCCTCAAGCACAAGAAGATATTGCTTCAGAATATTTCTCAAATATTTTACCGATTCTTTCTGCTTCATGAGTAAAGTTTAAATTTTTACCACTTCGGGAGTAAAGTTTAAATGTTTACTACTTCGAGAGTAAATTTTAAGGTCTTACTACTTCAGGAGTAGATCTCGAAGTTATTTACTACTTCAAGAGTAAATTTCAGAATTCTACTACTTGGGGAGTAGAGCTCAGAGGTTACAACATTCGGAGTAGAGTTCAAAGTTTTACTACTTCGGGAGCAGATTTATGAGTTTACTACTTCGGGGGTAAAGCATAGAATATTTGAAATATTTCTTCTCAATTATTGTACCTCTTCTAGAGTTGAGTTGTGATTTCTTCACAACCAAGAGCACGTCTGTATTGATAAGCTTTACTAAATATTATCACATTCACTTCAGGGAATGAATCTATATTTTAGCTTTTATCAAAAGTTCTCATTCTTCAGGAATAGAACACAATCATTTGAACGTGCCTTAAGTATACCAAACCGTAATAGGTTAGAGCTTCTTTCAAAATATTGCTACTTCAGGAGTAAATCGAGGCATATATATGATGTAGAAACTTTTCTCTAACACATCTTCAACTGTAGCCATAGTAATGCATAGAAAATATTGTCCCTTCTGGTGATCATAAACTTAACAAGGTAATACTAAATGGATAACAAAAACTACCTTTGAAAGTGACGAATTCTGCTGATACTTGAAGGCAACCAAAGAACCATAAAATTAATGTCCAACAACTATGGAGATTATGGCAACAAAATTTTCAATGAACATCAAACGAGGAGTAATATCCAAGAATTCTATGTGTGTAGCTTATTAATATTTCCAAGGTATCAATACCTTTTCTTTCAATACCACTGAGATCTACTTATTGTTAACACCACTAGAATCAACAAAATAAGTAACATAGAGATTATCACCATCAACTAATGGGTGATGATATATATCCCACCTGTTTTGATATATCATTCATCATTCAGCTTAAAGACACGGATTCAAATTCGACCATAATTACTTACCTGGAAATTGGTTTGAGAATGGTACTCTCACCGCTCTACGAATCTTTAAACCAATGCGCTTTGATCGTTTCAAAATATTTGCTCAAGGTAGAGCATAGTGCTGATAACGTGTTATAAACAGCTTGTAGATATTGTCCGCTTTGGCGCACCTCACGGCTTTAAAACGCGTCTACAAGTAAAGACTTCAGGCCCTGCTTATAAGCACGCACACAATCCCGTGTGCGAGCGATGTGGGAACTTCAAGTTCACAACATGTTATAAAATGAAGCTAAAAGAGTCACTGTATTAAAGAATGAAAACCATAGAAATAGAATGACAAAAGAGGAGAGATTTTTACTATTCTTCCAAAATGTGTTACAAGTGTATTTCATACGAAAACTTATGTCTCTATTTATAGTGCTACATATGCATTCAATATATGAGAAAATGGAGGAACCATTAAGATGATGGAGGAAAATGGAGGAACCATTAAGATGGTGGAGGAAAATGGAGGAACCATTAAGATGGCGGAGGAGAAGCATTATATTTGTGTATTGGACATTCATAATATATTTCATAACAGTTACATATTTATCAAGTGTGTTTTCCATCTTTTTCTTTGTCATTTTGAAAAAGAAAAAAGAGTCCATGCAAAACGCGTGATCCACTGACTCTTCTCAAAATAGTGGCTATGCTTACTTTTCGAGAGTTAATTTGATTAATCTTTAAAGTTAAATTTGGTTAGACTAATTTAATATTTCAAAATTAAAATTTAAATAATTAAGTTGTAATTATTTTCATATTAATATGGTAAAAAGTACATCTTAAAATATTGAACGAAGTTTATATAGTTTGACTCTCGAAAAGCAAAATGTGACAAATATTTAGGGATGGGAGGAGTTTATGCATCCTGTTAGGGGCGGAGCTAGAAGGTGCAAGAGGATGCATCTGACCCCTTTCCAAAAAATTATACTATATATATAAGGTCATAATTATTTTTGATGTAAAATAGTATATATTGAATCCTTTTAGCTTTTTATATTACAACAACAACAACAATGATATAATTAGTGTGATCCCACAAGCAGTTTCCTTGGTGAAAAATTTAATTCCGCCCCTACTTAATACTCCTTCCGTTGCATAATAAGTGTCACCTTAGCCAAAAACACGCATATTAAGAAACTAATAATGCAATAAAGTTTATCAAATTACCCCTATATAATAAAAAGAAATTACCTTTACCTTTTGATTAGAGCATGCACAAGAAGTAAACCTTTTAATATTAGAAATTCAATAACACCAAGTTACTATGTGACTTTTTCAATCATCATTTAGATGTTACTTTATTATTTAAGAGTAAATTGAAAAAGCTAATCAATTTATGTCTTGATTTTCTAAAGTAATATTTATTATCAGATAAAAAACATACTAAAATGACACTTATGAGACGAAGGGAGTACTATTCTTCTTGCGAGTTTTAACTGTATGTGTATCTGTATGACAAAAGCTGACCAGTTAAATGTTTAGCACACAGATTGCAATAATGCAAACGCGTTTTCCAAACTTTCTATTTTTATACTACTATGGATTTTCATTAGTCAAAAGTGGGGTCTACGCCTTGTGGAAAATGCATAAGCATTTTGACAGTTGAAAATACATTCATCAACTAAGGCAGTGTTTGTGTCTCAAGTCTCTGTCAGTCAAACAAAGAATTTGGAAAAAAATATAGAAATGCAAAATTTCCACAACGTGTTCCTCACGGCTGGCGCCCCCCACTTAACTTTCCTTTTCTAAAGAGAAAATCTATTTGCATAAGAGGAACCAAAGTTTTCCAAAATCACAATAAGATATCTTAGAACTTGCAACTTGCAGGGATATAATTTTTCCTTTATTGCGCCAACTAAATGAAACTAATATTAAAAACACATATTCTTTCTTTAATTTTTGTTTCTTACTAAAATATACTCCTTCCGTTTCAATTTATGTGAATTTATTTCTTTATTAGCTTATGCCAAAAAGAATGACCTCTTTCTATATATGAAAACAATTTACATTTATATGATGATTTATAGCTGCACAAAATATATGTGACTCGTTTAACACACAAATTTAAAAGTGTTCTCTTCATTCTTAAATTCCCTGTTCGGTCAAATAGGTTCACATTAACTGAAACAGAAGGAGTAGTATTTAATAAATATGTATTTAATTGTACAAAAATTGAACACTGATTAATATTGGGTACATGCACAACCCAAAACTAAATGATATAAAGAGAACAAAGAAGCAAAAAGGGAGTTAAATGCTTGATTTTCTATTTTCATTTAATTTTTTAAATATTTTAAAATTATGATTTGCAATTATAAAACAATTAAAACATACTATAAGTAAAGTCTTTATTATAAATGAAAATAGTTTGATAAATGTGTATATATATATATATATATATAGTTGATGGTACACTCTTCAAATAGTAATTCTAGTGGAATGTGAACACGAGTACTTGTGACTATAATTTCTCGTAAAGTAAACAAGTCATTGCTATTTACAGGTGCTGAGTGAGTCGATAAAACTACACTATCCTAATTCCTGTTTATAAATAATATTTCTATTTATTTCAGTCCATATTTTTAGGAAATCTTTTCATAAAGTAAAAATAAAATAAAATTAAGAATTGTTACCATTAAATTACCCCCCAACTCACCCCTACTGTATGCCAGACAATCAAACTTCACAAGTCTATAGCTAGTTTGGTCAAGCTTTTGGTACAACAACAACATACTCAGTAAAATCCCACAATATAGGGTCTGCGGAGGATAAAGTGTACGCAGATTTTACTTCCATCTTGAAAGGTAGGGAGGCTGTTTCCGAAATATCCTCGGCTCAAGAGAAAACAAGATAAAAGAGTCAGATAAAGACAAGCATATCAAAGCAATGCGAAAATGAGAAATAAAAAGAGCGAGAAAGTCATGATAAAACAGTCTGGAAAGACAAGACCCAACAAATATAAGCAGTTGGTCAAGCTTTTGGGAGGCCAAAATATTTATTTTAAGAAAGTGAGGCGTTTGATCAAGTTTTTAGGAGAAAATAATTTTTTTTTGGGAGTAACAGAAACTGCTTTTCAGAAGCTAAAAAAGTAATTTTTCCCCAAAAATACTTTTTGAAAAAACACTGTGAGAAAATACATTTAGAAACACTTTTTAAAAGCTTACCCGAATAAAAATTGCTGCTCGAAAATGCTTTTAAAATTGATTAGTCATGTTAAAAAAATACTATTTAAAATAAACTGATTTTAGAAACTTATCAAATAGGCTAAAAACAAAAAACGAAAACGAAAATTAAGAATTGTTACCATTAAATAACCCCCCCCCCCCCACCCCTGGGTAGTCCCCCGTCCCCTCCTGTACGCTTAACAAACATGCAACTTCACTAGTCTAGTCTACTTTTTTTTTTCTTTTCCATAAATAAACAGTAAAGTCCAGTCAACGACCCCCTACCCCACATAACAAAATTTTCCTTTTCCCCATTCTCTCTTTCCATATGAAACACAACACTTCTTCCTGTTTTTTCCCAACCTTTATTTCCACTGAACTCAAAAGAGTATGCAATCTTGTACGTAAATTCATTTTCTTGATACCCTTTTCTCATTTTCTTCAAGTTTTCATGTTTCTCTAATTATCAAGCCAAAATGAACTTAAGGTATGCTCCCCATATAGTTATATTCTTGTTTTTTTCTTTTCAACTGGTCTTTTCCCGATTGCCCACAAATCAAATTAATACCATGAGAAGTGTCTACGATATGCTTCAAAATAATACTGGTACTTCTTTTGTATGGAATGGTAATGATAAAACTTCAACCCCATGTTCTTGGAGAGGTATTTCTTGCAATTCTGATAATTCTTCTATAACCAAAGTGTCCTTTCCATTGTTTTCTATTTCTAGTTCTGACTTCTTGCCTTTGATTTGTCAAATTAGTACTTTGGAGTCTCTTGATGTTTCCCAAAACCATTTAAGTTCTATCCCAAATGAGTTCATTACTAGTTGTGGGGGGATTAGTGGGTTGAAATTGTTGAACTTAAGTAGGAATAAATTGGTGGGTATTTTGCCTAGTTTTACTGGTTTTGGAAAGTTGGAATCTTTGGACTTTTCTCATAATAACTTGAATGGGAAAGTTGAGTTGCAGTTGAGTGGATTGAATTCACTTAAGAGTTTGAACCTCAGTTATAACCAATTTATTGGTTCAGTTCCTACTAGTCTTGGAAAGTTTAATCTTTTGGAGGAACTTCAACTTTCTGCAAATTCTTTTCAAGGTGAATTTCCAACTCAAATTGTGAAGTTTGGCAACTTAACTTTGATTGACCTTTCTCTAAACAACCTGTCTGGTGTAATTCCTGATAGATTAGGAGAACTTTCCAAATTGCAAGTCTTGATCTTGTCATCCAATATATTGAATGGCACAATCCCACAATCCCTTATGAATATCAAAACACTGACGCGTTTTGCTGCGAATCTGAATGGTTTTGTTGGAAGTATACCGATTGGTTTAACCAAGAACCTGAGGAATTTGGACCTAAGTTTTAACGATTTAAATGGTACAATTCCTCAGGACCTGTTATCCCCACTGAACTTGCAGTTTGTTGATCTTACTTCCAATAAGTTAAGGGGACCTGTTCCTGCGAGCATGTCGGTAAATTTGATCAGGTTGAGATTGGGGCAAAATTCTTTGAGTGGATCATTTCCATCTGTTTCCTTTGGAAGTCTTCAAAGTTTGACCTACTTGGAGCTGGATAACAACCACCTAAGTGGACCAATTCCTTCTAAATTGGGAAAGTGCCAAAAATTGGCCCTTTTGAACTTAGCTCAAAATAATCTGAGTGGTCCTATTCCTGTAGAGTTGGGTGATATTTCTAATCTTCAGGTACTGAGTCTTCAGTTCAATAGCCTCGTTGGTGAAATTCCAAGCAACATTTCACAGTTGAACAGATTGCAGAGGCTCAATATCAGCGGGAATTCATTGACTGGTTCCATACCGAGTTCGTTATCAAGTTTGATAAATCTTACAAACTTGAACTTGCAGGGGAATAAACTAAGTGGTGGAATTCCGATAGACATTAAAAATTTATATCAGCTGTTAGAACTCCAACTTGGAGGGAACCAACTTGGTGGGCGTATTCCCGAGATGCCGTTGAGTTTACAGATAGCTTTGAATCTGAGTCACAATTATTTTCAAGGGCCTATACCAGTTAGTCTTTCTGGATTAACTTCATTGGAAGTTTTGGATCTCTCTTACAACAGGTTCTCGGGTCAGATTCCCGATTTCCTGACTAGAATGGGAGGCTTGACTATTTTGGTGCTTTCGAACAACCAACTCTCTGGAGTTGTTCCATCGTTTGGAAAATTTGTCAGTGTTGATACAAGTGGAAATAGGGAGCTGATCCATTCTTCCCCGGTTGCTCCACCACAAGCTGCAAAAAAGGGAAGAAAATCTGTAGTTGTTGCTGTTGTTGTCCCAATCGCATGTGTAGCGGCAATTTCCCTTTTTGTGGCAATTGCTATTTCAATCTCTAGAAGATATTACAGGATCAATGATGAACATTTTCACTCAGGAGAAGAAATTTCTCAATCCCCTGTCATCCAGGGAAAGGTTTTGACTGCCAACAGCATTCACAAGTCAAATATAGACTTTGCCAGGGCCATGGTAGCAGTGTCTAATCCCTCCAACGTTGTGTTCAAGACTAGATTCTCAACCTACTATAAAGCTCTTATGCCATCCGGTACGACCTATTTTGTCAAGAAGCTTAATTGGAGCGACAAAATATTTCAGTTGGGAAGTCATGAACTATTTGGGGAAGAGCTAAAGAATATTGGAAAGCTGAATAATTCAAATGTCATGATTCCACTAGGCTATCTTTTGGCTGCTGATAGCGCTTATCTCTTGTATGAATTTGCTCCCATTGGCACCTTATATGATGTTCTTCGTGGTAGCTTGGGCTACTCGTTAGATTGGGCAAGTCGTTACAGCATAGCTATTGGAGTAGCTCAGGGTTTAGCCTTTCTTCATGGATGTGACACGAGTCCCATCCTCCTCCTTGACCTTTCCAGCAAGAGCATTCTCTTGAAGTCCCAAAATGAGGCTCAGATAGGAGACATTGAACTCTACAAGGTCATCGATCCTTCCAAAAGCACAGGCAGCTTTTCTGCTGTTGCTGGTTCTGTCGGTTATATTCCTCCAGGTATCAACTATTACTTGGTTTAAGTTTAACATCCTTCAACATTGATTTATACTCCTTATGGAAAATGTGACGTGTTTCAAAAGAAAATATGATACATTTTTTGTTCTAACCCCCGTACCATGCTTTTAACTCATTTTTTGTCTATAATCTTCATATGGTTATTGTTGTTTTCAAACCCAAGATTTCATTATATCCTACCACCACGAAACAGTGTTGAACTGTCTTTTGATTTTTGATGTATTTTCCCCAGCTTTACAGCTATAACATGAGAAGCCTCAAAGTTAAAACATTGATTTAGTGATGCATTTCCTTTTGTTGTTACAGAATATGCATACACCATGAGAGTCACAATGGCTGGAAATGTGTATAGCTTTGGGGTGGTCCTGCTGGAATTGTTGACAGGAAAGCCTGCAGTTAGTCAGGGAACCGAGTTAGCCAAGTCGGTGTTGAGCAGCTCTGAGCAGCACAGCAAGTGGGATCACATTCTTGATTCTAGTGTTAGTAAAACATCACTCAGTGTTAAGAGCCAGATGTTAGCAGTCCTCAAAATTGCTCTAGTTTGTGTTAGTGTCTCACCAGAAGGCCGGCCAAAAATGAAGAGCGTGCTTCGGATGCTTCTCAATGCAAGGTAATCGGATGTCAAAGGAAAGTTGAAGAGAAAATTGCGAAGATGGTTTTCTTATTTGCTTGTTTTTTTTCTTTTCTTATGGGGAGGAGCCTCAAGTGGTGAAGGTGTTTGTGAACTATGCAGAATATGCCAATTTTGCCAGTTTATACATATTAGTATACATATAGGTATATGATGATAATAGCTACATAACTTTGAATATGATATCAGTTCGCATTGTAATATAGTCCATTTTTCTTATTCATGTGTCATATGTACAAAAGGTCTTTGGGAATGAATCCAATTTGTATTACAAAACTTCTTTCATGTAAAAGATGCCCTTAGTATAGCAATCTTTCTAGTTGTTTTCCTTGTGGATGGAAATGTGAGTAATCCTTTTTCTAGATGTTTTCCTTGTGGGATCTCATATTTGGATGACATATTGCAGCATTAAACTGGAAATAAGCTTAAAGCAATTTTATAATGGCAGTAGTGAACTGCAGATAGAACTGAAATTGCCAAACACTCTTTAATTTAGAATCAATTGAAAGTTTTGCAACAATATTTGATTGATGAAACAAAGAGCTCATCATCAGGCCATAATTTATGGCACCCGTGAATAATGTCCTTATGAGTTTACACTTCAACAAAAAGAAAAAGATTAACCAAGCAAATAAATGACCTAATCATCCATTCCCATTGATCTTCTGAATTATGACTAAGATGATGCTCTGGTTTCTGTTCACTCCATGAAGCTTCTGGCTGAAACTAAAGCAAATTACACTGCAAAACCTCTAATCTCCCACAATGAAGACGAGCCTAAAGGGTAAGGTCTTTAGGGTCCTCAATTATCTGTGCTAAGGTTTGCAGGAATGAAGCCAAATCAGCACCATATATTACCCGATGATCAGCAGTGACATTGACCTGGAATTTTTAGCATTTTATAGCTTAAGCATCAACAGATTGATAATACCAAAATCCTAAGTGTTTATTTGAGATAAAGAACAAGATCAATAGCAAACATAAATCATCACTCTACCTGCATTTGGTTTTTCATGCCAATTCGACCATCCTTGGTGCCAACAAGTGCGGGTTGAGATGCTCCTACAGCCATAATTGCACCCTAGAAAAAAGTTGAGCCCACATCAGAAACATTACCAGAAGTATTCACATATCAGGCAGGAGGCAGAACAGCGAACAGATGAGTATCTACGACTGGGACTTACAGTTCCTGGCGGTAAGATGGCATCAAAGCGGTCAACGCCAAACATCCCAAGGTTGGATAGAGTAAAAGTGCCTGCAGAACAAATCCCAACAGCCAAAATAATCAAAGGCCTAAGCAACAGATGAGCAACAAGAATCTTGGACATGCAAAAGCAGAGAAATCAGCTGAATACAAAGAAAAGAGCTTATATGAAGAAGTGGGGATTTCATATAGCCGACCCAACTTGTAAGTCAGCTGAATACAAAGAAAAGAGCTTAAATGAAGAAGTGGGGTTTCATATAGCCGACCCCAACTTGTTTAGGACTGAGGTGTAGTTGTTGTACTGCAAAAAAAGAAACTTACTAGACACAGCTAGCTTAACTGATCTCCCGGGATGGAGACGAGAAATAGACATTCCCTTACTCATATGTTGATATTTGGTCTATAGTCTAGGTAGTTAATTTTCATTTTACCCTATGTTGCTCGGACTCGGGTGCGGGTATCCTATAGGGGTGCAGATCTAGAGGTCGGATTCTTCATCACATAAAATTTCGGATTCGGGGGTATGGATTTGAGAGAGGATATGGGTGCTGGGATATGGCCAATAAATGTATATTACGACAAATAAACTACACATTTTGATTGGTTAAAATTATTGAACTAAAACTAATACTCCCTCCGTTTCAATTTATGTGAACCCATTTGACTGGGCACGACATTTAAGAAAGAGTGAAGACTTTTGAAACTTGTGGTTCAAAATAAGTCTTGAATATTTGTGTGGCTGTAAATCATTTCATAAAGTGAATTTGTTTTCAAATTAGGAAAGATGTCATTCATTTTGGCACGGACTAAAAAGGAAATAGGTTCACATAAATTGAAACAGAGGGAGTATAACTTTATTCTTTATAAACACCAATATTTTATTCATAAGATATCTTGCGTAATTGAAAAGCATTTTCATATATATGTATATATATATATATATATATATATATATATAAACCAAACACCCAATCAATCTATACTTCTCGGTCATAGAATGTAGTCAAAGCACCCAAGGTAAGTTGACCAAATCATGTATCTATCCCAAACCCACACCTATGTATGTTGACACGGGTGCGACATGAATTTTGAAGAGTACTCCACGCAACATAGATTTTACTTTCTTTCTCTGTAAGGAGTCATGCAACAAAATAATACTCTTTGATTGAGTACATCCAAAGTCCAAACCAATTATCATTTCAGTGCAGAAAAATCATGCCAAATTACAACGAAATGGCCTAGTCTCTACTTGCAAGAGGGGCTAATGTTCATGCTTCCATCATAAATGCATGAACAGCTAAGTAATCATTTTTGGGCTACAACATCACATAGCTCTAAATAGTTATGCGGTTTTGTAGTCTACCAAGATTATTTTTAGTACACAGTTATTAGGAGACCATCAAAAATGTGCAAAGGCATAAGCGTATAAGATTTACTTCACCAACAACAGAAAATGGACATCAAAAATAAATTTAAGGAAAAGAAGAAACATAAAAAAAATGGAAATTCGGCACTGAAGATGAGAGCATGCCCTAGAAGGGATATCAATAGTGTTACAGGGGCCAGGAGACATATAACCCCCTGTTCTGCAGATCCCCACCTCCCTTGGCAGTTCAAGTGGCCCACAAGGTTGAACATAGGGCCGGGAATCGTAGAATGATAAAAATTATAGTAGAGATTTTAATAAGGCAGCAAAAGTCCTCCTACAGGGGTTTGCTAGCCTAGCTCACAAAGGCACTCTTGACAATAAAATGGCTAGAAAGTTTAATGACTTGTGAAATGTTCCTTAGTCTACCCCTCTTCATCATGCTTGTCTTTGAACCTTGTTTTATTCGCCAATCTTTTGTTTTCTGCTCAAGTGAAATATCTTTTGCCATGGTGATTCTTCTTCCATATGACTTGCTCTTTCCCCTTTCGTTCCTTTTGGAGAAGCAATGATTGGGCCATCTAAATTAATTACCTAGCAAATTCTGTCTTATTTGACGTAAAAATAACTCTATCCTATGACTTGTTCTCTAGTTCATGAAGAGATCTACACCATTTCATATGTCTTGCCATTGCCTAATAAGTCTCTACAATGTAAAAGATTCCCCGCTACTACTGTCTAGCATTAAGTTTTATGTCCTTTATGTGTGTAAGACTACTTATCGTGTTATTTGAATTCCACCTGTACTATGTAAATTCAATAAATGTAAGTGGTAGTAGTGGTAGTAGTTTTCCATCTCCTATATAAGAGAGCCTTTAGTTGGAAGACATATTGTACCCTTCGTAAAAACTGTGTAATTAAATGTCTTCTTCTAGGTAAATTCTCCCTTGTTTCTCTCTTAGGTATAGAGTGTTTAATATTTATAGTAGTTGTTTTTATTATAGTGCACAAGCTATTGCGAGTTAAAGCTAAGCCCGGCAATTAGTTGGCAAGAGTGCCTTTGTGAGGTAGGCTAGCAACCCCCTTTAGGAGGACTTTTGCTGCCATAATAAAATCTCTACTATACGATTCCCCGTACTACAAGACCTTGTGGAAAGACTGGATTAAACATTTTAACTTAGAAGGCAATGGTGTATGGTGGTTCAAAGATCCATTCACAGGTCACACTGCCCATGGGACATTGAAGATCCAATTGTAGATTAGGATGAGCATTGAGAAAGGAGAAAAAAGAAAATAAAATCAGCAAGGCCGTGTAGTATGCTACATCATCCTACCATACTCATTTCTAAGTTCAAACTTGAAACGTTTAAGTTAGACTCCCTTGGTGAAATTTGAAAGGTTTAATCTCATTCAATCATTTCACCTCCTTTCCTTTTCGATTGCCTGCAACCTTCTCAACCTCAGCAAAGGTCCAAAGAGTTGGCTGAGTGAAGACATTATTTGAGATTGCTATGCTATTATCTCACTAATACAGACATGGTCCTAACTAGACGTGTCTTTCTTAACCTAAGCATTAAAAAAAAAAAAAAAAAAAAAACAAGAACACAAGAATCCAACCATATCAAATTGCATGTTTAGTAATATCTTGACAAATAGAACGCTCACATTTCTGCCCAACCCCAACTAAAACCCAGGGAAAAAAACCAGAAAGCACTGATTTTCACTTTAAGTAGGGGTTGATACCTTATAAAAGAAGCAGACCAACTATCCCAATGAATAAAGTACTCCTCCATCCCGAATTTATGACACTTGAGGCAACACAAACTACTAATAAAAAATAAAAAAAAGTAACCAACTATTGGTTTTATATTGTAGCCTCAACTCATAAAATGGTTAACCATCCATAGTGCATGAAATTGGCAGTGTTGTCAAAGGCGCGCTTTACTTAAACCCCAAAGCGAGGCTCAAAACATGTTGAGCGCTTCGCCTCGCTTTATGTGCGCTTCAGTGTCATCATCAAGGCTCTAAGACATACTTTTCCTAGCCAATGAGCCTCTCTTGAAGGGGTGACACTAGAGAATCCATATTTCATTTTATCGTAATGTTTTTACAATTCATTTGTCCATATATTTGTTATTAATCTTGGATTAAACATATATAGATTTGTATTTTTGCACCATTGCGCCTTTTTTCATTAAAGCCCACGCTTTATTTGCGCTTAAAGCCCCAGCTGACCTTAGAGCTTTTTTGCGTTTTTCGCTTTTGATACCACTGAAATTGGGTAAGCATGAGTACTTCAATTTCTCATTTGGAGTTTTAAAGGCAACTTAGCTCAAACAACAAACTATAATACCAGGATTTTGATGATCAGTTACAAGTTCTCAAATTCAAGGCGAGGACGTGCACATATGGAAAAGAAGCTTTGAAGAAACATTAATGCTATCTCCAAATATATAGGTCTCTTAGTAGCAGACTAACTCCTATCTCTTAATCAGTTCCAGACATATATCAGTCTACTGAGTGAGTGTGAGCCTTGGTCATATGGACTTCAGAAATAATTATGGTAGACTAATCCAAATAAATACTTTATCCAATGTGATCAGTTGGTGATAGGTATATATAAATAGAAACCTCTATCAAATTAAATCCTGATCACTCATCAAATGTAATAGCAATACCTGTTGTGTATTCATGGGGTTGGAGTTGCTTAGCCCGGGCCTTATCAACCAACTCTTTCCATTTCCTTGACAATGAGTATAAATCAACCTGGAAGGATTACAGAATCAAATAAATCACCTCACGATAACCTAAGGAAGGGAGGCCATGTGAAATTTAGATTACTGAAATTTGATTTCAAACTAACCTTATCAGCATCCTGAAGTACAGGAGTAATCAAACCACCATCGATGGCCACTGCAACAGCAATGTTAATACTGCTGTTATATGTGAAACTCTTCCCATCTCTGCAACTAGAGTTCACAACTGGATGTTTCACCAATGCGAGTGCTGTGGCTTTTGCCAACAATGCTGTCATCGTCACTCCTTTCGACTTGACCTATAAATTCACTAATACGTTTAGGAACTGAAATGATGAAAAGTTGAAAACTAAAAGAAACGGAACTGCTTATCTTAAAGTTTACTAAAACATTATCAAGGTTGGGCATGTAGGAATCTAGGAATTAGCATAGAAGTCCACTCCAATTTGCCTATTCTCAGATACAATTATCCAAAAGAAAAAAGTCAAGATATTGCAGTAACGGGTCGTTTGGTTGTTGGTTATAGTTATGTAGGGATTAGTTATGTAGGGTTTAGTTATTCATGTATAGTTATTACATCTTCTACCCTACATAAATAATACATAAATTCCCTCATAACATATACATGTATTAGTTATGCGGATTGTAAACTGGTAACCAAACACCGCACTTAGTGTGCTGAATTTTATACATAGCAACTAAGATGCTATCAAACAGGTACCAGTTATGCTGGTCTCAATACATGAATAATTCACTTCCTAACCAGCAACCAAATGACCCCTAAATATATTTCTCTACTGAAATTCAAGTTATAACACTTCAGCTAGCATTTTCAGCTTATCCAAACTATGACATAGCATAAACTTCCTCAGTTTATTCCAAAGCCCAAACCTTTACAACTACTCAACTAAATAAGACAAAGCAAACAATCATATACCTTCTTGTAGAGAGCATCAAGGGCATTAGTAGTAATAGTATACCCCACTCTAAAAGTTGGAACTGCCAAACTCTCCACCATATTTCTACTCACTGCATTCTGCATTGTCGTAAATGGCACAGTCGTCCCCAATTCTACTCCTGGAGCTGCTGGTGGTGGCTTCGCAGCAGTGGCCCCCACTGCGGCCACTGGAGCAGAACTAGCTGCTGCTTCAACATCCTTTGCTACAATCCTCCCATTAGGCCCACTCCCAACCAATCCCCTCAAATCCAATCCAAATTCTTTAGCAAGTTTCTTAGCATATGGCGACGCCACCACCCTCTTTCCCCCTTCTGAAGCCGGGTGAATGGACGACCCCATTTTCACCGGCCCCCCAGAAGAGGACAAAACTGCCGCTGCTGCTGCTACTGGAGTAACCGAAGCAGCCTCTTCGGTTACATTAGCAGCAGCAGCCTGAGTTCCAGTCATTTCTTGACTGGAACTGGAAGTAGTGGCTGTTGTTGGGGTTGATTTGGCAAGTGAAATTTCATCTTCAGATTCAGCTAAAAGTGCAATTGGTGAACCAACAGGTGCAGAATTGCCTTCAGGGACAATAAAAATGTGACATTGGATTAAAAAAAGGTATTTAAGCTTGGAAAAAAGTTAGAATTTTGTGAAAGATTCAACAAAGATTAAAAATTAAAGCTAATCTTTAAAGATTCAACAAAGAACTACCTTCAGGGACAATACAATGTGATATTGGATTAAAAAAAGGGATATTTTTAACTTGAAACAAAAAATTAGAATTTTGTGAATGACAAAGATTAAAAATTAAAGATTCAAGAAAGAAGTACTACTACCTTCAGGAACAATAAAATGTGATATTATATTTTAAAAAAAGGGTATTTATACTTGAAAAAAAGTTACAATTTTGTGAATGATTCAACAAAGATTCAAGAAAGAAGTAGTTTTACCTTCAGGTACAATAATAGTAGCAAGATAACCATCATAAAAAGATTCAACATCCATATCAGCTTTATCTGATTCAACAACAACAACTGATTCACCTTTAGCTAATTTATCACCTTCAGTTTTAACCCAACTTATAATCTTGCCTTCAGTCATAGTAGAACTAAGTGCTGGCATGAAAATCTCACGGATCTTGGATTCAACAACATGTGTTTTACGTAAATGAGTTCTTGGAAAGATTAAAGAACGATCAAGTGTTGTAGGTGTTGTGGGAATGAATGTGGATTGAAGGAGATGAGACATTTTTTTGGGGGGAACAATTTGGAGAAAACAATGTGGTTTGTAAGGGAAAAGAAAGGTTAAGGTTGGTTTGTTGTGTTTTATGGGAATGGGTTTGTTTCTTGAATGTATCGAAAGAGAGGGGACGGAGGATTCAACTACATTACCGGTGGATTTTGGTGATCAATTTGTATTTTTTTTTTCTTTGCAAGTTTTGGTTGTTTTGACACTATGGAAGTGGGAACTATAAATTTGGTACCCAAACTAGTTTTTTTTGTCATAGCAAAAACTTTTGTTGATCAAATTGCTAAAATGGTTCACTTGGGTAATTACTAAGGTGTATGAGGACACCCTAAAGCGATTATGGTATCATTATGAATATACAAATCAAAATTGAGAAGGGCAATTTGCACAATTGTCCTTATTCCGGCAGAACTTTTGCCTTGCAAAGTAATAAAAAAAATTCTGCCCGAAGGCAAATTCTGCATTAAGGCAAATCTCTGTCTTAAGGGAGACTTTTGCTCGAATAGGCCTACTTTGCTACGAAATTCTATTTTGCGAAATTGTTTTTCTTTTTTACTGAGCGGGGGTTCGAATCCAGAATCTCGGGGTATTTTCGGTCACTTTTTTAAGCGAAGGGCAAAAATTTAAGACCAGCAATTTTGAGGGGAAAAAATTAAAGACCAGCACCTTTGAAGGGCAATCCGTGCAAAAAGGTTGTGAAATTAGAAATATACATGCCCAATTGAGATGGATATGATCAGTTGGACCTTTGATTAATTAACATCTCTTTTCTTTTCTTTTCTTTTTATTGACCCCTCTCCTTACAGTCAATTAGCTTTCAGCTCCTTCTTTCTTCACAGGCACAGGAGGTCAAATTCCGATTTTTTGTGAAAGTTACTGAATGAATAGCGTCGTTTGATACGCGGGATAAGGTGGGATATTTCAGGATTAAGATTGGGGTTAATTTTATAATTTCATTGTCAAAGCAAAAAGGAATCCTTATTTCTTTTTTCTTTCCGTTTGGTAGGAGAAAGACATATGCGGTTGGATTAGTACAACTATTGGTAGCATTATAGTCAGTATTCCGTCCTTAGGATGTCATTGAATGAATCTGGTAACTAATGCCGCCAGAGACATTGAGGTGAGTATTATCGCATCGCCTCCTACAACTGTTTTTTCTTTGTAGCAACGACTATTATCCTTCCTACGTGGTTCGTAAGTATTTTGTTTGGTAGAAGATATAAATTTATCCTGTGATACCTTCTACCACACAGAGTATAAAATTAATCTCGAATGAATCTGGTAACTAATGCCACCAGAGAGGCTGAGGTGAGTATCATCGCATCGCATCCTACAACTTCTTTTGCTTTGTAGCTACGACTATTATCCTTCCTACGTGGCTCGTAAGTATTTTATTTGGTAGAAGATATAAATTTATCCTGTGATACCTTCTATCAAACATAGTATAAAATTAATCTCAAACTTAATCCTGAATATCCCACCTTATTGTTACACCTCGTAAATTTCCCCGCGAATGTACAACGAATAGACTAGCGAGGATACGGGTATATGATGTTTTAATGAGAAGGGAATGACGTTTGACGACCCTAAGTAATATTTCAAAGGCAATGGGAACAAGAGATAGGTTATGCTCCACAATGATTAATTATAGGTTTCGAAGACTCGAAAGTTACATATTTGCACTTTGGCCCAGTTGGTCGTAAAGTGAAATACGGACCGTAAAGTAGTATACGGCGGCCCGTAAACTACCAGGTCGTATTCCAACTCACAAAATTTCAACTTTCTACCAAATGTCTAAATGGTTAAATACGACTCAGAATACGGACCGTAAATTGAAATACGGCCCGTAAACTGCAACCGTAAACCACTATAACTCCAATATACCTTTCTGTTTCTGATATGCTTAAATACGGTCGTGAAGGACGGACCGTAAATCAGAATACGGCCCGTAAACTGGGTTTACGGCCACTGTGCACCCGACTACTGTTCATTAAAAATCAGGTTTTGAGTTATTAAAAAGGACCCTAAGCTCATTTATTCACTTCTCATCTACACGACTCAAGAAGTCTCTAGAACACTCTAAACACTTCATTCACAAGAATTCAAGAGGACCAAAGGAAAATCAAGGTCAATAACATCAAATCCATGAAATCAAGTGTAAGAATCACATCAAAGTTCATCTACACCAAGAAGTTGCAAAGGAAGTGAAATAGGGTTTTGGTATAGAAGCGTATTGCTACTCAAGGCTCGTTCCTACAACATCTAAGGTAAGTTTGATGACCTTCTCATGATGATTGAAGCATTAAAACGTTGAAACACTTGGATTATGGAGGAGTGTAGTAAATGGGTCATAAAAAGGTGAATAGTGCCATAATTGAATGATAGTTGGATTGAATTATGAATGTTGATGTGTTGTGAGTATAAAGATGTTATAAATAACGTGTAGACCATGAAATGGGCGTGATATATAAGAAAATGCGATGATGAGCTAAAACCCATAAATGTGGAGAAATTGGAGAAAAATGGTGGGATGTGGTAGATGTAGATAAGTGACGATTGTTGATGCGATATTGCGAGTGTTGTTATGAATGTTTGGTAGTTGATATAGAATATGGGAAAAGTAGTATAACCAAAGGAAGTTCCGCCCAATTTTCCCAAGAAATAGTAGCGCGTTCTTATAGTCGATTAACTAACGTAAATGTGAACTCTCTTTTGAAGGTAGAAACGCGATATTGAAGGAGAACAAGTGAACGATAGCTTAGCTAAACGTCAAAGGTACGTGAGGCTAGTCCCTTCTTTCTAATGGCATGAATCTTCTAACATGAATTTCCTTCCTCTTCATGAGTTCCTATATTCCGGAAAGCTAAAAGCTTATATCTATGAATGGTAACATAAGATAAGGAATAAGATATGATGATCCTAAAAAAAAAAAGCATGATGATATTTATTGCTTACACTCACCTTATGTGTTAGTTCCCTCAAGGTAAGGCAAAATGTCAATAATTGCTCCATAATGAAATCGGGGGATCACGACCTTACGTCACCCCGATAAAATAAAGTTGTTCATAAGCCTTTTGCATGTATTATGATAAGTATATTATGATGAGCATGCATGATGACGATATAACACCGCGCCTAGTTGGCCGGGCAGTCACCGCTAAGGCGGGCAGCTATACGATACACCATGGCCAAATGGCATGGGCAGACACCACTAGTGGGCGGCATGAGATGATACCCCGGACACGGGAGGCCTGGACACAGGCTAATGTTATGATTATCACACCGATCCGATATGGACGGGCAGCTTATACATTATGCATACATGATATGATTACGAGTATGAGTAAGACAGCTTGGCTTAACTCTTTTATACATGACAGTTAGATATAGATGTTCCATATTGATATTTCCTTTATGTCATTGTTCTACTTCATTGTTTATGCCTCTTATACTCAGTAGAATATTCGTACTAACGTCCGTTTTCTTTGGACGCTTGATCATGCCCACAGGTAGACAGGGAGGAGAACCCGATCCAGACCAGCAGTAGCTGTCAACTGATTGAAAGCACTCCTTTGTTCGGATGTGCTTATGATGATCCTTTTGTGTATATTCGTGTATATGTATTTTTGGGCATGACGGGGTCTTGTCCCGTCTTTATGTTTAGCACTCCAATAGAGGCTCGTAGATGCGCAGTGTGGGTTAGATGGTCTCACGAGATGCTATTATATGTATATATTATTTTGATGGCCGAGAGGCAAATGTATATAAGAGTATTTATGTTTCCATATAAAATATGATTTTCCTATAATTTGAGTATAAAGCTGATAAAAGACCATTAAATGAGCAAGATGAGTAGTAGCACAAGTGGTGCTCGGTGGCTAGCCCCGGGTACCCGTCACAACCCTTAGCTGGGTCGTGACAAAAGTGGTATCAGAGTGGTTCAGTCCTAGGAAGTGTCTACGAACTGTGTCTAGTAGAGTCTTGTTTATGATGTGTTGCGCGCCACATCAATAAACAGGAGGTTACAGGGCATTTAGGAAAAATGACCATCTTTCTTCTCATGAGATCGTGCGATAGAGCCGTGTATAAGATTTAATCCTCCCTAATAGTGCGTTATGATTTCAGAATGCCGCCAAAGAGAAAGACTACAGTCGTCCAGAAGGGCAAGACTACGACAAATAAGCGGGTGGAAAGAGAGCCTCCGATGAATATAGAAGAAGGCGAATCACATAATGAGGCCTTGTCAAACACTTCTTCTACCCCGCCTAATGTGGAAGAGCAAGGAAGAGCTCCAACTCCAATTCCTCCACCGGTTGCTCCGGGTCAACAAATGACCGAGGCCATACATCTATTGACGCAATTGGTTGCCGCTCAGGCACAACGACAAAATGCGAGTTCAAGTGATCGCCCGCAAGTACCAAAGCCCGTGATTTTATGAGCTTAAATCCTCCGGAGTTTTTCGGGTCAAAGCCGGATGAAGACCCGCAAGGTTTCATAGATGACGTGTTGAGGACATTGAAGATTGTCCATGCCTCCGAAACTGAATCCGTGGAGTTGGCATTTTATAGACTCCGAGATGTGGCTGTTTTGTGGTACAACAACTGGATATTATCAAGAGGAGAGAATGCGCCTCCTCCGGTTTGGCAAGAATTCGTGGATGCATTTATTCGTCACTATTTGCTACCCGAGGTCTGCCGGGCTAGATCGGATAGGTTTCTAAATCTGAGGCAAGAAAATATGAGTGCCCGGGAGTATAGCATACAATTTAATTCTTTGGCTAGATATGCCCCGGCTATTGTGGCCGTCATGGGAGATCGGGTACATAGATTTGTAAGTGGCCTAGGGCCACATTTATTCAGAGAGTGTTTGACGGCTTCCTTGCAAGACGGGATGGATATTTCCCGGATACAGGCCCATGCTCAGAATTTAGAGGGGCGCCAACAACCGCCAAGAAGTGACCGCGATAACGAAAGAAGGCAAGGCAAGAGGGCTAGATCTATGGGAGCAGGCAGTGGTTATAGAGGGGGATCAAGGCAGACATATTCTGGTTACTCAGGCCAGTCGGTGACCAGTGCACCTCTCCGATTTGCAGGTAGGAGATTTGATCGTTCCTTCCGCTCAGGACAGAGTTAGAGTTCGAGGACTCCAGATTCCCAGTTCAGGGAACATTATAGTCAGAGGAGACCCCCAGTACCGCGATGCAGCCAGTGCGGTAGATTGCATTCCGGACAATGTCGCCAGGGTTCGGACGCTTGCTATACTTGCGGCCAAGTTGGGCACATGATGAGAGATTGCCCGTCGATGAGTGGTAGAGTTGGAGTTCAGCCCACAGGTTCAGCAGCCGGTTCTTCCTCAGCACGCCCGACAGGACAGATTCCCCAGATGTCAGCAGGCCGAGGCAGAGGTAAAGGGGCAGCATCTACTTCAGGTGCCACTCAGCCCCGTGTGTATGCTTTAGCCGGACGGCAGGATCTTGAGTCCTCCCCGGATGTGGTTACAGGTACATTGTCTATATTCTCTCGTGATGTATATGCGCTGATAGATCCGGGTTCTACTCTTTCTTATATTACTCCATATGTTGCTAGTTGTATTGGGGTAAAACCTGAGCCAATCAAACCCTTTGAGGTGTCTACTCCGGTTGGTGATCCTGTGATAGCAAGACAAGTGTATAAAAATTGTGTAGTTGTGATATGTGATCGCCAGACCACAGCTGATTTGATTGAGTTGTAGATTTTAGATTGCAATGTAATTATGGTTATGGATTGGTTGGCCTCGTGCTACGCTAATGTTGATTGCCGAACGAAAGTGGTTCGATTTCAATTTCCGGGAGAGCCCGTGCTTGAATGGAAGGGTAATGCAGCATCTCCAAAGGGTAGGTTTATTTCCTACCTTAAGGCAAGGAAGATGATAGCCAAGGGTTATATTTATCATTTAGTTCGGGTTCATGACACCGAGTCAAAGCCACCAACTTTCCAATCAGTTCCGGTAGTGAATGAATTTCCGGATGTATTCCAGACGAACTTCCAGGTCTTCCTCCGGAAAGAGAGATTGACTTCGCCATTGATGTGTTGCCGGACACCAAGCCTATTTCTATTCCTCCGTATCGAATGGCTCCGGCAGAATTAAAAGAGCTAAAAGCGCAGTTGAAAGACTTGCTTGAAAAGGGGTTTATTAGACCCAGTTCATCACCGTGGGGAGCACCAGTCTTGTTTGTAAGGAAGAAAGACGGATCTATATGAATGTGTATCGATTATAGGCAGTTGAACAAGGTGACGATAAAGAACAGATATCCTCTTCCGAGTATTGATGATTTGTTTGATCGGCTGCAGGGTGCCAAGTGGTTTTCTAAAATCGACTTGAGGTCGGGTTATCATCAAGTGAGAGTTAGAGAAGCGGATATTCCCAAGACGGCTTTCAGGACAAGATATGGCCATTATGAGTTTCGAGTAATGTCATTTGGGTTGACTAATGCTCCGGCCGTGTTTATGAACTTGATGAACAATGTATTCAGGCCTCTCTTGGACTTATTCGTGATAGTATTTATTGATAATATTCTGGTGTATTCTCGCACGGAATCAGAACATGCAGATCATTTGCGAATTGTTCTTGGCATTCTTCGAGTCCGGGAATTATATGCGAAATTTTCAAAGTGCGAGTTTTGGCTAAATTCTGTGACATTTCTGGGCCATGTTATTTCAAATGATGGCGTTCGAGTCGACACTCAGAAAATTGAAGCTGTGAAGACTTGGCCAAGGCCTACGACGCCTACAGAAGTTCGTAGTTTTCTGGGTTTGGCAGGATCCTATAGAAGATTCGTAGAGGGCTTTTCATCTATTTCAGCCCCATTGACGAAGCTAACCCAGAAGTCAGCCAAATTTCAGTGGAATGATGCTTGTGAACGCAGCTTCCAAGAGTTGAAAGGCAGATTGACCTCAGCTCCGATCTTAACGCTTCCAGAAGGGTCAAATGGCTACGTGGTATATTGTGATGCTTCCGGTGTCGGATTAGGAGGCGTATTGATGCAGCATGGAAAGGTTATTGCATATGCTTCGAGACAATTACGGAAACATGAAAAGAATTATCCGACTCATGATCTCGAATTGGATGCGGTTATTCATGCCTTAAAAATATGGAGGCATTATTTGTACGGGGTGCATGTTAATATCTATACAGATCATAAAAGTCTTCAGTACATTTTCAAGCAAAAGGAGTTGAACCTGCACCAGAGGCGGTGGTTAGAATTATTGAAGGATTATGATGTGAACATATTATACCACCCCGGAAAAGCGAATGTAGTAGCCGATACGCTTAGCCACTGATCAATGGGCAGTTTATGTGAAGTCGATCCGGAAAAGAAAGAGATGGTTCATGAGCTCCACCAATTAGCTAATCTGGGAGTACGTGTGATTGATTCAGGTAATGTGGGGATTAGTATCAATGATCCCACAATTTCATCCTTGGATATGGAGGTGAAAGAACGGCAATATGAAGATCCTAAATTGTGTTGTTACAAAGACACATCTCATGGAAAAGAAAAGTCTTCATTCGAAGTTTCTATGGACGAAGTTCTTAGATACCGAGGCAGGCTATGTGTGCCGAATGTAGCAGAATTGCGCCGACGAATTCTAGAAGAAGCACATTGTTCCCGGTATTCCATTCACCCGGGTGTGACTAAAATGTATCGTGATCTCAGGATGATGTATTAGTGGGATGGCATGAAAAGAAACATAGCCGAATTTGTAGCACAGTGCCCAAATTGCCAGCAAGTAAAAGTTGAACATCAGAAGTCAGGAAGCTTATTGCAAGCAATAGAAATCCCTACTTGGAAATGGGAAGTGATCAACATGGATTTCATCAAGGGATTGCCTCGTTCTCGAGGCAAGTATGATTCGATATGGGTGATTGTGGACAGGCTCACAAAAGCGGCCCATTTTCTTCCAGTTAGAACCACGTACTCAGCAGAAGACTATGCGAGGTTGTATCTCAAGGAAATTGTGCGACTCCATGGTATACCATTATCTATTATAACAGATAGAGGAGCACAGTTTATAGCCAAGTTTTGGAAGTCCTTTCAAGAAGGTCTAGGCACCCAAGTGAAGCTTAGCACGACCTTTCATCCGCAGACTGATGGACAAGCCGAGCGCACTATTCAGACCTTGGAAGATATGCTACGAGCGTGTGTGCTGGATTTCGGTGGAAGTTGGGACGATCATTTACCGCTAATCGAATTTGCATACAATAATAGTTATCATTCCAGCATTCAAATGGCTCCATATGAAGCTTTATATGGAAGGAAATGTAGATCCTCAATCGGATGGTTTGAAACAGGAGAAGCACAATTAATAGGCCCCGAATTGATTCAACAAGCAGTTGAAAAAGTCAAGGTCATCCGAGACCGATTGTTAACAGCCCAAAGTCGCCAAAAGTCTTATGCGGACAATCGCCGCCGAGACTTGGAATTTCAGGTTGATGATTGGGTATTTTTGAAAGTGTCGCCAATGAAAGGAGTGATGAGATTTGGTAAAAGAGGGAAGCTAAGTCCTAGATACATTGGACCCTATAGAATTATCCGCAAGGTGGGTCATGTAGCCTATGAATTGGACTTACCCTCGGAGCTTGAATCAGTCTATCCAGTCTTTCACGTTTCGATGCTCCGAAAGTGTATTGGAGATCCCACAAAGATTGTCCCGATAGATGATGTGCAAGTGACAGAAAGGCTAACCTATGAAGAGGTGCCTATTACTATTTTAGACAGGCAAGTGCGAAGACTCCGAAATAAATAGGTAGCTTCAGTTAAAGTCTTATGGCGAAACAACAATCGGGAAGAAATGACTTGGGAGGCAGAAGAGAAGATGAAGTTCAAGTACCCGTATTTATTCCAACCCCCAGAGGAGATTAAAGATGAAACGCCAACGATATGAGGTATGTATGCTTATTTTTCATGCTTTTGGTCGTGTGTGGCCATAGATATGTCGATGTTGTGATGTAGCCCTGTGAGGCGATGATATTATGGGTTGTTGTGGCAGGTTGGTAGTGCCAAGTTACAGGCGAAAATCTGGCAAAATTTTCATAGAATCCCGAGTGTTTAACATTCGAGGACGAATGTTCCAAAAGGGGGGAAGAATGTTACACCTCATAAATTTCCCCGCGAATGTACAACGAATAGACTAGCGAAGGATACGGGTATATGATGCTTTAATGAGAAGGGAATGACGTTTGACGACCCTAAGTAAGATTTCAAAGGCCATGGGAACAAGAGATAGGTTATGCTCCACAATGATTAATTATAGGTTTCGAAGACTCGAAAGTTACAGATTTGTATTTTGGCCCAGTTGGTCGTAAAGTGAAATACGGACCGTAAAGTAGTATACGGCCCGTAAACCACCAGGTCGTATTCCAACTCACAAAATTTCAATTTTCTGCCAAATGTCTAAATGGTTAAATACGACTCAGAATACGGACCGTAAATTGAAATACGGCCCGTAAACTGCAATCGTAAACCACCATAACTCCAATATACCTTTCTGTTTCTGATATGCTTAAATACGGTCGTGAAGGACGGACCGTAAATCAGAATACGGCCCGTAAACTGGGTTTAAGGCCACTGTGCACCCGACTACTGTTTATTAAAAAATAGGTTTTGAGTTATTAAAAGGGACCCTAAGCTCATTTATTCACTTCTCATCTACACGACTCAAGAAGTCTCTAGAACACTCTAAACACTTCATTCACAAGAATTCAAGAGGACCAAAGGAAAATCAAGGTCAATAACATCAAATCCATGAAATCAAGTGTAAGAATCACATCAAAGTTCATCTACACCAAGAAGTTGCAAAGGAAGTGAAATAAGGTTTTGATATAGAAGAGTATTGCTACTCAAGGCTCGTTCCTACAACATCTAAGGTAAGTTTGATGACCTTCTCATGATGATTGAAGCATTAAAACGTTGAAACACTTGGATTATGGAGGAGTGTAGTAAATGGGTCATAAAAATGTGAATAGTGCCATAATTGAATGATGGTTGGATTGAATTATGAATGTTGATGTGTTGTGAGTATAAAGATGTTATAAATAACGTGTAGACCATGAAATGGAAGTGATATATAAGAAAATGCGATGATGAGATAAAACCCATAAATGTGGAGAAATTGGAGAAAAATGGTGGGATGTGGTAGATGTAGATAAGTGACGATTGTTGATGCGATATTGCGAGTGTTGTTATGAATGTTTGGTAGTTGATATAGAATTTGGGAAAAGTAGTATAACCAAAGGAAGTGCCGCCCAATTTTCCCTAGAAATAGTAGCGCGTTCTTATAGTCGATTAACTAACGTAAATGCGAACTCTCTTTTGAAGGTAGAAACGCGATATTGAAGAAGAACAAGCGAACGATAGCTTAGCTAAACGTCAAAGGTACGTTAGGCTAGTCCCTTCTTTCTAATGGCATGAATCTTCTAGCATGAATTTCTTTCCTCTTCATGAGTTCCTATATTCCGGAAAGCTAAAAGCTTATATCTATGAATGGTAACATAAGATAAGGAATAGGATATGATGTGTCACGACCCAGCCCCGTGGGCCGCGACTGGTGCCCTACTTGGACACCCAGACAGACATACAAGCCAAATCGTCAGATTAAGGCTTAACTCAAATTTCTTATTCATCATCTTAAACAAAAGTGAAAATAAATAATATCTTAAGCGGTCGCGTATACAGAATATCATATCAAATCAAAAGGGTCGGCGGAATACACATCGCCGTACATATACACATATACAAATACACAGGCCATTTTGGTCGTATCCAAATCTGATAGGTTGGCAGAATGTACATCGCCAGATACATATACGTGTGCAGACAAATGGGCCGTTTTGGCCATACTAGCAAACGGGACTGCACTAAAACGCAGATCATGCACAAACAAACACACACGTGACCCATGACCCACATATATGACTACAGGCCTCTACAAACCATATCGGAATCATATGACGGGACAGGGCCCCGCCGTACCCCTGAATATACACATACATATACATGGCAGAAAAGTATGTACCAAAAGATGGGCTCCGGGACAAGGGAGCACTCCAGAGTAGCAGAACAAGTAACCTAGACCGCCAGATCTCTTACACGAGCGTCTGTACCTGCGGGCATGAAACGCAGCCCCCCCGAAGAAAGGGGGTCAGTACGGAATATGTACTGAGTATGTAAGGCATAAAGTACAACGGAAAAATCATAACCGGAACAAGGATTCCAGAAGTCAAGTATCAAAATCAAGAACTACTGTACCTGTGTCTCACGGAGCAGAATTAAACATTTTTATATCATATACCGTACCCGGCCCACCCTAGGACTCGGTGAGTGAAAATCATGTCATCGTACTTTCATATCATCATGCATGCATATACATATACATATGCATATACCTATACATATGCATACCGTACCCGGCCCTCTAGTGGGGGACTTGGTGAATGTAGTCATGTCGTACCCGGCCCGTTAAGGGACTCGGTAAATGTAATCATGTCGTACCCGGCCCGTTAAGGGACTCGGTAAATGTAATCATATCGTACCCGGCCCGTAAGGGACTCAGTAAATGTAAGCATATCGTACCCGGCCTGTTAGGGACTCGGTAAATATAGCCATATCGTACCCGGCCCATTAAGGGACTCGGTAATCAAATCGTGTGCACATATATCGTACCCGGCCCATTAGGGGGGACTCGGTAATCAAAATCATATCATATCATCATGTCGTATCATTTCATCAAACGTGCTATCATACTTACAGAATCCTTTTAGAACATTTTCCATGAAGGTTAGAGACATTAAGTCTTACCGAATTCTTTTAGAAACACAATTCTCTTACTCATCTCATTACTTAATCATATCATAGGCTCGACCATGTCAGGCATACTTATATCAGAGTTGGAACACTCCTATCGAATCACTTATAACGGACTATCTGTATCAGGATGGTCAAATCAGAATATTCGTATCGGAGTTTCTAGATGCTTATTTCGGAGGATGCATACGAATCACAGCAACTTGAAACAGTAGCCAACGTTTTCCTTAGTTATTGTACGGAAATGAGTCAACTAGGACAACATAATTAAGTTTCGAGGATTGTGGGCCCACCTCGGGTCAAGTCGAGGTGGCGTACACAAATTGCATACATTAGGCTTTATAAAATCACTTACGAAGATCTTAGCGTCATTCGGTTCCATTTGGGCGAATTATAGATGTTTGCACAATTGATTCATCAATATATGCCAAACTTAGTTCAATTCTATTGATTGAAAAAGGGGCAAGTTCAAACTCGGATTTCTAAGAATAGGGTCGCCCCCGAGGCTCGTATCCAAGCCTAATAGGTCTAAGACATGCCAAAAGAAGGAAAAGTGAAGCCTTACATACCTTTCGCGCTTCTTACGCTTGCCCAAACTCAAATCCCGTTTCCTTCAAAATCTACAATTGGTCACAATTACCAAATATTAATTATAAGCCCTTAGGAATTAAATCTTAAGTTAACACCTTTCTACAGAAATTTGGGCAGCATCTCCCCTGTTTATATGCCTAGCCCGAATTTTTAATTCAACAGCCAACAACACAACAACAATACCAACATCAATAATATCCTTTTCCATATCAACATATTCCATAAAACAGCCCACACGATGTTTTCCAACTTTCCACAACTAATTAACTCAGTATACATTTATTTAATCGCGTCTTCTTCGTAAATAAACTAGTATTAGCACAAATAGGAAGAGATTCATACCTTTATCCTTTTAATATTGCTGTATCTTCACCTTTTCGCTAATTTTTTTTGGCCACCACACGCCTGCCATTAGGGTTGTTCACAGTTTTGGTTAAAACCAAAACCAAACCGAAAATTTAACCAAACCGAATAAAATAACCGACATTTGGTTTAGTTTGGTTTGGTTTGGTTTTAAATTTGAAAAACCGATAATATTTGGTTTGGTTATGGTTATAGTAAAAAATAACCGAACCAAACCGATAATTATATACATAAAATTTATAATTATTTATATGTATAATATTAGCTTTTCATAAATAATTAAAGATATTTTATACCTTTTAATTATTAATTTAATTTTGATCTACTTATTTTTAAGGCCCATGTCTTAAAAGAATATGTCCAACAATCCAAGCCCAACTCTAATAAGTCGTAAGCATAAGGGTTGTTTGTATTTTGAAACCTCTGTTTGACTTGTTCTTTTGAATCTAAACTGCGTTGCAAGTTTGGTCCATCTGATTTGCCAACAGCGTGTCTTTCCCTCAATATGCAGCAAAGTTCACCCTTGTGGGCTATGAGGAAAAAAGAGTTTCATAAGAAATTTGAAGAATGTAGAGAGAGAATATTTGAATTGTCACGGCTAGTCATAAACCGAAAAACCGAACCAAACCGAACCAAACCGACAATAACCAAACCGGTGGTTATTATTTTACTTGGTTTGGTTATGGTTTTAGACATTTAAAAACCGACTAAATTGGTTTGGTTATGGTTTTAACCAATAACCGACCCAAACCGAACCATAAACACCCTTACCTGTCATATGATTCTGCAGTGAAAACTATACGCTATCCGGACTGGAATTGGGAAATTATACCTGGTTTGGGCTAAAATTTGGTGGTAGAAAGTTGAGGAATTTTCTGGGATTTTTGGGGGGTTTTTCGTGGGTTTCCAACTGAAAATGAGGGGGTTTCCCCCTTTTTATTACGTTTTGGAAGCAGACAGAAGCAGCTGGAAAATTGTTCAAAAATACGGGATATAACATGATGATCCTAAAAAAAAAAAGCATGATGATATTTATTGCTTACACTCACCTTATGTGTTAGTTCCCTCAAGGTGAGGCAGAAAGTCAATAATTGCTCCATAATGAAATCAAGGGATCACGATCTTACGTCACCCCGATAAAATAAAGTTGTTCATAAGCCTTTTGCATGTATTATGATAAGTATATTATGATGAGCATGCATGATGACGATATAACACCGCGCCTAGTTGGCCGGGCAGTCACCGCTAAGGCGGGCAGCTATACGATACACCATGGCCAAATGGCATGGGCAGACACCACTAGTGGGCGGCATGAGATGATACCCTGGACACGGGAGGCCTAGACACAGGCTAATGTTATGATTATTATACCGATCCGATATGGGCGGGCAGCTTATACATTATGCATACATGATATGATGACGAGTATGAGTAAGACAGCATGGCTTAACTCTTTTATACATGACAGTTAGATATAGATGTTCCATATTGATATTTCCTTTATGTCATTGTTCTACTTCATTGTCTATGCCTCTTATACTCAGTATAATATTCGTACTGACGTCCGTTTTCTTTGGACGCTTGATCATGCCCACAGGTAGATAGAGAGGAGAACCCGATCCAGACCAGCAGTAGCTGTCAGCTGATTGAAAGCACTCCTTTGTTCGGAGGTGCTTATGATGATCCTTTTGTGTATATTCATGTATATGTAATTTTGGGCATGATGGGGTTTTGTCCCGTCCTTATGTTTAGCACTCCAGTAGAGGCTCGTAGATGCGCAGTGTGGGTTAGATGGTCTCACGAGATGCTATTATATGTATATATATTATTTTGATGGCCGAGAGGCAAATGTATATAAGAGTATTTATGTTTCCATATAAAATATGATTTTCCTATAATTTGAGTATAAAGCTGATAAAAGATCATTAAATGAGCAAGATGAGTAGTAGCATGAGTGGTGCTCGGTGGCTAGCCCCGGGTACCCGTCACGGCCCTTAGCTGGGTCGTGACACTTATCCCAACAACCTTGGTATTATATTATTTATCCTAACACCTAGGTGGGATAAATTAGTCTAAGGATAATTATTCTAGAACTATCATCTGGAGATAACTTAATCTGCGTACCAAACGACCCAAACACTTGAGGCATCGTATAAGTAGGGATTATTAATGTAAGAATCAGCGATGTAAAAATAATTTATTATTGATTGTTTGGTTTATTGTATAGAATTATTATACGCTGTATATTTCAATTTTTTTATTTTTAATAAAATAAAATATGGGTTACTACTTGGAGGGTTATTTTTGTAATTTAGTTATTTTAATTCATGTGTTATTAATTTCCGCATTCATATTGAACATTTTATCACACATAAGAAAATCAATAAAATGTGACATGACATGCCAACTAGGAGAGAGAAGGTTTTGCAGTGTTTAGTATTTTTTAGGAAAATAGTGATAGTTGAGTGATATTATTTTTCTAAAAGAAACAAAAATGATATTAATAGGCAATAGTCAAAACATGGGTAAACTTTCAAGGAATTAATTCTAATTTGAACTTATAAAGATTTAAACTCCGTGGAGTTTAAACTCAAGGACTCATTCCCTAAGTTTGTGATTCTATAATTAGAAACTCAAGAATTTTGTCTTTGAGTTCGAATCCTTGAATTCGTGGTTTTACAACTGAGAACTAAGGATTCTATTTATGAGTTGGAACTCTAGCATAATACTTGTCAAAGTGAAAACTCAAAGAAAGAGTCATGGTTCATGGTTCTACATCTAAGAACATAAGGATTCTCTCCTTGAGTTCGAACTCAAGGAAATATACCTAGAGTTCATAGTTTTACAATTGAGAACTCAAGGATTCGGTCTCTATCATATTGTGTTGAAATTTCACTAGTCAAAATTTTAAATTCTAGCACCGTATGTTGGACTTTTTTCATGTTTCAGCCAGAGATATTTTTATTTAGATTTGATCTCCGACTTAAAAAGTGGATATTTCTCAATTATATTTTATATAACCGTTAAATTTTATAGGCATCCCCAATACTGATTATTCCACCAATTTTTTTTTTATTTCTAGAAGAATCACAAATTTACTTCTATGTTTAACTTGGACTAATCCCTTAAAAAACCCTAAGCTCTCTCATCTTGCCTCTTTCTTTTGAGACCATCAAGATTTAGGGCAGCCATGGCTGCCAACATCTCTCCCCAGCCTTTGGCTGTGTGAGAGCCTCCCCAAAACACTACAAACAACACTACAAACACCAACACTAACCCTATTCATGCCGATAGATTGAATCAAACAAAATCAACTGTTAACCTTTCTCAAAGTAGTTTGATACCTATTGAAGTTGTTCATGGAATTCCTACTTTAATTTACGTTGGATGAACGACAAGCTTTCACTAGGGAGGAGGGAATTCATCAAGCCATCGTGGTTAAACTATCCATGGGATCACCAGATTTTCCAACTTTAAGATTGATTTTGCCTAAGTTCCTCTACATTAAGGGACATTGTCTAGTCAGGTTTCTTTCTCAAAGACAACTTCTTATTCGTATGGATCAATATGATGATTTTGTGGCTTCATTATTAAGAGGCGTGAATTATGTCATGCACTACGGCAAAGAGCATCAAATTAGGATTTTCCCATGGACTATTGGATTCAACCCTAAGGAGGAGACTTCACGTGCGGCAGTATGGATTTCGTTTCCAAACCTATCGACTGATTTGTTTGCTAAGAAATCTTTGCTTTCCATTGCTTCAGTAGTCGGGAAACCTATTACTGTGGATAAGGTCATGCAAGTGAGATCAATACCTAGCACGGCTAGGGTTAGGGTGATCCTTGACTTATTGGACAAACATTCAGATCGTATTCAACTTCAAAGTGTGGACAAAGTTTCGAGCAGAATTATTGATGAGTTTCAAGAGGTCGTGTATGATAATTTGCCTCAATATTGCACCCATTGTAAGCACCAAGGTCATGATGAAAAAAAGTGTCGATTGTTAATTGGAAAAAACATAGTGGTTCAAAAAGAAGATGTTGCGGCAATGGAGATTGAGGGAGCTTTGGTTGAGAAATTGCAAGGAGATGCACGTGATTATCTAAACGCTTAAAAGCAACAACAAAAGATAGCTAACATAGGAGATATTCCAGTAGGTCGAGCATTGGCTAGGGTGTTCGAAAACATAGCTGAAAGCTCAAGGGTTAGAAAGGAAGATGCTCTAGATTTGCGTCCTAATCCGAAAAGGAATGAGGGTATTCCGTCGAGTAATAGTAAAACAGAGGTAGTCGATTCTCTTAGTGGCAATGAAAATCAGGAGGTTTTGGTTGGAAAGGTGCAAGAGGTGGTGCAACCGGCCAAAATCAGCAAGTTGCCTAGTTTTGGTGATATGGGTGTTGCAGTTTGGAGTTCGACGGTTTCCAAGAAAGCTATGGATTTGAACAATGCTAGAGATGATGCTGAAAGTGAAGGATGGATAGTGGTCTCACGCAAACAATCTATTAGTCCTCAAATTGTCAAAGAACTTAATGTGACAAAGGAACAAGGCATTGCAACAAAGCACATTGTGTGTCCTAACACTTTTGAGGCTCTTTCAGGTAGAGATGAGCACCAATCTGGTTCGGGATGTTCTAACCATTAGATTGCGCATTCGGAATTGGAAAACATGCTAATGCAACAACAAGTTACAAGTTTGGTTTGTCCCGTCCCCGTCTTGAAGCCGTTGATAGTCACATTGAACACTTCGGTGTTTGAGATCCCTACTCAGTATATGGAGTTATTTTGTGAGCAACATGATGACTCTGGGCAGCAAGTAATGCCCATAGGGAATGACCAAGATGTGGATAAGATTGTGAAGAGTTGGGCGGACATAATGTAGGAGGAAGGGCAGGTTTCATCCCCTTCAATGCGTAGCAAGTAGAGTCCAGTAGCCTTGGCATTTGTACCAAGCCATGCAATGGTTCTTCCATCTTTAGCCGCAGGTCAGCTTGTGGCTCAAATGAGTGCACCTTTGAATGTAAGTGTTCCAAATATCCAATTGACCCCTACAAATGTTCTTCATGCTTTAGTATCACACGATATAGAAAATTTGAATGCTATGGGTAATCCTATTATAAGGAAGCCTATTGGAATTATGGCCAAGAGGTATGCGCCAAGAGCTTTAGTGGAAGATCCATTGGAAGCTTTTGATTGTGATTTGGGCTTTGACATATTTGATAAAGAAGATGAGAATGAAATATTTGATTAATCCTTGGCTAAGGTGGCTAGTGATAGAGATATTTCACCTAGGCAGCAAAGGAGAGGATTCAAGACAAAGAAGACTCATGGAAGAAAACATAGTTGGGATGGTAAAGTGTCTGAGGAGGTTGTTCTAAGGCAATTGCCAATGAGAGTGGCAAAACAGAAGGAGACAAGGCTAAACTACATCAACAAGGTCCAATAGATCCAAGAAGATTTGAAGAAGTATCAACAGATTTTGAAGTTGTTGGAGGAAGAAGACAATGTGAAGAATCAGATTTTTATCCTGGCTACTGCTCCTTGAAGAATTCACAATTCTGAAAAAACAAGGGTCTGGCTCTACATTCTTGCTTATTTTAATATTTCACTATTTAAGTATTATCATTTATAATATCGTCATAAAGTGTGTTATAAACTCTGTTATGATCATAGAATATTTAGTGTTTTCTTCTTATTATTTTTTACACGCATGTTAGTTAGTAAAGGTTTTTTACACCTCAATAAGATTAATAAGGTAAGACCTAGCCCCCTTGCTTGTACTTTTCCTTTGAGTTTCACTTTTATTATATAAATAAAAAACTAGCCCTAGGCACCTCGCCTAGTGGATTTGCTTTAAAAAAATAAAAAATAAAAAGACTAATCCCTTGGCATTATAGGCTAAACTATTATTTTTTTGCAGACTGATTACCTTGGTCTAAATAAGAAAGTGGGCTTCTTTTGGGGTGGTCTTTAAATTTTACCCATCATAGTTGAAATCTTTAAATTTTGCCTTTCGGCTAAAACCCATGAGTTCTAGGTTCGAACCCCCACTCAGACAAAAATTTTTAAAAAAAATCGCAAGGCAGAGTTTAAATTTCGCTATGCCCTCACCGGCATACACTTGTTAAGAAATTACCAAAATTATGTCGGACCTGACATACTTATGCCTTATGGGCAGACTTGGCATAAGTATGTCGGGTCCGGTATAACTTTGGTAATTCTTTCACAAGTTTATGCAGGGTCCGGCATACTTATGGGCAAACTTTTAATGGGCAAACTTTTAGTTAAGCCTTAACTAAAGGTATTTTCCTAGTTATGCCTTATGAGGCAGACTTTTAGTTAAGACATAACTAAAAGTATGCCCCATAAGGCATAACTTTTCCTTAAGACATAACTAAAAGTATGCCCCATAAGGCATAACTTTTCCTTAAGACATAGACTTTGTCTTATAAGGCAAATTTTTAGTTATGCTTTAAGGAAAAGTTCAGCCTTATGGGGCATACTTTTAGTTATGCCTTATGGGGTATACTTTTAGTTGTGCCTTAACTAAAAGTCTGCCCCATAAGGCATAACTAGGAAAAGACTTTTAGTTAAGGCTTAACTAAAAGTTTTCCCATAAGTATGCCGGACCCGACATAAGCTTGTTAAGGAATTACCAAAGTTATGCCGAACCCGACATAGAGCCTGTTTGGATGGGCTTATGCCTATAAGCTGCAAACAGCTTGTAAGCTAAAAAAAATATGTTGGGGTAGTCTAACTTATTTTTTTTGGCTTATAAGCTGTTTTCAACTTATATGCTGCTTTAGATAAGCTAAGTCAAATGGGCCCAATTATTTTTTTGAGCTTATTTTAAGCACAAAATGACTTTAAGCTGGCCAGCCAAACACTCAAAAAAGCTGAAAACAACTTATAAGCAACTTATAAGCCAATCCAAACGGGCTCATACTTATGCCAAGTCTACCCATAAGGCATGAGTATGCCGGGTTCGGCATAACTTTGGTAATTCCTTAACAAGTGTGTGTTGGGTCCGGCATACACGCGACCCAAATCTTGCCTTGCAATTTTTTTTTTTAATTTATGCTTGAGCGGGGATTCGAACCCAGAACCTCATGATTTCTGCGTGAACGCTCAGGGTTGCAATGCGAGGGCAAAAATTAAAGACCAGCAATATGAGGGGCATAATTTAAAGACCACAAATACGAGGGGCAAAATTTAAAGAACACCCCAAAAGAAGGCAATCCGCGCAAAAAAATTATTGGGTCTTGAGAAGGAAATGATGAATGCAAACATATTGGCCCACTTTCTCCTCTTATTTCAATTTTTAATGAACAAGAATAGATAGATTGACTAAAATCTAAAACTACCTAGCTATTTTTAAAATGACCAAAAGAAAGACAGTCATTTGGATAAATCAGAACTGATTTTGGTAGAGCTAAACTATTGCAGAGTTTTGATTAAATATCATAACTTTAGAAACTGATTGGAATATTTTTCAGTATTTCTTTTTCAACTTTTGATCATGAAAATGAAAATATAGCTTCAAAGTTTATTTGAACTATAAGGTGTGCGAGTTTCCTAGCTGAACTATCACCAATTATCTATCAAAACACATCTCAACTATCAGTTGTTCATTTTTCTACATGAACGATCAGGTAGGAAAAATGAACAACTGATAGTTGAGGTAGGAAGCTCGCGCCCCCGATAGTTCAGATGGGTAACTCGCAAAAAAATAATAATTCGGATGTGTTTTTCACCATTAACCATTTTTTTTTAAATAATCTAATATTTTAAAGATAAATTTATCTTTTTAGCTTTTTAGGTTTCTTTGGGATTTGAGCAAGTTTGGGTACATTTATACAGAATTAGAGAATCTAATAGAGATTGTGACATGATTTCCTTTATAAGATTTGGGTAGAAACACCACGTGACTTGAAGGACAATATCCGTGGTAAATTTTTGTATCAGATCATACTAAAAGTGGGAAGCCCCTAAGCTTAAAGTTGAATTATGATAATGCCCATAAAAAACTGAATGATCATTTTACCCTAAAAAAACCTTCAATTTTATTGTATAATTTTGACTACACTATATTATATACGTGGTAAGGACTGTTACATCTTCCACTAATGATTGAATTTTTAATATTATTCTTCCCTTCACCATTAATAGCAGTAACTGAAGTTGGTATATTGTCTGCTTATTAAGTTATTATGGACAAGCTAGGACTCTTTCAGCGTCCAACAACGACATAATTAACTCAATACTTATCCGTTTATTTCTTAGATTTTCCAATAAAACCATTTATCTATATAAGTGTTTTTACGCACCTCCTTTGTATCAAATTTACAAAAGTGTATAATGATGTCTAACATGTATTATCCCTTTATCTTCTTTCTAACAAATTATTATCAATTTTTTCCTATATAAGAACGTAACATCGTTCGTTTCATTTGATATGTTTCATTTCATACAGATAATCAATTTGCAGGTGTCAAATCAGGTATATTTATTTTTCTGTTACTTTTTAAGATTGTTTTCGTAATAAGCTGCTCCTTTCCCTATATATATTTTATCAGAATTGTTATCGTATACCTACACATCCAATCGATAAACTATTTACCACCTTGTATTTTGGAAGTTAAATTATCCTTAGACCTGATTTCAAAAGAATGTCATACTATTTTTCTCTTAATGTGGTTAATATTGAGGTTGGCTTCAGTTCATCATAATACATTTAATTTTTAATTTTTTTATTCAAACTATGCATGCTAGAAACTCTTAAATTTAAAATACATCGATAACATAGTCTATAAAAAATATTAAGTTAGACATGCTCATATCACATGTTTGTGTCAAATAACATCAAAATTTATTTCATGATTCATTGTACCTAAGAAATTAAATTTAGTTGTTCAACTTCACATGTTCACAAGATATCTATTCATGTTATTTTGAACAATCAAGTTGGTCGGATAGACTCAATGTTCATAAATTTAAGCTTGCATATATATTCCCTTCAAATTCAGTGTAATTCATCATACACATATTGTTTCAAAAAGTAAAATTATTAGCATAGTATACACGTACATTGCACGTGTCAAGATCGGAAAAAAAATCAAACTATTTCTCTCTTATTGTGGTTGATATTAAGGTTGACTTCAGTTTACCATAATACATTAATTTATCTCCAAACTATGCATGCTAGGAACTCTTAAAGTTGAAATACATTGATAAAATCATCTATAAAAAAATTGAGTTAGACATGATCATGTCACATGTTGTATCAAATCAGATCAAATTTATTTCACAATGCATTGAACCTAAGAAACTAGGTTTAGTTATTCAACTTCACATGTTCAAAAGATATCTAATTATTTTACGTTCAACAATCAAGCCGATCGAATAGACTCACTGTTCATAAATTTAAGCTCGCATTTTCCCTTCAAATTTAATTTAATTCAATTCATCACACACTTAATCTATTATTATTATTTATATTGTTCTAAAAGGCAAAAATTATTAGCATAGAACACACATGAAATGCACGTGTCTAGATCGAAAGGATGTTAAACTATTTTCATCTCGTTGTGGTGGATGTTGAGCTCAACTTCTGTTCATCATAAATCATAATGCTTAATTTATTTTCTCCAAACTATGCATGCTAGGAATTCTTAAAGTTGAAATACATCAATAGCATTGTCTATAAAATAAAAAACATGCACATATTTATGAACATTAAAATAGTTTCTAAATAGGCCTACTGTTGTTTTACCAAACTAAAAAGCATGAAGTTGCAATTTATCCATTTTACAGTACATTGTTGCCTTTTGAAACAGAAGATGAGACAGAAAAACGTCTGAGAGTGGTGGGGATGAAAGTGGGTTGAAGGAGACGAGATATTTTTTTGGGAATAATTTGGAGAAAAAATGGCTGTTTTCGAAGGTTGTTGCTTTTATGGGAATAGCTTTTTTATTGAATGTATCAAAAGAGCGGGTGGAGAATTCAACTACATTACCAGTGGATTTTGGTGATGATTTTTTATTTTTTATTTTGGTTGTTTTGACACTATGGAAATGAGTGGAACTATAAATTTGGTCCCCCAATTAGTTTTTTGTCATAGTAAACTTTTGTTGATCAAATGGCTAAAATGTTTCACTTGGGTAAACACTCATCACTTGAGGCATTGTTCATGTAAGGACTATTAAGGTAGGAATAATTAGTGATGTAGAAATTAATTATTATTGAATGTAATTTATTATATAAAATTGTTACACAATGTATATTTTAAAGTATTTTTTTATGTTTTAGTAAAATAAGTATTGGTTACTATTTGAAGGGTTATTTATGTAATTTAGCTATTTTAACTCATGTATTACTAATTTCTGCAGTCATATATAATATTTTATTGCACATAAAAAAAGGGTCAAATATAGGTCTTTGTACTATTCGAAATAGCCTAAACATACCCTCCATTTGAGTATTCGATCAATTGTAACCCTACCATTATACTTTTGCACTAATTTACCCCTAATTTAGACGAAGGGATACGTGACAAGATCATTTAGAATTATGACTGATTTAGTGGTTCATTACATAGAGTTACGTCAAATGGATGTGAAAATCACCATTCTAAATGGGAATCTAGAGTAAGAAATTTATATGATTTAACAGATGGTTCGCAATTAAGCAAAGACTGATTGTTCATAAATTTAAGCTTGCATTTCCTCCTTTAAATTAGTATAATTCATCACACACATAATATGATATTATTTATATTGTTCGAAAAAATAAAATTATTAGCATAGAATACACGTGCATCGCACGTGCTGAGATTGGAAGAAGGTCAAGCTATTTTCCTATTACTCTGGTTAATACTGAGGTTGGCTTCAGTTTCATCATAATACATTGACTTTTAATTTATTTCTCCAAAACTTGCATGCTAAGCTTCTCCTCCTCACTTGAATGTCAAGTTAAATTCATGGCGGGTTAATGTGAGGAGGAGTCTGGATATGTAATTGCCAGCCATTATCATGGTTCTCTGTCATTACAAATCACTATAATCGTGACCTGATTGCCAACCGCTATTATTAATCTCTGTCATTACAAATCACTATAATCATGGCCACCAGCTATTACCATTATATTATATCCACAATCACAATGAACGTGACTCCAAACCATTATCATTGTTCTCTGTCATTACAAATCCCTATAAATCGTGACATCATGATTGTCAACTACTATCATTGTCCTCTGTCATTACAAATCACTATAATCGTGACCGCCAGCTATTACCATTATATTATCTCGAGAATCATAATCACAATGAACGTGTTTGCCAGCCATTATCATTGTTCTTTGTCATTACATATCACTATAATCATGACCGCCAGCTATTACCATTATATTATCTCAAGAATCACAATTACCATCATTGCCAACTATACTTCTATCATCACCATAATTTACCTCCATCTATTATTACCTACTATATCCACACACCTATTTATGGAGCCTCTGTGACACAACAAATGAATAGATTAAGTCATAAGACCACAAAATATGAGTTTTGAATTTTTATGAAGGTGGTTGAGATGATTTTCAACGAGGACGTTTGCCGAAGAATAAGAGAAACAGATGATGTTTTGTGATTTACTAGGTGGTTGTAGGTGATCCTTAGATAAATAAACAGAGGATAGGAGGTAGAGCTTCTGCATGGGTCATGACCGTCTTATTGGCTTAAATGTGTTGCTCGTTTAGGAGTTTTGGTAGAGTTGGCTAACATATGCCAATTGTTTTGGGCTACTATTGTAACGCCTAATCATTTGCTAATATAGTGTTGATAGTTGCTATGATTTTTAGTATATACATGTCAATTTCTCAAAAAAATTAAAAAAACCCACAGATGGAAAGCTTTGGGGAATGATAGAAGGAAGTGAAAAGGGAAATTTGGGATTTTCAATTAGCAACGGTGAACGACTGTCGCGTAACAAAATTAATAAAAAAATTAGGTTAACAACATTCACTCAAATTAATCAAGCGTGATCCACTGTTTGGTAACAGTTTTTAAGTTGTTATAACTAAAACAACATTTACGGTGGTATGGTATGAAGGAAAATGTTTCCACCAAAAAGATTTTTCTCGAAAATATGTGATTTTTTTTACCTTATTTCCAAAGGCATTTGTATAATAATCTAGACAAATGCTATAGGGAATGGGGGTGAGGGGTTGAGGTGTGAAAGTTGTGAGTGTGTTGGAGGGCGGAGGAAACTATTAGTGTGGAATGCGACTTATAGTACTTGCATATCAAATGTTTGTATCAAATATTCCCTAAGCATTGCACCGTTTAATTGTTCAACCTCACATGTTCAAAAGATATCTAATCATTTTGCGTTCAACAATCAAGTCGGTTTTAGTTCAACAATCAAGTCGATTGTATAGGCTCATTGTTCATAAATTTAAGCTTCCATTTATCCCTCTTCACATTTACTGTAGTCTATCACACACGTAATCTAATATTATTTATATTATTTCGGGAAATAAAATTATTAGCATAGTATACACGTGCAACTCACATATCGAGATCAGAAGAATGTCAAACTATTTTCCTCTTACTGTGGTTGATATTGAGGTTGATTTTAGTTTATCATAATACATTTAATTTTAATTTATTTCCCTAAACTATGCTTGCTAAGAAAATTGAAATACATTAAAACATCTTGTATAAAAAAAATATTAAGTTAGACATGATTATATCACATATTGTATCAATAACATCAAAATTTATTTCACTACGCATTGTACCTAAGAAACTAAATTAAGTTGTTCAACCTCACATGTTCAAATGATATCTAATCACTCCTACCTTCAACAATCAAGTGGGGTGAATATGCTCACTGTTCATAAATTTAAGCTGACATTTTCTCCTTCAAATTTAGTATAATTCATGACACACATAATCTGATATTATCTATATTGCTCTAAAAAGTAAATTATTAGTATAGAATACACGTGCGACGCACGTGTCGAGATCAAAAGAATGTCAAACTATTTTTCTCTTACTGTGGTTGATATTGAGGTTGACTTTAGTTCATCATAATACATTTAATTTGTAATTTATTTATCCAAACTATGCATGCTAGCTAGGAACCCTTAAAGTTGAAATACATCGATAACATCATCTATGAAAATTTTTAAGTTAATCATGATCATATCACATGTTTGCATCAAACAACATCAAAATTTATTTCACTATCCACTGTATTATTTCACTATCCATTGTACATAAAAAACTAAGTTTAGTTGTTCAGCTTCACTTGTTTAACTTCACTCATCATTTTACGTTCCACAATCAAGTCGGCTAAATAGGCTCACTGTTTATAAATTTAAGCTTGTATTTTGCCCCTTTAAATTTAGTGTAATTCATATATCACACAAATAATCTAATACTATTTATATGTTCCGAAAAGTAAATTTATTGACATAGTATACATGTGCAACGCATGTGTCAGGAGATTAGTGTATACATAGGAACGAAGGTGTTCTTGGTTCGACGCCAAAGTAATAAATTAAATAACAAGTCAATATTTACTGAGATGGTTAAAAAAAACTAGAACAAGCACGTGGTTTAATTAACCTTTTAAGAGATATTTTGCAAATTTTTCTATTTTTAATTTTGAAGAGTTTGGAAGATAAAAAATCTCTAATTCCAAGAAAACAATAAGCTAAGAGAGAAAAGCAAAACGTGTTTACACAAAATTAAGAATCCACACATATTTTTTTTTTTTTTTTAAATCATGGTAACTGAAAATTCAAGTTTAAAGTTGTTAGACGCGAAGAATAAGAGACGTGCTCTTCTTCAAAAATGCATGGATAACATCGTCTATTAAAAAAATTAAGTTAGACATGGTCATATCACATGTTGTATTAAGAGCCCGTTTGGATTGGCTTATAAGTTGTCTATAAGCTGTTCTCAGCTTTTTTGAGTGTTTGGCTGGCCAGCTTAAAGCCATTTTGTGCATAAAATAAGCCAAAAAAAAATAATTGGGCCCTTTTGGCTTAGCTTATCTAAAGCAGCTTATAAGCTGAAAACAACTTATAAGCCAAAAAAAATAAGTTAGCCTACCCCAACTTTTTTTTTTTTTGGCTTATAAGCTGTTTCCAGCTTATAAGCTGCTTATTTTAAGCCCATCCAAATAGGCTCTAAATAGCATCAAAATTTATTTCACTATGCATTGTACCTAAGAAACTAAATTAAGATGTTCAACTTCACATGTTCAAAAGATATCTAATCATTTTACGTTCAACAACTAAGTCGGTCGAATAGGCTGATTGTTCATAAATTTAAGCTTGTATTCCCCTCCTTTAAATTAATGTAATTCATCACACACATAATCTAATATTATTTATATTATTCCGAAAAGTAAAATTATTAGCATAGAATACACGTGCAACACACGTGTCGAGATCGGAAGAACGTCAAACTATTTTCTTCTTACTCTGATTAATGTGGAGGTTGGCTTTAGTTTCATCGTAATACATTTAATTTTTAATTTATTTCTCCACACTATGCATGCTAGGAATCTTTAAATTTGAAATACATCGATAACATCATCTACGAAATTTTTTAAGTTAAACATGATTATATCACATGTGTGTATCAACTAATATCAAAATTCATTTCACTATGCATTGTACGGAAGAAACTAAATTTAGTTGTTCAACTTCACTTGTTCAAAAGATATCTAATTAATCATTTTACGTTCAACAATTAAGTCGCTTGAATAGGCTCACTATTCATAAATTTAAGCTTGCATGCATCCTCCCCCCCCCCCCCCCCCAACCCCCCCTCCCTCTTCAAATTTAGTATAATTCTTTACACACATAATCTAATATTATTTATATTGTTCGGAAAAGTAAACTTATTAGCATAGAATACACGTGCAATACATGTGTCGATAGAGGACAGGGACGGAGCCAAGTGTAGTTGAGGGGGTTCATCCAAACCCCCTCGGCAGAAAATTATAGTGTATATTGAAGGTTAAAATTATTTTTTTATGTATATATGGTAGGTGTTGAACCCCCTTAGCTTCTTGTATATTTACCTCTTTATATTTTTTAACCCCCTTACTGAAAATCCTGGCTCCGCCACTGATAGAGGAGTGTATAAATGTATATATGGGAACGAAGGTATTCTTAGTTCAACTCCAAAATAATAAATTAAATAACCACGTGATTTAATTAACCTTTCCAGAAATATTTTGTAAACTTTTCTATTTTTAATTTTGAATTTAAAAAATCTCTAATTCGAAAGAAACAATGAATTAAGAGAGAAGAGCCAACGTGTTTACTCAAATCAAGAGTCCACACATATGTTTTATTGTTCAAATCATGGCAATTGGGACTACAAGTTTAGAAGTTGTTAGACCCAGAAGAAAAAACGCAGTGCTCTTTTTATAAAAATTATGTTTGTCGTTCAAGAATGAACCACCGCCTGAAATTTCAAAGTTTAATTTACCATATCACAACATAAATTATTCAATTGACTTTTCAATTACTGGCGGACAAAGCTAAGAAGAAGCATCTGCAGCGAAAAACAATTTCTTAAATACAAAATTTAGAAGTGATGATCATGAATGTGTTGTTCAATTTCGGGAATTAAGGGAGAAGAGAAAAACATATTTACACAAATCAAGAATCCATCTAGAGCCTGTTTGGAAAGCCACCTGATAATTGGAATTGGTGTAATTACTACCCTAGTAATTACACAGCCTAGTAATTACAATGATCTATTTTTTTCTCATAATGTAATTACAGTGTAATTACAAGCGTGTTGTTTGGTTGCACAAGTGTAATTACACAGTTAGTTTAATTTAAATATAACTTTTGATTATAAACATTTAAAATTAATATTTAAAAAATATGTGCCTTTATAAATGATATTAAATTAGTTATTTAATAATATATTGCTTCTTGAAAATATATCAATTAATAATCATATATTTGTAACTAATATTGTAAAAAATAATTGATATATAACTTTAAATTAATAATATTTTAATTTTAATTGATTATAAAACTTAAAAGCATACCTTTTTTGTGAGAACATTATGGGATTGGATGTTTGACAAAAAAAGAATATTTATAAATATAATGTCATAACATTATTCAAATGTTTGACAAAATTCTATCAACTGCAAGTGAAAAATAAACAACATGCAATGTGAAATAACAAGTCAATAGCACTAAAGCAAATATTTTTAAAATCGAAAATATAACCCAAATTCAAAATCCAAAAGAAAAAATTTAACATAATACTCTTATGTCAAATTTCAACGTTATATAAGTAAGTTTCAAGGTAACATAAGTAAATACTCCTATAATTCAAAAGAAAGGGAAAATATAAGTCTATAACCTCATTCACAACGAAATTCTACTTTAGTAACATCACTTATTATATGCCAAGTTTGTTAATGACTCATTCTTTCTAATATTAAGAGATGTAGTTTCAAAAATTAGAATATTAACACAATTATGCTAAATGAATAAATAAAAAACTAAAAAAAATACGAGCAATTACATGGAACTACAAGAAGCAAAGGTTGGGAATGAGAAGAAACGAAATGAAATATAAATACTATAAAAATAAAAATATATTTTAAAAAATAAAAATAATTAAAAAGTAAAAATAAAAAATACATTAAATAATAGAAATAAAAAAATAAATCAGAAAAGAGAAGAAATTAAAATAAAATAAAAAATAATCTAAATAATAGAAATAAAAAATAAATTAAAAAAATAAACTAAAAGGTAACCCTGTAATTACAAGGTGTAATTACACCAAATTCTCAGCCCCGTTGAGAATTAGAGAGTGTAATTACACCCAATTCCCACCAAACTGTGTAATTACCTAGTCAAACAAACAGGTCAAACTGTGTAATTACACCCAATTCCAATTACCTGGGTGGCTTTCCAAACGGACCCTTATATTTTTTTATTGTCCAAAGCATGACAACTGAAACTTCAAGTTTACAAGCAGTTAGACACAGAAAAACAAGAGCTGTGCTCTTCTTCAAAAAACCATGTTCGCCCTTTAAGAGCAATAATCCGCCTCTTGGAATTCTCAAATTTTAATTTACCACATCACAACATTGATTCTTCAATTGAGTTTTTAAAATTACCGGCGGACAAAGCTGAGAAGAAGCGTCTGCAGCTGACAGATGATTATGTAAATACATAATTTAGAAGTGATGATAATGAATGAGTGTTGTTTGATTTTGGAAATGATTGTGAAATTCAACATGCGACATTACAAATCTTGGATAAAAGTTCATGTTCATACAGAAATTTAAGTGATGAAGTCTACAGTTGTCGTCCCAGGACGGTATGATCAATGAGTTTACGAAGAAGAATCTTTTTCTGATTCTTGATATATTACCTAATTGTTAGTATCAGAATTCTATTTTTTCTATTTTGGAATTGATTGAGAATGCAATAATTAATTGCTTCCGTTTTGAATTCAATCATGAAAATACATGATTTGTGTTAAAAAAAAAAATTAAGAGAGAAGAGCTAAGAAATTTGTTTCCTTTGAATTCAATCTAGTTATACCTTGTTATTACTCTTAACGACTAATCTTTTATTGCATGTCTTCTCACGTTTATTCAATACAATTAAAATAACGTGAGTGATGAGTTAACAACGTGATTTTAGGGAAATAGTCATTTTTCCGTAACTGTGCAAAATGGTTCATCCATGTAATTAATTAGTAGTTTGGCCCAATAGTCCAATCAGTTCTCAAGACTCAAAATAGGCTTATATTTTCTCTTACTCATTAAAGAAGAATGATTTAGAGGTTAATTAGTCTACTTAGCACGAAAAAATTGTCATGCCCAAAATGGGATGAGACAACATTCGATGCTTGTCAACTGATTTCCACCTTTACCATGTATCAAATTTCAATTAATTAGCGTCAATATTAAATAACTAAAATGGGATGAATAAAAAATCCCTTGTTGTTAATCAAATCATAAAATAATAATGTTATTCGCAAATTCAAAGGAGTACTCATAACCTAAAAGTAATAGTACACATCTATTTATGTAGCCTCTATGACGCAACGAATGAATAGATAAAGTCACAAGCCTTAAAAAAAAAAAATGAGTTTTTGTTGTAAGTTGGATGCCCTCCAAATACTTGGGCATCAAGTATGTGTGGCCACCAAGTTGTCCCTTATGGCCACAAAGTTTATTTCCTCCTATAAATAGGAGTGTGTTTTCTTGTATTAGAGACATAAAAAACAAGAAGTGAAATATAAAGTTCCCCCCCCCCCCCCCCCCATCCCCCTTTTCTTTAAAGCTTTTCTTCTTTGCAATTATTTAGTTTTATAACACGTTATCAGCACGACTCTGCTATTTTGAGTTTGATTTTTTATTTCAAGTGAAATTCTTGGAGTTACACGAGAAAAAAATTATCAACAAGATGTCATAGCTTTGGTTTAACAAGAAGAAGAAAGACTTATCCGGTCAGTTTTCTATTGCTTCTTTTAGGAGGTCTCTACCAACCCTGAGAAGAAGCCAAGCTTCTTTTACGGCTCAGCGGAAAAGGATATCACGACCAATTTATTGGTAGTAATAATTATTACGTCACTTTTCTATTAATTCCAAATAGGTTACTAATTACTAATATATATATATACAAATCACAGTAGTATTATGAAAAAAAAGATTATTTGACACGTTGCAGAATAAGGTTACACTACAAGTATAGGATCCTATATGAACTATGTTTTTATATAACTAAATTAGTTAACTGTGGATCCATGTTAAGCCTTCCTGTCGCAGTTTTTGTGTAGTTTCATCTAAAATCAGGTATGAATTCTACGCTTACTGTATTTCATAAATTACGTTGTGACTAGATTATTTTTGTGGCAGGAACTTATGGCTAATGGGATAGCCCACAAAGAATATATATGGCTATTACGAGTTTGCTATTAATGGTACAATTCGTTGGGTTCATTTGATCCATGAGAACCTAATTGATTCTGGATCATTGATGCCTCAAATTTGTTCCTGAAGAACAATAATACTAAGAGGGATTATGATGTTAATTTCATATCCCTTAATGGCTAAATGAGAGTTTGCGAGATACACATGATCACCAGAAATGATAATACTTATTAAGTCTCGTTAGGACTAAATTCATTTATGCAGACCACCAAAAGTGGTAATGTTTTCATAGGCTTGATATGGCTACAACTGAAGATATGTTAGAAGAAAAAAATTCTACATCATATATATGCCTTGATTTGCTCCTGAGTAGCAACATCTTAAAAGAATTCTAAGCTATCACAATTTGATATGCTTAAGGCCTACACGTTCAGATGATTGTGTTCTATTTCTGAAGAATGAGAGATCCATTCCCTGAAGTGAACGTGATAATATGCAATAAAGCCTATAAATATAAACGTGCATTATATTGTGAAAATATTATGATTCATCTCCAGAAGAGGTAGAATAATTGAGAAGAAATATTCTGAATTTTATATGCTTTACTCCTGAAGTACTAAACTCATAAATTTGTGTCACGACCCAATCCCGTAGGCCATGACTAGTGCCCGAGTTGGACACTCATATTATCTGTTAATTATAATCATTTATAATCAGCACGTCATGATCTCATTTGTATAAAAAGGTAGGGTGTTATTTTAAAGTTGTCAAAGTTTTGTATGTCGTAGGCACCTGTCTCCTGAGGAGTTACAATTTTTAAACAACAACATACATATATTCCTACGCAAGCCGACAAGGCTGCCATGATATGCAACATACCAAACATACATATATATGCAAGCCGACAAGGCTGCCATTACGAATGGGTACGCCCCAAACATAAGTAATAGTCATAAAACGCATCAACAACCACAAACAGACTCACACAAATGTCCACAAACCTCTAAGAGTAATGACTGTATCATATGGCGGGACAGGGCCCCGCCGTACCCAATTAAACACATATGAATACAACATAAGGGAGTTATACCACAAGCTAGCTCCGGAACAAAGGAGCAGTACAAAATAGCTGAGTAAGTGTCCTAAGCTGGCGGATCTCCGAAACGAGCGTCTGTACCTGCGGGCATGAACGCAGCCCCCCGAAGAAAGGGGGTAAGTACGGAATATGTACTGAGCATGTAAAGCTTGAAACATAGTAATAGACTTATATTGAGACAAGGTATATAGGATTCAATGCAACAACCAAAATTTCATAAAACTTGCCTTTGAACATATTTCATCTGTATCATTCTCATATCAATGTCATTATAGAGTTTTGTAATCAAAGCTGCATAGCATAATCATTCTGTATATAACATATATTACGTGTCTCGGCCCTTTAATGAGGGACTCGGTAATTAAAATCATAGCATCATAATCATAAACATGTACGTGTCCCGACCCTTTAATGAGGGACTCGGTAATAAGGAATATATGCCCTTCTGGCCACCATCTCCATATCATCATATCATCATATCATCTTGTCATCATATCATCATCATATCATCATATCATATATATATATATATATAACGTGTCCCGGCCCTTTAATGAGGGACTCGGTGAATAATATAGTAAACATGCGCATGAAAACGTATCCTGGCCCGGGACTCAGTGAAGGATATAGCGGTAGGCACGAGCAGAATAACAGGCAACCACATATATGCAATTTATCTTTTTGAGACTCAATGGATAAGCAACTAACCAGCTCTAAAGTGTCAAAATAATATTCATATTCAGTTCATTTTAAGTCTCACAACAAACTATTACAAGGAACGTTTCAGATTTCATGTACGTATATCACTTTAACATGGTGTAGTTTTTGAAAGTCAAGTATGTCTCTAGTTGTGCAATTCTTTAAGAATAGGAACTTTCATGTATTATTCATTAGTCACTCATATTGTAGGCACATGACAATAGCCTTAATGAAATATAGAATCATAAGTCATGCATGGAACTAGAGAATAGAATTTATCCCAAGGTTCATATCGTTTCATACTTACGTCTAGGACATGCCAAAAGAAAGAAGGAATAGGCTTTACATACCTTTAGCGTTTAGTTGTATTCTAACTTATACTTGCTGCCCAAAAAAACTTATCCTATATCAAGATATGAAGAGCTACAATTAGTCTACAAGGGAATTCAATACGTATTTTGACGCTCACAATCCCTTTCTAACATTTAAACGACGTTTCGTTCGCATTCAAACCAACTAGCGCTACAAGCTAACGTTGCTAATCGTTCTTTCATGTATCAATCCAAACTTGTTTAAACATTACTTAGGGAACTTGGGCAGTCCATACATCATTCAAAACTGCCCCATACACACGGTTAAACAACACACATAACGTTTTCATTCTCGCTTAGCAATTTTCCAGTTTTAACTTGCAACAACAACAACACGTTTAATGACATTACTTTCATGGTTCTTGGAACTGTTTTAGCATCATCTTCATTCTTACAACAGCCCACAATTAATTTCAGTTTTAACTTGAATCATTGCACTTTACTTTCACTAAACGTTTGCAACAAGAATCAACATTCAACACACACAAATTAACTTCTAGTACCAAAACAGTCCACTGTTTTGGACTGCCTATACACTTCAACATAATTCATTTCTTTAACACCTCAATTCACATATTCAACATGCATACAATACACCACAATGTTCATAACAACAACAATCCAAATGTGACACAAAACAGTCCCTAAATCCCCCCAAAACAGTCCACTCACACGGCTACAACACCACTTCAACAACTTCATGATTTTCATCCATTTATCCATACTACAACACATTCAATTCACTTCCAATCCATGTACAAGAAGATTAAGCATGACTTCATTAGAATCAAGGGCACACGGCTCATTTTAATTTCAAGAAAACAGTCCAATATCCAACATGCAACATCACAACCAAACTTCTACAATCTTTGTTCATTTACCTATGTTGATACATATTCAATTCATCAACAATACATGCAAAATGAAATCAATCATGACTTCACCACACTCACGGCTCACTCTCTACTTCAACCACAACAACAATCCAACAACAACATGCATGAACTATACATTCAAATTATCATGCAACACAAGAACAATAAGCATTCTTACCTTTCAATCTTGTTCTTCACCTTGGCCGAAACTTCAACTCTATTGAGGTGCTACACTTTCTTGTTTCTTTTCAACAACTACTACACCTTCTTATACACTAGATGAGGAGTAAAATTGGTGGAGAAAACTGGAATTTTTGAGCAATTTTTGAACCTCACTCTCGGCTAGCTCTTAGCCGAGAGCTTCCCTCTCTCTCTCTAAGTGTTCTACACTTTGGAATGTTGAAATGAGTTGTGAAAATATGGAGTGAACAGATTTTCTTGTCTATATGTCCCCTCCATGCCTTGGACATGTGGATCACACTAAATTGGGTCAAGATTCCTTGACCAAGGCACTATAGTGCACGGCCAAACATGGCCTAAAATAGTGGGCAGATTTTTGTCTTTCCAATCCCACTTATTAATCCAATTATGGTTAGTTTAATCCCAATTTTCCATTAATACTTCAATGCCAAACGAAAATTGTAGATAAATTGTGACTCGAAACGAAACCGGAAGTTAAAATCTCTACTTCGTACCTTAAGATAGTCTTGTCTTTAACTTGTCGCGTTTATTTTAAAACGTCCCAATGTATGAAAATACGGGACATAACAATTTTCTCCTCGAGTAGCAAACTTTGAACTCTACTCCCCAAGTAGTAGAACTTTGAGCTCTACTCACAAAATAGTAAGACTCTGAATTCTACTCTAGAAGTAGTAAGACTATGAATTTTACTCCTGAAGTAGTAAGGCTTTGAATTCTACTCCCGAAGTAATACAACTCTGAAATCTACTCCCGAAGTAGTAGAATTCTGAAATTTACTCTTGCATTAGTAAACCTTTAAACATTACTCTCGAAGCAGTAAAACTCTGAAACTTTACTCTTGAAGCAGAAAGAATTCGCAAAATATTTGAGAAATACTTTGAAGCAATGTCTTCTTGTGTTTGAGCAAAATAACGAGCTATCGATGAGCATCGTATTTCAAGCACATTTATATAATTAGGTTTCGTTCCCGAAGTGAATGAACAAATACCACAACTTATCTCCTAGAGAGATAAAATACAAGGAATGTACATGTTATTTTTGTGGTATGAAATTAAGACATTGTAACACGTACCTGTCGTACGTCGAAACAAATTAAAGTGTCGTTCTAAGGAAAAAGAAAGCAGAGTAGAATGCTTTCTCCTATAACCACATTAATACATTATGGTTGATTGTTATTGATTTCCTTGAAGGAAATAAACATTAATGTATCTCTTCCTGAAGGATGTGATTACTACGTGGTTGCCGTTTTGATACAAAATATTCAAATGTCAATGGCTAATCTCCTTGATGGATACATTTGGAATACTGAAGTTTACAGTTTAACGTTTATTTTCATAATTTATAGTTGATTATTGTCTTTAAATTTCCATTTGATTATTGTTTTCTTTCATGACACCAGTAGTGTCTAACCAAATTTTCTTTCATGGTACCAGAAGTATTTAAGAAATATTAGATAATAGAAATTAATGATCAAAGGCTGCAGAAGAGCTAATTATTTATTTACAAGTATCATGACACTAGCAGTATCCAAATAATATCTGCTTATGATAGATAAATTAAAGTCTCTTGAAGAGGTTATATGTGATAGCACCATTTATCTTAGATCATAATTGTTACGTTCGAAAAACAAACTGTGGTAGACCTGAAGTTTACTAACAATAAAAATGGTTATCATATTGAGACTATAATGATCGGAACATTAAATATCTTCAAGTTACTACGGGTAAGAAATACACATGTAAAATGTTACCCGAGCATAATGAGATCACATACCATGATAAACCAGAAGTTTATTGATATACAATCTCATGCAATAGTAAATCAGAAGTTTATTAAAATAAATAGCACTCGTCATGGTAAACTTGAAATTTATAGGTACAGATAATTCTATCAGTTGACAAGACCCTTTTGATCGTCCTGATTTAAATCCTATGTGCTAATTGAGTATTAAAAACATACTGAAGAACTAGAAGATTCTTCAAGAACTTGTATGTGTTGCTTGTTCTCATGATAAGTTGATTACACCAGCTAATGTTGGGACTGAATCCTCTAAATTCTGAAAAATATAAAAGGTGAATGTGGGCCCGTTCATGTCACGACCCAACCCCGTAGGCCGTGACTAGTGTCCGTGCTGGACACCCAAACGTACCCAATAACCCAAACGAGCATATTTGCAGAATATATCAATATAAAAGTCAATTGGCGCTACCAGATATTGCAGGTGAACAGATATAGCACGTGGAAGCCGATAAGGCCATCACAGATCATAGTATCCCAAAACATATGCAGAACCCACACAAGTATGTCTACAGACCTCTACAGAACATAAGAGAATTATAAGACGGGACAGGGCCCCGTCGTACCCCTGGATAATGTACATATATACGATAGCAGAAGACTGTACCAAAATATAGGCTCCGGATAAAGGAGCGCTCCAAAATAGCAGAATAAAGTCCTAAGCGGGCGGATCAGCAAACCTGTCGTCTGTACCTGCGCGACATGAAAACGCAGCCCCCGAAGAAAGGGGGTCAGTACGAAATATGTACTGAATATGTAAATCCTGAATCACAGAATCAAAATCGTAACCGGTACATAACGTACAGAAAAGTAAGTGTAAAATCCAAAGTATCAAATGCATATTTTCAAAACATACAGAGTGTGTACAAAAACATATGTCATATCATATCCGGCCCCTGCCAAGGAACTCGGCAGACAGAACGTGGCCACCCTCCCGACGCTGGTGCCACAACACAGAGGAATCAGAATAGGGGTATAACCCCGTAACATAACATATCGTATCAGATGGCCATATCAGATCATATCATATCATATCAGAGTGTGTACATAGCACAGCATACTCCACAATCCATGTACATGTATACCTGCCCCCTCACATCGAGGCACGGCGAACAATGCAGTGGAATACGCTTGACAACATATCCTGGCCGGGGCTCAGTGTGGGAAACATTGGGGCATCCACGAATGGAGTAGTGAGAAACTAAATGCAATAAAAATACCATATATATTTCCCGAGACTCAATGAGGCATATCGAATGACAAGTCAAATTAATGAAATCGGACGAAATCATAGTAAGTGAATTTCGGATGTCATAATGGATTACGGAGGCATAATTTTTCTAAAATCATTTCCAAGTTCCAAAACAATTTACAAGACTTAACGGAATATTTAAAATGATATTTAATTAATAGTTAGAGGAGTAGTTAAAACATTTCCTTTAAAGCTGCTCGTAGACACGTCGTAAACATAAAAGGGTAAAATCAGAAATAGTGGACCCACCTCGGGACAAACGAAGCGGTGGGCTCAAATTACGTATTTAAAGCTTATAAAGTCACCTACGGAGGTTCTGGGGGCATTCCATAATTTTCTAGACAATTTGCGAGAGTTTGCACAATTCTTTCAATAAAGCATACTTATAGGGTTCAATTCCATTGAATGAAAAAGGGGTATTTTCAAATGCGGATTCCGATGAGCAGAACGCTTTTCGAGGCTCAAATCTGATCCTAGTACACCTAGGGCATGCCAAAAGAAGAATCGGGATAGCTTTACATACCTTGTATGCTCTTTACGCCTTTCCAAATTCAATTCCCGTTTCGCCCAAAATCTTTTTCTACAAACTTCTTCACTTGAACAAGTTGTCAACTTGAAGAAATAAGTGCTCCTTCTTCCAAAACAACTACACCAAGTTGTAGAGGACACTTAATTTAGTAGGAATTCAACAAGAAAATAATTTTAGAGGCAAGATTTTGAGGGGTGATTTTTCTATGGCCAAACCCGAAATGGCCTTATTTTTGCTCTTCTTTGTGTTTTGTTCTTGGTTCTTGAAGTTTCTAATGAATAAATGATGCATATATGGCCCCTTATATTAATTTGGCACATGGAAATTAATCAATTTGGTGGGCTTGGACCAGGTATGGCTGGCCACCCTCTCACCTTGGGCCTAAATTTTTCTTTTCAGTTTTTTGGGCCAACTCGGTTGGTCCCGAGTTGGGCCTAGCCCACTGACCTTTCGACCTTAAAACGTCCATATCTCCTTGTACCGACGTCACCTTGGAACCCACGACCTATGGATGGAAAGCTAATTCAATTATCTACAACTTCTATTTCTTGGTATTTTTCCAAATTCCAAACTTATAATACCGTTTTTCCCCCCAAAGTCAGGTCACCCGAAAACGTTTTCTTAAAAATATTCGTTTGGAGGACTTCCACTTCGATTTGGCCCAAGGGTCCTTATTGAGTTGTGTTTAACTTCACATATGTGATTCATATAATTTGTCACATGTCCCCAAAAAAAAATCTTGACGTGTGGGCCCCACCTCAACCTACAATTAATCTGACGTTCAAAAATACGGGATGTAACAGTTCACCTGCAATGTGATGTCCTAAATGGATACATCTATGAGACGGTCACATGTGCGTTTATTGTCAACCTACAGTTTGACATTTATGAAGTTGCTTGCTCAAATAATTGAGTTGGAAGCACAATTTTCAGAACATGTAATCAAGACAATTCATCTTGATAATGCTGGTTTATATCTAAGTTGGTTTGGCATTAGATGCCTCCATAATACAACTAAACCATTGCTTATGATAACAGAGCTTCAAATGTTAGTCTGAGATATGATATATTGCATTCAACAGCACTTGTATGCTTCAGATCAATAAATTCTCCCTTCATATTTGGTTCAGGGTCAGGAACTAGATATTTCCATCTTATAGCGTTTGATGTACGGTATATGATTAATGGATATACCATGATGCACACAGATGAATTTTCCTAAAGAAAATGGGGACATATGTTACTAAAGTAAGGGGAGAGAATAAGCAGCTAAGAAATATGTTGTGAATTATCATCAGTATGATCCTCAGATAATTCAAGTCAGATGTTGGAAGCATTTGCTGATCCAGCTATTTCATATTTCATTTGCAAAATGCTCTTAATGTCTCTGAAGGACAGAGTCTACAGAATGCATGAAGCATGGTAGACCAATCGGTAATCGGTTCCAAATATAATAATCCTTGAAAAGGGAGGAGCAAATGATCATAATAAGGAGGCAATGTGCCCTTGAAGAGCTACGACATAACACTTCATAAACCTTATGAGAGGTTCAGGTACCTGAAAATAATGAAGTGATGAGATCTCAGTAAGTTATGTCGAATTGCGAACCGATACAAAATGATACCTCGTCGACGATATCTTTGATACAACATGGTGCACAATATTGTATAAGATTGTGAGGATATGAGTTCTTAAAGCATGCTGACGTAGAAATAATTACCAAGTGATATGATGCATCTTGGTAAGCGATTGGACCTGTAGTCCAGACATTAGAAGATGCCACAATTTATAATGATGGAAGTTGTCACAGCCTATATGGCTTACTTGACAAAATTTATATGAAAATTTCTGAAGGATTCAAAATGCCTGAAGCATATACAAATTCTTGGGAAACTGGTTTATAATCCTTAAATGGATTAAATGAATCAAGGTTGATATACTGAAATCGCCTTAATGTAAATATTCATTGACGAAGGGAACAAAAATGATCCTGTTTATCCTTGTCCCTTAGCTTTATGATAATATGAACCTTTCATATTATTATGCAAGTTGATGATGGCTTGAATATCATTGAAGCTCTTGAAGAGTTTTTAAAAGCAGTACATTATCTGTTGAAAGAGGTTGAACTAAGAAAATTGAATTGGTCCTGAAGTACCATATCTTTATGCAATTGATGCACTTATATATCTTGCTATAACTACGAGTATGATATAATTTACTCCTACATGGAGATATTGAAATAAGATCATTGCATACTGCTAATGAAAGTATGGCATGAATGTGTTTATCCTAACAAATATTGTCAAGTGTTTTGGATATACAGGGCATTCATCTGATCGACATAAGAGTTCGATCCAAATATGTTATCTATTTCCATGAAGGATTACTGTCAAACCATGTTATTATACATGATAGTCAAATCATAGAATGATAACATCAGATAGTTTATAAAAGTAAGTCAAGAGTATACTTAAAGTCAAGATGTACTTAGCGTGACTGCAACAATACTATATGGCGACGATGCAACTCTATCTAAGGAATGAAGATGTGAATTATCAACCAGTTCGTCAAATGATGATTTGACAGATCTGATCACAAATCCTCTGCCAACCTCAAGATATGATAAGTTGGTATACAAGATTGGAGTATATTATCTTCAAGAATGGTGATATTGATGTGCAACAAATCCGTTCAAGTGACAATCCTGCAGATTTGTTCACTAAATCTTTGCCATCTTCAACTCTTAAGAAGATGATATTCAAGATTGGAATGCGAAGACTCCGACATCTGAATTTTGGTCTTCGTCAGGGGGAGTGAAATACGTGTTGTACTCTTTTTCCCTTAACCAAAGTTTTGTCCCATTGGGTTTTCTTGGTAAGATTTTTAATGAGGCAGTTCTTAAAGTGTATTACTAGATATGTGTACTTTTTTTCCTTCATTAAGATATTTTTTCCCACAGGATTTTTTCTAATAAGGTTTTAACGAGGCACATTATCTAATTAATGGACATCCAAGGGGGAGTGTTGTAAGTTGGATGTAGTTGGATGCCCACCAAATACTTGGGCACCAAGTATGTGTGTCCACCAAGTTGTCCCTTAAGGCCACCAAATTTATTTCCTCCTATAAATAGGAGTGTGTTTTCTTGTATTAGAGACACCAAAAACAAGAAGTGAAATATAAAGTTTTCCCCCCTTTCTCTAAAGCTTTCTTCTTTGCAATTATTTAATTTTATAACAGTTTTGATTTTTTACGAAGGTGCTTGATATGATTCTCAACGGTGACATCAACTTAAGAATATGATAAATAGATTGACTTATTGGCTTGCATGCGTTATTCATATTTGAGTTTTGGTAGAGTTGGCTAACATATGCCGATTGTTTTGGGCTACTGTTGTAACGCCTAATCATTTGCTAATATAGTACCGATAGTTGCTACGAATTGTATATACTGTACTAAGCCCGTCAACCGGTCCGGTTTAACCGGTAACCGGACCGGTAAAACCGGAACCGAAACCGGTTAACCGGTTCCGGTTAATCGTATATTACTTACCGGTCCTGTTTCATTTTTTTTTAAACCGGAACCGGACCGGTTAAAACGGTGAAATTAAAAAAATATATATATAGCCGTTGGGCTGTCCGTTATTGGACCGTTGACAACGGTCCATTTGCAAAAATGGCCGTTGCCAAACGGCCATAAACTCATTCCCCCCCCCCTCCCCCCCCCCCCCCCCCAACCCCTCAAACTTTTTTTTTAACACTTTAACCCATCCCCCACACCTATATAAACCCTTCTTCATTTTCATTTTAATCCACACCAATTCACTCTTCTCTTTCTCTCAAATCTCAATCTCTCAATTATAGTTACTTTGCAATAATTAGCAACTTTAAATTTCTCTCAAATAAATATTATAAAGTCTTATTATAGTTTCAATTATTAATTTTGCAATTATAATGTTGTTGGTGGAGTTAGTGATTTTGCAACAATCCGAAGTAGCTTTGGTGGATTTGCAATTCTAGCCGCCTTCACTTTGTTGGAAATTAATCCGGCAATTTGGTACCTTCGTTCCAACTCTATCTTTATTTTTCGCAATTTAATTTATGCAATTTAATTTGTTGCAATTTATTTGATTGTGATTTAAATTAATTTTATTTAATAATGGCAAAGAGATTTAGACGTGGTGCCGGTAGTAGTAGTGACATTGTTAGGGGTGGGCTTAATGAGGAAATATTTGTGGAAGAAACACCTAATTTAGGTATTGATGTTGGTGAAAATAATCCACTTTTAGGTCATGAGGCAATGCAACAACATTTTACCGACACTTTTAATGAAATTGATGATGATGATGATGAAACACAACCCCCCGAAAATCCCATAGGAGATACATGTCCTGCACAATCACATACACAAGACAAACCGCCTAGAACTCGTAAGCCAACCGCTAAAATTTGAAAATTTATGACTAAGGATAGGGAAAACCAATCAGTTACATGTACCCTATATGGACAAGTATTTGCTTTTAGGCAAGGAACTAGTAAGGATGGTGGAACTGGTACACTAAATGGTCATATCAGAAAGAAACATATGGATGTTTGGGGAGAGCAAACGGGTTCAAATGTGGGGGGTATTCAAATGACGATAGACCCACGAACCGGTAGAAATTTTAAGTATGACAAGAAAAAAGAGCGTGTAGAAATAGCTAAAATGGTAGCTTATGATTATTTACCATTTTCCTTTCCTTCGGGTTTGGGGTTTGTTACTTACATTCAACGTTGTTATAATCCGTTATTTGAGGGTATTCCTAAAAGTACTTGTAGAGCGGATGTTATAGATTTGTATAAAAAGTATAGATTTTATTTGCGCCATGTATTTAATTCTTTAAATTGTAAAGTTTCTCTTACCGCTGATTTGGGTCTTAGTCTTAACAAGTTAGATTTTTTTGCTATTACATGTCATTGGGTTATGCAAAAAAGAATTATAGCTTTTTTATATGATGAAGGAAAAGGTCGTCACGATGGAAAATTTTTAGCGGATTCAATGTCTACTATTATGAGATTTTTTAATATTTATAGAAAAACACTTTGTATTGCTTTAGCTAATGCTTCTAATAATACAAAGGCAGTTGGTCTTTTAAAAAGAGAATTAAACCCTCCACTAAAAAATATTTTTCATGTGAGATGTAGTTGTCACATTTTAAATTTACTTGTTAAAGATGGTCTTGTGTGTTTTGACAATTCTATTCAAAAAGTTAGAGATGCGGTTGCGTTTCTTTTTTGTAATGCTAATAGGGGAAGACTTAGAGATTTTAAGAATGCTTGTGTGGAAAATAACCTTAGATCTAGGAAAATTCAAGTAGAAATTGAGACTAGGTGGAACTACACTTACATTATGCTACAACAAGCATATGAGTATAGGATTCTCATACAACAAGTTCACAACAAATATAATATAATAGTGATGATTGGTTAAATTTTACGCATTGGGAAGATGTTAAAGAATGTGTTGAACTCCTAGAATTTTTTTATAATGCAACTCTTGCTTTTTCTAGACAATTCTATTCCATGGTAACTGGAATTTTAGCCTACTTAGCGGAAATAACTAGAGTTTTACAAGAGTATAAATATAAACCTGGTTATCAAGCGGCTATTTTTGAAATGATAATCAAATTTAAGAAGTATTTTTTTCCATCCCAACTTTATTTATATTGGGTTCTCTTTTAATCCTTGTTTAAAAGTGTCTTATACTAAAGCATTGGTTGGTCAAATTTATACATTTTTAGAAATTGAAGAGCGAGTTCAACCATCTTTAGCTGAAGCCGAACTCGCTATTGATGACGAGTTTAAAAAAGTTTTTACTCATTATTCTAATTTTAAAGAACGTGCTACACCCGTTGCTCCACGCCCTACTACTTCTCAAAGTAGAAAAAAGGGCTTGTCGGGTTTGTCGCATTTAAAAGTTTTACATTCATAGCCAACTTCTTCTTGTTGTGCAAACTTTGATGAATATAACTTTTATTTGATGCAGCCAAATGTGGATATCAAGGAACTGGATGAATTGGACGTCTTAGCATGGTGGAAGAAGTACAAGGCAAGTCATCCGATACTCTCAAGAATGGCTCGAGATATCCTTACGGTTCAAGTATCAACCGTGGCTTCGGAGAGCGCATTTAGCCAAGGAAGACAGCAAATTGGAGACCATAGACATTCATTATCCGGCTTTAGCTTCCAAGTACTAGTGTGCATTCGCGATTGGATTAGATCGGAGCGACGCAACCAAAACTTAGAAGCGGAGGAAGGCGAAGAGGAAGAAATTGAAGATTTGATAGCAAGTGGACCGGACCAAATGGAAGACTTTGAAGATATCTCCATGGCCGAATATGATATGGGGGAAATTAACGAAATGATTGAGAATTGGTGATTTTATTATTCTACTATTTCTTTACAACTCATGTATTATTTGCAAGTTAAAAAAAAACTACAACTTGCAAATAAATGTTATCCAAAAATGAATAAAATATATGGCTCATTGAGCTTTCTTCTATTTACTTGTGTTCATATTTTTACTTATATTAAGTTAGGAATATACCTAAAATATACTAAGAATATACTTATGATATACATCTACTTAAATTAAAAACTAGAAAGTTATATACTTGAAAAATAACTAGAATATACTAAGAATATACTTATAATATACAGTATACATATAACTTAAACATATATATATATATATATATATAATACGTATATACGAATTTATAAACTTAGAAAAAAATTAAGTTATAAATAACTTAAGTTATAATATATAAGTTATAAGTATATATAGTATACTTAAACATATATATATATATACACACACGTATATTCTGTATTGTTGACTTGCTCTTAGCCTGTTAGTCAGTAAATATTTAAACTTTACTTATAAACTTATATAACATATGTAAATATACCTACAATATACTAATAAATACTATAATATATATATATATATATATATAATACAAAAAAAAAGGGTTTTGAACTGTTTGAACCAGACCGGTTCCGGTTTCGGATTTGTAACCGGTTCCCGTTTTTTAACCGGAAACTGGCCGGTTCCGTAACCGGTTACCGGTCCGGTTTGAACCCGTTGACGGGTTTATACTGTACAAGTATATTTCTCAAAAACCAAAAGATAAAAGAGACCAATATAGTGGCATACAACCCACAAATGGAAAGCTTTGGGAAATGATAGGAGAAGGAAGTGAAAAGCAAAAATTGGGATTTTCAATTTGCAACAGGGAACGAGCTCAACGTGACAAAATTAAATAAAAAGTGAAAAGTAATCAAATTCAAATAAAAGAGGTAATATTAAAATAGTAATTATTTAAAAGGAGGTAATATATTTCAAATTCCTATATTTTCTATTTTTATGGTCAATAAATTTAGAATCACAATTTGAAGTAATAGATTGCATCAAATTTAGACAAGTCAGATGAAGTGAAATAGAAGGGGAATAAAGAACATAACCAATATCATGGAAAGAATAATTTAGAAACGAAGAAAAATATCGAAAAATTAAATTGTATTGAAGGAAAAGTTGATAATTTGGTAAAATAAATAATACATTTTTTAAAAATTACCGGCCAATTGCTAAATCTCGAGGTAAGAGGGAATTGTCCATAGTTTAAATTTGGAGGGAACTTTAATTTTAGCACAGGGTTAGAAGACGAAATCCCTCTTATAATATAAAACGATTAAAATAAATTGATTTAATATTTACTTCTGATTTTCTTGTCTGGTACTCTAATACATATATGCCCAAATAAAAAATATCCAATTAGGAACCATATTTCTCAAAGTCCTTAGTTTTTTAATGCAAAGTTGTAAAAAGAGAATGATATTTGGGATCAATTCTTTTTCTTTAAGCCATTCTTTGGAGTTTTGGGTTAAAATTGTCCCTTATCTATGAGAGTAGGTTCATTTTGGTCCCTCAAATATTACCTTGAGCATATTTGATCCCTTATATATGTGAGTAGGTTCATTCTGGTCCCTTAAATATAGCGCTAAGCATATTTAATCCCTTAACTATGTTACAGTGGGGCACTTTTGGTTTCCTTAATAGTACCCGTTTAAAAAGTAACGATGCAAAATCCATGTGACATTCACGTGACTTGTAAGAGGCTAAACCCATTAGACAAAAATACTAAACTCATTCGCCTTTCTCCCCAACTTCATATAAAGAAACACTTCATCGGAAAAGGCCCTAGCCTCTGTGTAGAAAGCTTCAATTGGCTGGAAGAAGAAGAAGCTAATTTTTTAAAACAAGCAGAAACTTTATCTAATATATTAAAATTTGCATTCACATGCTTTCGAAAAAAATTGGAGCGGTTCCACCAATTAAGATAATTTATAATAGTTGTTAAAAAGAATTTTGATTTTTTTAATATTTAACAAAAATAACTTTATATTCACATGCTTCCAAAATAAGTGGAACGGTTCCATGTGTGCTGCCAGATTACCGTTTAATAGTTGGTTACTAACCATATGATCCAAATATTATGAGTTGCATTACTGATATGTTATGTGAGTTGCATTTTTAGAGAAATGCCATTACTCTGCTTTGCATTTTGTTCGATGAGTTTAGCCTTTTACGAGTCACATGGGTTTAGCACTGTTACTTTTTAAACGGGTTGTATTAGGGGAACCAAAAGTGTCCCACTTTAGCATAGGTAAGAGATCAAATATGCTTAGCGTTATATTTGAGAGACCAAAATGAACCTACTCCCATAGATAAGGAATCATATATGCTCAGAGTAATATTCGAGGAACTAAAATGAACCTAACAGATAATTTTAACCCAAAACTCCCATTCTTTGCTTGATTGGATCAAGTCATCAAACAAGGAAAATATAAAGAAATTTGATTCCATGGACTTTAGTGAAAAAGCAGACAACGAAAAAGACAAGTCACAAGAAAGTGGTAAATTCCTTAACGCGTGACGTTTAAAACTCATTTTACGCGTCTCATACGCATCAAAGTTCCTTGCTTCCTCCTTACTTAGTGCTTAAGTTTTTTTTTTAAAAAAAATTCATCTCGTATTCGATATTTGTATTGAGGTTTAATTAAATTAGATATGCGTCAAAGAAATTTCACATCGAAAGACAAAATGCTCTCTAAGAAAAGTAACCCGTACCCAGTAGGATTCGAACCCGTTACCTAGTAAGAGTCATCAGAGGCGGAGCCAAAATTTGACGTTTGGGGTAAATCCTGTAAAAGTAGTAACACATTTGGTAGTTAATTAGGAGGTAAGTTATTCATGTATGAAATTAATACGTTGTTTGATTTGCAATTTAGATTCCCACATAATTAATACATATATAAGTTATGATGAATCTATAAATTATTTTATGCATGATAGAAAATGTAATTAATACATGAATAGTTAAGCTCTGAATAATTAATTTCTATATAAAATAATATATAAATTTCTCATAACTAATTATACATTACTAGTAACTGCATAACTCTAACTAGCTACCACATGACCCCTTAATGTCCTTATTCAACTTTTGAAACTTACATACGCGAAATAGCCAAACCGTGCACACTACGCTCCTTGATGCTAAAGTGCCCTACAAGACATTTCTGACGCAAACGGACATTCCCACGACTCAATTTTTGTATAATTAAAAGGCATGATAAATTGCACTTTTACCCCTTGAATTATAACCAAAATCTAACTTTAGCTTTACAAAATTATGACATGCTACCGCCGTTTCAAAAAGATGAAGAAATTATGACATGTTCATCAGTTTCTTAATTTTAAAATAAAACGTAAATTATAGGAAACTAAATAAAAATACTATGAGTTGTAGCCTTTTATAGTTAACAAATTTTAAAATAATGTATAAGAACGTTATAGTTTAAAAAAAGGTCATTTAATTTCACAATAGCAATAGTGTCATATAAAATTTAACCAGATGAATAAAATGATATTTCATTGGTTGGCAAGTATGTATATTTGAGAACCTAACATTTCAATTCCTTCTAAATATCTCCTCAATTACAAGCTTACCTTATTCCCTTTTTTTTTTTTATCTGAATTGTCTAAGATTTCTTTTTCTTATTCATATTTTGTGACTTTAAATTCATATAGAGTATCTTCCATTAGTCTTCAACTGTACTATAAAATTTGATAATATTTCTCATGAGAAGATAAATTACATACATTGCTTCTTAACTCTTATAAATCATTTCAATTCTCACAAAGATCTCGTGAAACTTGCAAGAGAAATCGTCGAATTTAGAATGGGAGGAGAAAGGTTTGACATGATTAAGAAAGTCGAAAACAAACAAAGGAAAGTAAAGCTGCCAATCTGTATAATTATTTTAATTAACATATAGTTACATGAGAGCATTATATGTGCAAACACATATAATGCACCAATTCGTTTGATATAAACACTCAATAGGATAAATTTCTCCTCCTACCTTTTATTGAAAACCATCCTTAAAAGTATATAAATAGCCTAGCATTGAATTCAATTTAATTTTGTGTAACATATAGTAGTAGGACCATACCCTTAATGAATCTAAAATATAGGGACTAAAAACATAAAAACCTCCTCAATATATAATTCAAACTTAACCAACTAACCAAAACCGATAACATAATTCTTTCTTCTCCTTTTTCTTTCTCCCTTATCCCCTTCTCCATAAATTCTTCTTCACAATTTTGCCTATCAAAAATGGCTTGTGGTGATGATAACAAACTGAGTCTTGATTCAATAAGGGATAGTTTAATCAGACAAGAAGACACCATCATTTTCAACCTTATTGAAAGGATTAAATACCCAACAAATCCCACCTTGTACAAACAACCTGGTTCTTTCAATATTCCTGGTTTTCAAGGGTCTTTGTTTCAGTACTTGTTTCAAGAAACAGAAGCTCTTCAATCTAAGGTAATTTTGATCAATTTATCTTCATGTATACATGGTTTTAATGGATTGTTGATGTATTAAGCTTTTAATTTTTCTGTTTGATCAGATGTTGTCGTAGTTGTTTGAGTTCTTGGAAATGTTAATGTGTCGTTATCTTGTCCTGTTATGGTAGGTTTCCTTGATTTTCGGAATTAGATTCTTTTGTTCACTTTTAATCCATTTTGTCACTAGTTTGCTATATTTGTTTTGATTGACTATGAATATTTTTGTTGCTACTTTTCCTTCTATATTTGCTCTTCTTTTCTTAATTTTTGGATAACTCAAAAAAATTCGTGACATATGTAATAATAATGTTTAAATTCATGACGTATATCTAAACCACACATTCATTATCTTCTTGAAGTTAATTTAATCGTATTTTGATCCTCGTGATAGTCGATCTATTTCCTTCCTCGCAATTTTCTAAAATGATCTCTTTAATTAGGAAATGTTAATGTGTCATTATCTTGTCATGTTATGGTAGGTTACCTTGATTTTCGGAGATTAGATTCTTTTGTTTACTTTTAATCCATTTTGTTACTAGTTTGCTATATTTATTTTGTGTTGACTATGAGTTTTTTTTTTTTTTTTGTTTGCTACTTTTCCGTCTATATTTGTTCTTCTTTTCTTAATTGTTGGATAACTCAAGAATTTTCGTGGCGTATGTAATAACGTTTAAATTCATGACCTGTGTCTAAACCACACCTTCATTATCTTTTTGAAGTTAATTTAGTCGTATTTGATCATTGTGAGTCGTGATGGCCAACATTTTTTCTTCGTTTACTTAATTTTTGGATAATGGTACTTTCTTCTCAATTTTCTAAAATGATCTCTTAGATCAGGAAATTACCAGAAAGACAGATGAAAATTTTAGGAACTAGTATGGTAATCTTACAAGAACTATTGGGTCCTTTTTCAACCCATTTGGGAGCATTCTTTTTAATAAATCGGCAAGAAAAATGTATATTATAACAATTGAGATAGAGTGATAAGTATTCATTCCTTTGAATTAAAGATTTTGAATTTGAGTCATGAGTATAAAAAGCTTTAACCCAAAGTAAAATTTCTAGCGTAATACGAATTAACTGAACAAAAAAATAAAAATATATATACTAATCACCAAGGGTTTATTATTAGAAAGTAGCCGTTTCCATTGTTATGTGTTTAACGTATACAATTTACTCCAATAAATTAATTCCCTTTATTATTAGTGCAACTTAATCATAAATAGATTGTCCATTTAAGTCAAACTAACCACTATTCTTATTTCCTTTTTAATCCATGTCAACATAATGTTTTCGTCCTTAAAATAAAGTTTTCAATGTATAATAGAAAAGCTATGTAAGACACTCTTGTTTGCTCGCTATTTTTTTTTTTTTTTGATGCAATGACACATCGTACCAAATAAATCCACATGTAGCTTACCCATATATTTTCACTAATTTAAATTATTATCGTTCCAAAATATTTCCTTATAACAGGTTGGTAGATACCTGTCCCCAGAGGAAAATCCGTTCTTCCCAAATGATCTGCCTGCCTCAATCATACCACCTACCAAATGCACACCAGTAAGTATCTATAAGATTAATGTTTTTTATTTTATTTTATTGTATTGTGCTTTTTGACTAGGATTTAGAAAATTATCATATGGTCACTAATTAATTTCAGTAATAGGTTTTGCATCCCGCAGCCGAGTCAGTAAATGTAAATGAGAAGATATTGGATATTTATATAAATAAGATGCTTCCTCTATTCTGTAAAGAGGCTGATGAAGGAAACTTTGCAACTACTGCTGCATGTGATATTCAGTTATTGCAGGTAACTACACTTGTTACATTTTTATTTGCTCATTAAAAATGGATCTGTTTGAAACTGATACAATGATGGTAAGTGAAAAATGTGAGTATGAGAATCACGTCTTGTGGATTGTAATGTGAGTTGGTGTAAATAGGGGTGGAGCTGGCCCTTCGGTTAATTAGGATTCGGTCGTTAAACTCAGTAGCTTTGATCTAAACTCTGTATTTGTATTAAGAAATCAATTGAATAAGTTAAATTATTAATTTAGAACCCAATAACTTTAAAGGATTAAAATCCTGAACCCATAATAAGCTTCAAATCCTGGCTATATCTCCATATGTAAACACCCCCCTTATCTTCCTCCCTTTCATATTTCTTGACTGGTCTAGGCGACTAGACAAACTTGTTCTTACAATCCTTATGTTCTATATTTGTCCATTGGACTTAAGTTTTAAACATGAAACCCTTTTATTTTAAGAAAAAATGTTTTGACTCTAAACTGATTTTCTATTAGGATTTCTTTTACTGAAGGAAAAGTTCATTTTGGCAAGGAGTGCTAAAATCCCTTGTTAGTACAACATATCAAGCTGATAAAAAGAAGTTTCAAGATATGCCATCTAACAAGTAACAACTAATACACTAATTTTTCTTTTTCTGTTTTATCCATCCGATTTTTGTTTGGTGCCCAACATATCCGGACTAGTTCCGGAAAGTAACACTTTAAGGTCAAGGCTTAAAACCCTTCTTATCAAAGCCGATTTCAATTTTATTCCCAGTGTTCGATTCCAAGACCTATAATTAAGGTGGAGGGACACTCACCATCTCACCACAAACTTTGGTAATAAACCAAGATGCCCTGTTGAGTCCATACTGTTACACCAAAGGGAATAAAATATCAACCTTGTTAACATCCAAACATTAACCCAATATAAAATTAATCCAGCAAGGCAAACATAAAGAACAAAATTCTGATTCTTGCAGTTTCCAATAAAGCTATGAACTCTTTACCTTTTTAATATCCCTGCTTTTTCCAGCAACTTGCAGATTATACTAAAAATGTGACTTCAACACATGTTAGAAGACAATGAGCAACACATTATTTAAATTATCATTTCTTATTAAAGCCTATTTTACTTTACGTGGCTGACTTGAATTGCAATAATTATAAGCTGAAATTACAATGTTTTTTTGTTGAAGGCACTCTCAAGAAGGATTCATTACGGGAAATTTGTTGCAGAGGTTAAATTCAGGGATAGCACCGATGATTATAAGCCTTTTATTCTTGCTAAGGTATGTCATCACTTAAGACTATTCCCTCTGTCGCAATTTATATGACACACTTTCTTTTGTTATTTTATTTAAAAAAGAATGTCATCTTTCTATATTTAGAAACAATTTAATTTTATTAAATAATTTACATCCACACGAATATCTAAGGTTTATTTTGAGCCACAAATTTTAAAAATCTTTCTTTCTTTCTTAAATTATGTGTCTAGTCAAATGGTGCCACATAAATTGAGACGGTGGGAGTAATTGTTTAGCTTACTAGTATCCTCTGTAAATCCGTCCAATCCAATTTGGATGGCCAATTTCAGGGTAAAATTTGTCGTTTGTTTGTGGAGATTTTTTAAAATCTTGCAAAAAGAGCTGCCCCAAAAATGTCTCCGTTTAAGACTAAGAGCCCGTTTGGATTGGCTTATAAGTTGCTTATAAGTTTGTTTTCAGTTTTTTTGATTGTTTGCCTGACAAACTTAAAGTCATTTTGTGCTTAAAATAAGCTCAAAAAAATAATTGGGCCCATTTGACTTAGCTTATCTAAAGCAGCTTATAAGCCAAAAAAAATAAGTTAGACTACTTCCAACTTGGCTCTAAGTGTTTCCAAATTCTTGCAAAACCTTTTTCTAGAATGACTGTTTTTTTTTTTAGAAGCGATTTTATACTTTTAGTGTTAGTAGGAAGTCGGAACCAAAAGGGGAAAAAACATATCACTCACAAAAACATTTATAAATTAAAAATTAAAAAACTAAGATTTTCCAATTAACATTTTATTTCAGCAAAAAATGTCCTCCTCGAAATTTTCTTACCTTTTTTTGCTTTGACCATTCGGTATCCTAAGGTTATAGAGGCTGGCTAATTCAGATTCGTGCCAAATAGATCCACTAAGGATTAGGAGTAAAGTGTTTTCTATTAAGAAGTTCTCTATTACTAAAGTTCAAATCCGAGATCTCTGGTGATGAACTTCGGTATGAGTCTAGGGACTAGTGATCGACCCAAAAGGAAAAAGAAAATTGTATCATTGATCATTCTGAGGGGACTCAACAAATGCATATCCTCAAAGTGTCTTTTAAGTGATCAATATCTTTGTTATCGCAGGATGGGGATGCTCTAATGAAGCTATTGACATTTGAAGCTGTTGAAGAGATGGTAAAGAAGAGGGTAGCAAGGAAAGCCAAGATGTTTAGTCAAGAAGTGACCTTAATTGATAGTGCTGAAGAAGTGAAGTGCAAGGTTGATCCATCACTAGTTTCGCGCTTGTATGAGGAATGGATAATGCCTTTAACTAAACTTGTCGAAGTTGAGTACCTACTTCGGCGTGTTGATTAGAACAATAAAATCTCTTTCTATCGTCATTGTTGTTGTAATTCTTTTCATCATCATAGTCTTACTATTGTTGTTGAGATTGATGTTGAAGATGATTCACATTAACCTATTTTAAGGAAAGAGAAATGTATCATTCTTTTCGAGAACAGTTTAACAAAAAAAAGTGTATGACATAAATTAAGATTGAGAAAATAACTCACATTTATAACAATAAGATTTTCGATTTGCTTAGGTTTCCAATGTTCAAAAAATCAAGAACAAAACACAAGGTTTGTAAATTGCCAACAATTGAGGTAATTATCCTTTACTTATTCAGCTTATGCTTAGTTCAGATAATTGTTTTAGCTTCGAATGTTTCTTAAAACACGGTATGCCCTCTGTTCCTTTTTACTTGTCCACTTAAGTAAATCGACAAAAATATAATTATTCTTTCCACTTTTATCCTCATCATTAAGTAGCTATTTTTCAAACTAATTACAGTGTTACTGGTTTAAGATTTTTAAAATATCATTAATAAAGATAGATTAGAAATGTACATATCTAATTAATGTTTTCTTAAACAGAATACAAAATGCAAACGGGAAATATAAAAGGGAATGGTGGGAGTTGTTGGCATTGACGGTTTTGAGTTTTGACTTATTTTCGTTGGAAAAAAGTTCAAATTTCTCCTAAGCTTTGTGAAATGGAAATTATTAGTTGGGGTCAAATATATTCTTGGTGTTACAGAAAATGGGCTAACTTTGCCTTTATTGGCTAAAGGCATAGGCTTTCCAACACATGAACTATTTTTACAAGAGAAAAGAGTCAAATTTACTCTTGAACTATATTTGCTCATCAACTTTAAATGATCCATATTACATTTTTCTCAGTCACCTTTGTTCATCCCACTAAACGATCAACAACTTATAACAATTGATTCTCCAGACACTTAAAAGTTAAAACCCTCCAGACCACAGTTACTCTACCAGACTACCACTACTTGACCTCCACAACACTCATATACAAAGCAATAAAAAAATTCCACACAGAAATCACCCCATTTTCAGGAAATTTCTCTCACAACATTCTCATTACCACTTTACCAATCAGCATTTTACCTTTGCTATAAAACCACCGGTGGTCTCAACCACTATAACCTCATCTTACCGCCATAAAGTTGTTGCAGATTATTAACTATGCACCTAAATTTGTTTTTGCATTATAAGGTCGATATGGAGATCTAACATCACTATTAGGGTCGTTTGGTTCATGTGATAAGGTGAGATATCTCATGATTAGGTTTAAGATTAAACTTATACTTTATTTGGTTGAAGCTATAAATAATTTCAGGATAAATTTATACATTTATCCAAATAAAGAATAAATTTAATTCCGAACTTAATCCCGATATTCCGTCAAACTTGGTGTTATTTTATCTCACATGGGAGGTGAAATAAATTAGTCCAAAAATTATAATATGAGAACTATAACCCACAGGATAACTTAGTTCGCAAACCAAGCTGACCCCAATATTTTGTGGACTGATTAGGATAATATGGTAAATTGGTGTTGGTCCATCCAATGTACAACCAAAAAACTGTTATTACACTATTAATGTTTGGTCCCTAAACCACAGAGTATTGGTGGTTATAGACATCAACTATAACTTTTAATATTTTCGATCCCTAAAGTTTCAGTGAGAACCTTTAAAGACTAGATGAGATAACTAACAACTCCATTAGAGCTGTAAGCAAATTAGCAACCATGGATATTCAGAAAGCTACCTTTACTATCACTCCTCACCATTTCCACCACCCAATTCTTGTTTCCCCACAACATAGACTGATACAGCCAAGAAAATTGCTAAAAATAAGCCCACTTGTTTGTTCTGCTTCTCATAATAGTCATCATGTTGTAAAAGACCCAATTTTGCAAGGAGGGAATGAATCTTTTGGGAAAAGTAAAGAGACCCATTGCAAGAATATAAGAAAAAAGAGGGTGTTTTTCTTGGATGTTAATCCTATTTGTTATAAAGGAAGTATCCCTTCTTTGCAATCATTTGCTCATTGGATTTCACTTTTCTTCTCTCAAGTTAGCCTCACTGATCCTGTTATTGCTGTAAGCTCTCTCTCTCTCTCACACACACACACATATAAATACCAGTTTGATTTCTCATATAGTCACTTAGCTAATAGTACTTAGTTACTATCTGTCGGACTTTTTGAGATAATAACTATTAGTTGAGTGACCCGAGGAATCAACTCGATAAATACCTCTGTGTGTGTTATAGCAGAGGCGGAGCCAAAATTTTGAGTTTTTGGATTCTTGAAATCTAGAAAGGCAGTTTAATGGGTTTTGGATAAATTATTTAAACATATTAAGTGAATTTCTTAACACAAATACACCAGCTTTCTCTCTTGTTCTGCCCCTGGTATTGTGTTTACATTATTTTTGTGTGAGTAGTTTTGGAAGGTCTCAACTTTCCCTGCTATCCTATCAACATGTCAGTCAATATTAGTCGTGGCGGAAGAAGATTAGTAACCTTTTTTCAGTTAATCTAGTAGTTTAATAATTCAACTAGCGGTCTTCTTGCCTAAAAGAAGGAGTCAGTCCAACATGGGCAATGATAGACAGAGCAAACTTGGGCCAAAATTTGCAGGAACTTTTTAACACGAAGTATGAGTTAGGTAGATAAAAAGTTTTTATTTTTCTTTATGCCATTATAAATAGTCACTAATTATTTGAATTAGAAAAAGAGACTGTTGAGATTCGAGATTCATAAAATATACTTCTTCCGTTCCAAGTACTTGTCACGTTTCGCTTTTTGCTGGTCAAACTATATGGACTTTGACCAACATTTTAAGATGTATTTTTTCATCATATCGATATGAGTAGAATTGCAACTTATAATACTTTTTGTATAGTTTTGGAATATCTAAGTTTTAAATTTTCTTATCTAATTTACCCTCTAAGATTCAAAATCCTTATAAAGAAAAAAACTTCTAAGGTTCACATTGACTACCGAGAAGCGAAACATGACAAGTATTTTGGGATGGAGGGAGTTGCAATGATTGGGAAAGCCTACCGCTGGGCTAGGAAGCGAGAAAGAAAATAGTAGTTGGGGGTGGGAGTGGAATATCCTACATGTCAATTCAACTTTTTGTACATGAAAGTATCTTGAGAAGTGTAGATGGTATCTGAAAGCACCATGAACTAAACATTGTTTGAACTGGGTGACTATTTTACAGGTTATCGATGGGGAAAGAGGTAATGAGTATAGAAGACAGTTGTTACCTTCTTATAAAGCAAAAAGGAGGAAATATTGGCAACAGTTTCCACATGCAGGAAACTCTCAAAGGAATACGATTGAAAAGTCACATAGACTCATCTTGGATATTCTTCAAAACTGCAATGTTCCTGTGAGTGAACATTTTCTTGATCAGTACTTGTACTTTTGGAATATTGATGCATCCTTGGAATCTGGTTTCTTTAGTAGTCTGAAGTTGACGGTTGTATTTGCAAACAATCTGAGAAAGGTCGTCTTTTTTTTTTTTTGGTGCGTTGACAGAGTAATTTATTGATATTAACTACAATGTTATTTCTAACTGGAGATACTAAGAAGCATGAACCATGATATAGATTTAATGTTTCCTTTTTGTCGGTGGAACTTTGCTTTCCCAAACACGAGTTGCTTATGATGAAATGTGGCAAGCAACAACTCTGGAGATTCATATCTAGCAAAAGTTGAATGGAGAAAGAAAGAATCTCGGACCACATAAATAAATCCATGAACGTTAAATGGAATAATCACTACGAGCAAGTTTGCCCTCAAGAGAACAGTTTCTGCAGCCAATTAATGTCATTTCAGCTGTAAGTTTGGGTGGGAACACATACAGAAACATACTAGGTCTTAATAACAAAGAAAATAATAAATTAAAAAGTAAGTCTACAGATCCAGTACTCCCCTTAGGATACATTAGGTCCTAGTTTTTTCTTTTGCATTATACAGTCTTGTTTGGAAGCTTTCTTCTGTGGGTTGCTCATATAATTTTTCTGCTCCTGTACCAGTTTTAGCAAATTGAGTATGTCCTCAACTTCAAGTTGTGAAATGGTAGCCTGTCCATTTCATGTAGATGGGAATACGTTTATTTGCTTCTGCTATAATTTCGACTTGGAGTCTTTTATCTTGCGGTGTTACTTACTTGTTTTGACATGTCAATTCTAACTGTTACATTTCGTTTCTACAATTTCTTCCACATTACAATTAGTAATGCACTTGGCAAAAATGCAAAGCATTTAGTGGACTGTGTTTTTCTTTTTGCCATGGTTTTGCATAATGAGAAGGCAGATGGCAGTTGATTACTAGCTTTTGACTAGGGTAGTATGCAGGTAGTTAAGATTGAATCACATGAAGCAGATGATGTCATAGCCACACTTGTAGAACAGGTTCTACAAAGGGGACACCGAGTCGTTGTTGCCTCTCCTGACAAAGACTTCAAACAGCTGATATCTGATGATGTTCAAATTGTCATGCCAGTACCAGAGTTCAATAGATGGTCCTTTTACACCCTAAAACACTATGTGGCACAGTACAATTGTGATCCAAGGTCTGATTTGAGCTTGAGTAAGTATGTCACACTCCTTTTAGGTATTTTTCTTTTATCTTTATTTTAAGTGACTTATATTTAAGTTACTAGTTCATGTACTTGTTGAAGCTAATAATATCTTATTCATAGCTGAATTAAAAGTCATGTATGCCTAGATTATAGACAAATGTTTTTGGGATAATAATTTTTGCTTACTTGCCAAACACCGGAAAATAAGAAACCCACTTATTTTCCTGGAAAACATTTTCCTTCATACCAAACACACCCATAGCCCTCTTCTTTCTCTCTCTCTCTCTCTCAAAAAAAAAAAAAAAAGAAGAAGAAGAAGAAGAAAGAAGATATGGCCATCTTTTAATGCTTACTATTCCAATAAGTTTTAGTCTGAGATGGCCCTCAAAAGTAAGTTTGTTTCATATATACTCTTGCTTGCTCCATATGTCATTGAAATAATCAACTGAGAAATTCTGTTTGTAATTGTGCTTCTTTCACCAGAAAGTTATGTCTGAAATTCATAGTGCGGTTAACTCTTTTATTTTTTATTTTTAAGTTTGGCATTTGTAAGTTATGTGTTTTAGGTACTTATACTTTATATGAACGATAAATTGACAGATAAAATGTGATAAAATTTCATGACTTTTCTTGATCAATCCTTGATAGAATTTCAGGATTCATTAGATAATAGACTTGCAAATTACGGATTACAACATCCCAACACAGCTGTTTCTCCTTCCATTTCGTCTGATTCTTGTTTTGGCTTGGGAAGCTGTGTTTTCTAATTGTTGTGCTAATCAGTTGACTTAAGTCAGGACAGCTTAATCGTGAGACAACCTTTTCATTTTTCCACCGGTTATGCTAAAGGTTTTTATTTTTTATTATATATATATATATATATATATTCTTCAAATTTGTTCCTCCGTATTAGACTCAATCTCCACCTCTCCCAGTATCCTATTATAAGATCTGTGTGTACCATTCTGAAGGCTATGCCATAAGATCCTTTCCATTGGAAATTGAGAAAACAGCGTATGTGGCCCTTGTTATCTGACAATAAGGCAGTGATTAGTCTGTTGAGATAATATTGAGAGTTGAAACAGAGAAGTTCATTCTATGATTTTGCATCTTGCAAACATGGTAATATGTGACACAAGTAGGCCATGAACATCATGGAAACTACCTTAGCATTGTGAAGAAACATTATAATGCAGACTTTTATACTCTTGGTAATAGGAAGAGCAATAGCTTCTTTGGTCTCAATTAGGAGTGGCAATTGGGTGGGTGGGATCGGATATGAGTGGGTCGAAAACGGGTTAAACAAAAACGGATAAAATATCCAACCAATCCATATTTAACACGGATAAAAAATGAGTTAACCGACGGATAATATGGATTTCAAGAATAGTTAGGTGAGAACACAAGCTAAAAACCAAAATAAGCTTAGACTCCCAGAACTCATGAGTCATGAATAATAACAAGCAGAGAAATGGGATTGATAATCTGATAATCCATATTATCCATCTGAATATCCATTTTTTAGTGAATAATATGGATACGGAGTAGTATTCATAGTTGATCCATTTTTAAATGGTCAGTTATCAGTCCATTACCATATTTAATTGGTTGGATTGGATGGTTACTTGTTTTTCTTAACCATTTTGCCCGCCAATATGGGTTAGCTACCGGGGATGGAGGTGGGGTGGGGGTTGCATGGTTGGGGTTTTGAGCTTGGGTGTCAATGCTGTTAGAATCATCTAATCATCAGTTTTTGTTCTCGAGTGTCTGCCGTTATTAGGTTGGCTGCTAAATTTTTGTATTTCCTGGATAAGGGTGCATACTGGGTGATGAGGTTGATGGAGTTCCTGGAATCCAGCATGTTGTTCCTGGTTTTGGTCGAAAGACTGCTATGAAGCTTTTGAAAAAGCACGGCACACTGGAGAATTTGCTTAGTGCTGCTGCAGTAAGATCAGTGGGGAGGCAGTATGCACAAGATGCCCTTATAAAGTACGCTGATTATTTGCGCAGAAATTATGAAGTTCTTTCTCTGAAGAGGTAATAATTTCATTTTTCTTTCTCTTCCATCGGTGACAGCAAAAGTGTCATTCAGTATCCAAGCCTTTTTAAAGTTTTCTAATAACTAGTGTTAAATGCAATGCACTAAAAGGGATGTCAGTATCCATATTGAGGAGCAATGGCTTAATGAGAGGGATGTGCGTAATGACTCACTAGTTTTATCCAACTTCATCACTTTGCTGAAAGATAGTCGGAATCTTAATTCGCAAAGCAGATCTCATTCTAAGGGTTGAAATTGCCAGAAGAAAGAATTCTGTGAGTTTTCTTCTTTACTCGTATGTGTTCCATTTTAACTCTTCAGCTTTGATGAAGCGATATATGAAGTATCTTCTGGATAACAAAGACGGTAAAATGCCAAAGGTGTAGTTGAAAGGACTCTTAGCCTATCTTACCAAAAGAAGACATATTTTAGTCCATTTTTCAATATAAATCACAGATCAATCCAGAATAAGTTTGCGTTGGGTTTAAATCATTTTTAGCTTGATGGGTTCAATCCTTATGATTTTCCACCCTACTCTTAGAATTATGGGTTCAAATTGTTTTGAAACTTTGGTTAGTTTTACATGTATATCTAAGCTCCGTATTACAAGTACTAAACCGTAATTTGTTATGCTACATCAGCCACTGGTTGAAATGACAATATAAGCAACAAAACATTTTGTTCCCCAATTTTTTTTTAAGTGTTGCAGCAATAACAACAACAACAAACCCATTATAGTAGACGTTGAACCCCCTTTGGCTTCTTCGTTGTTTACTTTTTCATATTTTGAACCCCCTTAGTGAAAACCCTGGCTCCGCCACTGCCGCCAGGTAGGGAACAAAATAAGCGCTAAAGGTGCTGTAGTTACATCCAAGAAGATTACAAGTGAAAACTGGAAAAACTTCCCAGAATGCCTAAACAAAAGATTCTATGAACTGTAAAAGTATTTCAGCATCATTCGATCATTCTAACCTACACCAAAAAGCTATCAACATAATACAATTTTGTTCCCAACTTTAGGTAGGTTTTTCTACAAATTCAGTATTTCTGTTATAATTTCTTTTATATTCTGAAAAATCGTCGGAATGCTTGTATGATGTTGAGTGAACACAATAAATTAACTAGAAAGGCCTCATTTCAGTTGCCACATTGAAAAGATTATTTATTTAGGCTATAAAACCTGAAGAAGGATGATCTTGATGCTTCAGCAGAACTATCAAACTAAACAAATAGAAGATTACCAAATTTTGCCAGAAGATTTGACCAGATGAACCGAGGCTGAATTGGAATATCCAAATTCACAGTGAGTATAGACCTCTGTTTCATGTTTGCATGTTTGTCTGTTCAATGAACATTTTCTAATTCAGTTTTCTTCATGTACCAGGAAGAAGCAAACAGTAGAGAACTTAGCTATCGTTCTTCTTGGCCGAACCACTAAAGAAGAGACTTTTGAGGTCTAAATGTGCAGAAGTTTGAGATTCTTTTTGTAGTAACACTTAGAATAGATTCCTGTCACTATTTTGTGCACCACAAACAACACGTGAGGTTGGCTATAGCCTGAAAACTAACGGGGAGCTACCTGTTGTGACGAAAGAACATGGAAAAGGCCCAACTTTTATCCATATTTTAATTCAATATGACTCCTATTTGGATGTAATTAGCATAAGGATTTGAGCTATATATACGGACGATATAAAGTTGTTTGCATTATTAGTATAATTTAACCTGGTATAGCAAGCTAATTATTGTATGTTCGTGGTTACAGGATCAAGCTTGTTGTAAGCAGTTACTTGTTATTTTTAGTCAATTTAACTTGACTAGTCTCTCGACACGTGCGTTGCACGCGTATGTCAATTCATGTAGTTTACAATATTGTAAATAATATTAATATTATTAAAATAAAATATTGAGTAAATAATTATACATGAAAGGATATATTGTACAAATTTATGTGAAGGATAAATGTAAATTGTCGTATGATAACTTGTTTGTCGAGGTCAAGATGATTAGATATCGTTTGACCCTACAGAGATAATTAGATATTCTAAGTAATTGTAATTTTTTTAATAATTTTTATTCTATTTAATTGTTGTTCAGCTTTATTTTTTACTACATATGTATTAACTTTTATATTCTCTATAATGTATTAACTTTTATATTCTCTATAACTATTCCTTTCTCCACTATAAGTGCACAATTCATTTGCCCCCTTGTGCTAGCTATCACTTTTTACCTTAAATATATACTTTCTCCATTTTAATTTATGTGACATTTTAAATTTGAGAGTCAGTTTTTTTTTTTTATCGGATCTTTTTATATATGCCTTTTAAATATTTTAAATTATTAATTATTGTGACATATAATTCTTTTTACGTAGTTCTAAAATATGGAAAAAACAATCTAGGAATTATATGTCTAAATTTACAGTGAAGATTTGAATGTTTAAATCCGAACGATGCCATATAAATTCGAACAGAACCAAATCTAAACACAATATCATGCAGTGGTAAAAAACTGGACCATTCTTATATTTTGTATAAAGTACAAAATCTCTGCTGCTTAAACAATCAGCACATATCTATTTATGATCATCAAAATTTATAAGAAATTTCACTATATATTTTCAACGTCAATAAAAAAAGTGCTAGATTCCATAACTAACATGAGTATTTTGTTTATCTTTTCTATTTTAATTCCTAAAAGATAGGGGAATATATACCTTGTACTGCCTAGTGCCTACTAATCCTCTTCTTTTTCATTTCCAAGAAAACGTAGCATTTATTGATTCCGAAAGTGTGAAAAAAAAAAAAAACGACACTCATTGACAGCACTCATATTTCACATCTTCAAGTCCAATTTGGGAATCAAATGAAAGGGAGGAAAAAAGGACAAAAAATAACAAATAGACATACACCACTAACAAAGTGTTTACGTTATTCAAATTCCCCACTAACACGTTGGAAGGTATTATCAGAGTCGTCATTATTTAGTGGAGAATGTACTTGTGAGAGGCTATTATTTGTAAAATAGAACCGTTGTGGGTTATGGCTTGTTTGTAGTAGACGTGTTATTTTTAAAAATATTTGGTAAGTGGGCATTCTGCCAAGTTTCGCATTGATTTGTTGTCCATTAGAATAGAATTTTTTTTTCCTGTTCAATTTTAATGTTATTTAGAATTGTCAAATACGTGAAAACTCAGGTGACAATGTAGAGGAACAACATAAAGACCAATTTGAATAAGACAAAATACATATATAGATTGAATAAATTATGTTAGATCTTACAGTATACTATAGTTTTGGTCTAAACCTGTTGAAATGCAAGGAAATATTTGCAATAGCGACAGTTCGAAAAATTTCTCTCAAGTTGATTGAACCCACTGGCTTCACATCACATGCCACTTTTTTTTTGGACCAGCATTGTCCCATGTGCCCACATCCGCTGGTTGTGTATCATAATCCTTCAATGAGAATATAAATAAAACATTAGCACATCTCATTTGCTTTGCTCCATGACCATATGTTTTCTTCACGTAACTGAAGTTGATGAGTTCCAAACATAAAAAGGAAAAAGTTATCCGTTAGCTTTCAAACTTTAGAGACTTCATGACCAGATTCATTCTCCAATATATTGCGGCAAGTAGTTTGAAGAGAATAGCCACCGCCTTGATTAGGACTCACATCTGGAAGTTAATAAGAAAAGAATGAATGCAAGGTTGTGACTGTTTTTTTTTTTTTTTCCCACCCATTTAGGAGGATTTATAGTGTTTCCACACTTCCCCTCCATTGTGACTCGAACCCAGGACCTACCGGTTGTGACTGTTGGGTTGTGCGTATGCGTTTTTTTTTTTTTTTTTTTTAATTATTAGAGTATTTATTAGTTTAATATAGGGGCATTTAAGTAATTTAACTTTCAAGTTGGAGAGTTCATGCTTATAATCTATATATAATATAAAGCTAGGCATAGACAAGGTGATGTGACACCTCTCTATGGCCAGCATTGCTCTTTATCTTTTTTGTGGTTTTTTTGCCTTTTTCTCCTATTTTTTCTGTTTTTTAAATATTTAAAAGTGGCTAAATAATTACATAATTAACTGAGAAGGAAATAATTGCATTATTAAATGAGGGGAAGCTTGAAAGTTTCCAGCATATGAACCCACGATTTAACTGTTACCAGAAGCTTAAAAGTTTCCAGCATATTACTATTTCTTTATTGGCAATAGAAGAATGGGCCATTTCAAGGGTTGCTGGTTTCTTATTTTCCAAGGTCGCATTTTTTCTTTCTTTCTAAAAGCTATTCCTACTGTTTTTGTTTCCGTAAAGTGTTATTCCACTATCTTTTTTCTTTAGGTGTATATGTGGAAAACATAATACTTTATTATAAGATTTTTTCCTCCATAACTCATATGTATGGTTGGGTTTATAATTTTCGTCAGTTTTAATTTTCGTATTTCTTCGTCATTCATCATCTTCTTCCCATCTTCATTTATAATATCTATTGTTTTCTCTGATTGTACAACCTGACTTATTTGATTAGGGTAAGCTAATAGATCTTTACTTTTGTGTCTTGATTGCAGAAGAAGATTCACGAGACTTTTAGAATAATTTGGTATGAAGAGCATTACATCATCGAATACATGATTGTTCTCAAAACTCTTAGAAGCTAGATAAGGTATAGTTCCTTTATCCCAATTTATGTGATATTTTTGCCTCTTAAGAGTTAAATTATGTAAAGTTTGATCAATATTTTAATTTGAAACTAGATTTTGCCATATTGAGATGAGAAGATATCCATATTTCAATTTTATAATACTTAGTTGATTTAATCCAACATAAAAGTCAAATTAGTCACATAATTTGGGACGGAAGGAGTATATTTTTTTCCCTTTTAACTCAAGGTCTTAAATTGTCCAATTGTTGCTTTTCTTTGGTTTTAACTCTAACCAGGATGAATTTTTATTTTATTTGGTGACATGTAATTAGGGTCGGATTGAATTTTTTTTGATAGATTTATAGATTGGTATCTATATATCTGTTTACAGGATCTACCAAATCAACAAATTATAAATGTTATAAAAGATTCGAAAAGGGATTAAAGAAAAAAAAAAAAGAATGACAAAACAAAAGCTACCACAATTCTTAAAAACTCCCATGTCATTTCTATTCCTACCGATCTATTCCCCTTGCACCACTACATGCGAGTTTGCTTTTTAAATTTGAAATCGTCATAAAAAAAAATTGACAATTTATAACTGTAAAATATTTCCAGATATTGAGCTATTCATTCCTATAAACTTTTTGAACTTTTTTTTTTAAATTTTAGGTCGATGTGATCAGAGAGAGGCTCACGGCTAACAAGCACGTGTGTTCATAATTTTTTTATGGACAATGTATTCAATATCTTTGTGTATTAAAGAAGAAAAAAATGGCTGGCTTTAAAATTATTCCTTAATATTTTATTGATCGGCATGTAAATATCATTAGCTTTCTTAAATTGATTTACTTCGTACTTTTCGACTTGTAATTTTTTGAAATTTTAATATTTTTATTTGTGTCAAGTCAATGTGCTTGTATAACATTTATAATTTGTACTGTGCATGAAATCTGGAAGAGAAGTTAATAATTTGTAGAAGAAAGAATAGGGGAGGCAAAAAAGTACTAATAATTGGCTCATAACTTCTTATAATTATGGTAATTAACTGTTGCATAGAAAACTTTTCATTTGTATACTTTACTACATTCTTATTGAATATGATATATGGCTAATAAATATACAATTACTCGTAAAATAACCAAAAACCGTTTTAATTTTGAATCGTAAAAAGGAGTTACTACTAATACACAGTACGCAACTATTCCCTCCGTTCACTTTTAATTTCCCACTATTCTAAAATAGATTTTCACTTTTACTTGTCCACTTTCGCATATCAAGAGAAAAAAAAATTATTTTTCCTGTTTTGCCCTTGGCATTAATTACTCATTCCAAATCATTTTTCAAATTCAATACAATTATACACCAATTAATATGAGTATCATGGTAAAATATGAACTTTATTTATTATTTCTTAAAGAATGTACAAAGCTCATAATGGACAAGTAAAAGTGAATGGAGGGAGTATTGTTTTGCAGACAGAACCTCTCTTTATTGCATTACTAAATGCACAGCCAAATACTGCAATTGAGAATTGAAAAAAATGGGAGAAAAAATAGGAAGAAGTGGAGTATTAATTATTGAGTCATTTAATATTATTAGAAAGATACATTGAAAATAGAAGGGAAATTACAAAAAAGTAAATAGAGAAAAGTAAAAACAAAAAAAAAAAGAGATAAATATGATTCTTGGCTTATGAGAGGTTTAAGACCGACAAACGTGTTATGTTATTATTGCCCTTTTTCATCTTTTTTTTTCTCCATATATTTCTCTTGCTTTTCAGTACATCTACAATTGTTATGCTTATTAGCATGTGTTCACTTTTTGTGCATTTATCTATAAAAATTTATTCCCTCGGAAGAAATAAATATTTTAAGCTAAATGTGGAGATTATCTATATTTTAATTTATTTATGACAAACTTTTTGTATCTTTTATTTTTCTTTCATTAAATCTATGATTCTTATATGTGTAAAACAAATTCTTTTCGACCGCGCGAAGCACGGGGAAGTACACTAGTATAATATAGATATAGATATAGAATAGATAGGTATTCACTTAGCGTTCGGTATTCATATTGAAACCTAATCAAATTCGAATACGCACCGAAAACTCCCATAGGGTAAACCATTTCCGAGCAAAGGTAACTCTGTACCCACATTATCCGATACTGATTTAGAGTTAGAATGACACAGGTCACATAAGTTATCGTTGATCCTTGATTCTTCCATTATTTCAAGTTTTTCAACTTTTACTTGTGTCGTTACCTTAATTATTATTGTACAAATATAAATATATTTTATTAGCGGATATTTTAGTATAAATTTTGTTGTTTTAGGCTTCAGGCTTTTAATACAAATTACACCAAACTTTGAAGTTTATTCCAATCAAATACGATATTTTGTAAATAGACAATTATTCTTTCCCAAAGTTAGATGATATAAACTAAAATATGCATAAAAAGGTGGTGGACTTTAATATTACTTAAATAGGTGGAAAATAAATAAAGAAATAGATACTCTATGCATGTCATTGCAATATGAAGGATGTGAATACAGTTTAAGGAAATAACATATAAAATTATTTCTATATATGCCATAGAAAAATGAAGAATTTAAACTTACCCACTTCGTTAGTGGCCTGTACCACGTGACTAAAGTTTAATATATTTATTAGAAGCAAATTCAGGAAGAAAATGCCTTAACTGTAGGTTTCGAAATTTATCCATTTTGAAATGTATATGGACAGTCCTACGTGAGCCCCAAACGGTGGGTTTGGTGTTCCTAAGAGTAGCGTTCTTTCGGTTTGCAAGTTAAAAATAGGGCATTTAACTTTAAAAGGGCAGTTTTGTAATTTTACTTTCAAGTTAGGAGTTCATGTTTTTAATATAATATAGATTATTAATCAAACCATTATGTTGCAATTGAAGCAGTTATTCGAATACCTTATGATTGCAATTGAAATAGTTAAACAGATTTTGCGCATAATAGAAAAGAAGTTGAGCGTGGGAATGTTCATTATATTAATTTGATAATTGTTTTCTTAATGATTTGATTATTTTTTTAATTTTAAATGTTGATATTGCTTACAATTTTTTTTTACATAAAACACTGATCTTAAATGTTTTGTCCCATGAAGTAGGAATTGAGAAGGCATGGCTTTGATCCATGCTTAAGCATGAAATGTCGTCACCATCTTTTATCCATAAACCACTCCCATTTCACTTGACTTCCACGTAATTGCAAGGCTTAATTGATGCCTTGAAAAAATCAAAAGAAGTTGGAAAAAGGAGGTTATTGAATAGTTGTTCGTGTTCGTGTCTGTTATTCGTAGACCATTCGGAAAATTGAATAGTTGTGACTGTTGGCTTGGTGCTGGCCGTAAAGTTTTTTTTTTTTTTTTTTTTTTCTGGTTTTTAATTTTAAAGAAGGGTATTTACGTAATTTAACTTTCAAATTAGGGAGTTCATGTTTTTAATATAATATAGATAATGTAAGAAAACTATGCACCACACTACATAAAAGTTAAAACTCTTTGCATACTTATATACCTGGACCCTTAATAAGACCTTAACCAGTGGCACTTCACTTAATAATGTGTGCTTCTATTTTTCAAGTTACCTTATTTGGCTTGTGTTAGTAGGGGTGGGCATGGTATGGCATATACCGATTGCCATATCGAAATCGAAATTTTTTATACCGCGGTTTCGGTATTATGACATTTGATACGGTATTTGGTATGCATTTAAAAAAAAAAATGATATTCGATATTTATAAAGAAAATACCGAAATACAGAATACCATACCGAAGTATATAATTACATATACAATTCTTATAGATTAGTATATATCATAATACTAACAAATATTTAAATTAGTATTAGTAAAAAACTAATTGTTTAGACGTTTGAACTTTGACTACTGTTTCTTGATTGAAATGTTTTTGTTGTATAAGATTTATGAAGCGGATTGCTTATAATTTCTTTTGAATTTTTCATATGTGAGGTGTTAGTACGATATAATTAAGACGTTTCTTGAATAGGCGAAGTAATTCTCTACGATATGATTATATGTTCGTCAAAGTCGAACAAACTTTGGTTACCGATTTACCGTACCGTAAAATACCGAAACCGAACTTCAAATACCGAATTAATTCGGTATGGTAATGGTATAGTATTTTTAGAAATCGAAAACCGAAATTACCATACCGAAGTTTCAAATACCGTACCATGCCCACCCCTATGTGTTAGCGGAAACGTAAAAGAAATAACACAAGATTTAACGTGGTTCGGATCAAAATGATCCTACGTCCACCGGAGAATAGTTGCCTTTATATTATTAACAAAGAAAGGAGAGAGATCTCAATTACACTTGAGAGAACTGCTCTCTCAACTCTCTATTCATTACAAAGGATTTATGAATTTTTGGGATGATGAACAAAGAAGAATTGCCTCTTCTTTTATAGGCGGCAAACAATGACTAGGACTCCAAGTGTGCTACATGGGCATTTCAATTATCCTCCACATCTTTGCATCCTTTGGCTCCAAGCAATGCATCCTTTGGCACCAAGTAATTGAGCATTCTTTGGCTCCAAGTAATAGAAAGTCATGCAACTAAAATTGGCACATGAGTTTTCTATCACAAAACAAAAACCAACTCTTTCAGCTTGTTGTAGAGAAAGGAGATAATTACAACCCAGTACCTTTAAGTGATCTAGTTTACAAAATATCCAACAAATTTTGTATATTTATATTAAGATATACATATACTATGCATATACTATACGCATAATATACATATCAGTGTATAGGTTTTGTATATGTGGACTACTGCCTAATTAAGTTTGTCTGAAGGGACATAAACGAAAGATTCTCTAGAAAACATTTATACACGTTAGTATACAAAACTTAAACTCATCAACTAATTATTTAGGGTGAGTTTTATCTTGAATTTTTTATGTGCATAATGAGTTGTGCCAGTTATATATCTAGTTAGAGCATGCACCTGGCAGATGAGCATTTGTACTCTGCCCTGTATGAAGAGAAATTTCCGACCAAACCGATCAACAATACTAGAAGACACAAGGATTGAACCAAGATTGACTACTCCAAGAATCACAACACTCAGTAGAGCCGATTTATTTCCTAAACCTACTGATCGAAAAAGCACAGGTGCATAGAATGCAATGATATTAATACCACTCGTTTGCTGGAAAAATGGTATGGCAATGGACATGACCAAATGAGGCCGGTGTTGTCTCTTAAAGATTGTCACAAAAAGGCTCTAACTTAGAAGCTCTTGTAATTTCACAAGACTTAATAAGATCAGCTAACTCTGCTTCGATTTCGGTGTTGCTAGTGGTTCCACGAACCGATTGCTTTGCCTGCTCCAATTTTCCTCGCTCAAATAGGCTGCTAGGTGTATCGGAAATGAGAAGTGCACCTGTGTCCAAGTTGTGGTAATAAAATGAGATATAAATTATGGAAGATAATGGTTCAAATCTTGTCAAAGATATAAAATGCAGGCCTGGCTCAAGGGCAAGGAAATTGAAGCATTTGCTACTCAAAAGTAAAGGTCCCGTAATAAGGGATAGGCGATTTCTTTTCATATGACTAAATTTTAATGGGCAGAAATACCCAATATTTATGCTAGAGGGAGTAGCAGGTACTTGAGAAAATAGTTGAGGTGTTCGCAAATTGACCTTGACACCACCATTATATTTAAAAAAAAGAAAAAAGAAAAAAAAAAGAATGAGAAGTGCACCTATGGTCATTGTTGCAGCTAGAACTATGGCTAGGCCGAGGGAAAGGCGCCATCCCCAGGTGAGTTTAGAGGTGCCATAATTTATGCAATTTGCAGTAACAACGTCAAGGCCTATGAAGAATTGGAAGCTTGTGTTGAATGCACCAGGCCATTTTGAAGGTGCCATTTTTGATAGGTATACAGGAGGTACCCTTCAAATACATGCCCAAATATTATGATGGAATACGGTAATTAAATTGTTATACCCCGTATTTTTGCATATTCGGAAAATTCGAAATAAATTTGCTTTGTAAGCAATAAGGCCATATTTGATTTTATTCAATATATATGTTTTGTTTGTGAAAAATATTGATGCGGAAATATTGAGGAAGGCCAAGGGCAAAATTGAAATTTCGAAAATTAGTTTCGGGAATTACAAAATAAGATTTATAACCAATTGGACTCAAAAAAAAAAAAAAAAAAGAGGCCCAATCCACCTAGGGGTGGCCGGCCATGATGAGTGGAAAAAGAAAAAAAATCCAAGCCCATGGCACACACAAATCATGTGACCATTGACCAAAGGGACTATATAAGTTCATCATGTTGTAAAGAACATTCAAGAAAATAGAAAGAAGGAGAAATAAGAAAGAAGAAGAGAAAAGAAAAGAGCCTATACGGCTTTGGCCATAGAAAAATTGACTCCTTAAAATCTTGTTCCAAAAATTATTTTCTTGTTGTATTTCCACTAATTCAAGGCTCCTCTACAACTTGGTGTAGTTGTTTTGGAAGATAGAGCCCTTGCTTCATCAATTTGACACCTTGGTTAAGTGAAGAACTAAGGAGGAAAAGGTAAGAATTAATCCCTTTTCATTATGTTATGAAGGTTTGTTTATGTTGTAGTATGTGGAAATGAGTAGAAATCATAGAAATATGGAAGTTTGCAAAGTGGGTATGCATATGAACATGTGGCCGTGTGTGTGTGCTAATGTATAGACAATATGAGTTGAATTTTATGTTGTAATCTAGTTGTGGTTATGGTGGAATTTGTATTGGAAATGAAAGTTGAATGAAATTGGTTGAAGTTGGAAATATAGGGTATGGCCGTGTGGTATATGGAAGTCGAAATGGAAATGAATTAATTTTGTTTAATATGTTAGTTGTGTTGTTGTGATCATTATAATACAAATGAAGGTTAAATGGTTTAAGTTGGTATTGAAATGGAATGTAGAAGGTTATGTCATTTTAGAATGATTTTATGATATTATGGAAATGAAGTTGTTAAGGTGCAAATTATAATTATTGTTGATGGAATTAGAAGATGGAAATATGTTATGAATATGTATGTTGAAGATTAGAAGTTTCGGACGAATTATGGTTTTGGTGGAAAATTTGTATATTTTGTATATCTTGTGAATATTTTGTAAAATGATATAAAGTGTTTCCGAATTGCATTGGAGCGATTTTGATTAGTAAATGAATAAGAGAATGTTGGTATTGAATTGAAAGTGTGAAGTTGGAATGAAAGCTATTGCACTATGTTGGAAAGAAGACTAGTTATGCTATATTGTGTTTTATAATGATTGTTGGTGTTGTTGTTGAATTATTTGGCCGAGTTAAATTCTCGGGGTGTTGAATTTATAGGGGAGATGCTGCCCAAATTTTTGTAGACAAGTAAGGGCTAAGAATGAACTCCCAAAGCCTTATAACTTATGTTCGGTAATTGTGACAATTTGTAGATTTTGGAGCAAACGGGATTTGAGTCTAAGCGAGCGTAAGACGCACGTAAGGTATGTAAAGCTGTCCCTTTCCTTCTCTTGGCATGTCCTAGGTGTACTAGGTTTGAATTTGAGCATCGGGGATTATTCTGCTCGTAGAAATTCGAGTTTGATTTTGGACACTATTCATTCAATGTAATTGAACTATAATCCTTATGTTTGTTGGAAAATGTTTAAACATCCATAACTTTCACAAACGTAACCGGATCGCTCTGAAACTTCCATGGATGACTCCATAGGGTCTAATGTACGTAATTTGTGTCCGCCACCTCGGTTGACCCGAGGTGGGCCCACTGATTCCGAATCTACCCCGATTGTGCTATTGACTTATTTTTGAGCAATAACTAAAGGAAACTTTTAGCTGCTCCCTCCACTACTAAACGATAAGCATTTTAACTATCCCATTAAGTTCTATGATCTATTCTGATGTGTACAAACGGTCTCACAAGTTCTGTCTCGACATAATCCGCCAGAACATCCGAAAGATATGATTCGTATGCCCTTTTTGATATAAGTACTTCGATATAAGCATTCTGGCATAAGTGTTCCGATATAAGTATTCATCTACAAGAATTCTGATATAAAGTTCTGACATAAGTATTCTGACATAAGTATTCGGATACGAATATTCTGTTTGAGTAATCTGGTACGAATATTCTGATAGTACGTCCGATTATTCTGATGAGTCTTATAATATATTTTGATATGCAAAATAATTCCAGAGGTTTCGTTTCGATACAATCTATCGTGCTACCCAAAAGGTATACGTACATTATGACTAACGTTCGATTCCTTCGAATTGATCTGTCGTATGGATTTGCTTTGAAATGTCCGTAACTTTCACATACTAACTCCGATACGAGTAATTTGACATAAGTATTTTGATATGGGTATTTTGTTATAAGTGTTCTGACTTGAGTATTTTGATACAAGTATTTTGACATAAATGTTCTGATATAAGCATTCTGTTTGAATAACCTGCTACGAATATTCTGATGACACGTTCGATCATTCTATCGAGTCTCGATTTATGTGCATTTAGTTGCTCACTACTCTGCTCGTGCATGTGCTATGATCCCTTTCACCGGATCCCGGGCCGGTATGTATCGTGCGGATGGTTCGCCGAGTCCCTTGTCGGGGTCCGGGTTCCATATATGAATTTCGAAGTATGATGTGTCCGGTTCCGGGGTACTGTGGTATATGTGTCACGACCCAACCCCGTGGGCCGCGACCAGTGCCCGAGCTGGGCACCTATACGTACCCGATACCCCAAATTAGCATATTAACAGAATAATAATATAATAATAGTATTAGTGGTCGCTACAGAATTTAGCAGAAAAGCAGACTTGGCACACATAGGCCGATAAGGCCATCACAGAACAGAATATCCCAAACATATGTACAGAACCCACACAGATGTATCCACAGACCTCTACAGAACATATCATAATCATAAGACGGGACAGGGCCCCGTCATACCCTGAACAAAGTACATATCCAGATAGCAGTGACAGACTGTACCAAAAGATGGGCTCTGTAGAAGAGAGCGCCCCAAATAGCAGAAATAGGATCCTAAACGTGTGGATCAGCGAACCTGTCGTCAGTACCTGCGCGGCATGAAAACGCAGCCCCCGAAGAAAGGGGGGTCAGTACGAAATATGTACTGAATATGTAAAGCGGAATCACAGAAGTCAAATCATAATGGTTACAGAAAATGAGTACAGAATCCAGAGTGTCAAATGCATATTTCCAAAACAGACAGAATGCGTACAGAAACATATGTCATATCATATCATATCATATCCGGTCCCTGACACGGGACTCGGCAGACAGAATGTGGCCACCCTCCCGACGCTGGTGCCACTATACAGAGGAATCAGAAAAAGGGGCGTGGCCCCGTATCATATAATGTCATATCAAAATGGCCATACAGATCAGATCAGAATAGGCGGACATGGCACATCATACTCCACAGACCCATGTACGCGTATACCTGCCCCCTCACATCGGGACGCGGCGAACAATGCAGAGAATTACGCTTGACAACATATCCTGGCCCGGGCTCAGTGTGGGAAATATTGGGACATCCACGAATGGAGTAGTGAGAGACTAATGCAATTTAAAAATATAATAAATGTTTTCAAAGACTCGATGAAGCGTATCAAAGACAAACAAATCCAATGGGGTCGGACGGAATCATAATAAATGTATTTCGGATATCATAATAAATTACAGAAGTATAACTTTCCCGAAGTCATTCCGAGTGTCAAAATAATTTATAATATTTAACAGAATATTTAAAATAATATTCGTTAAGCGATTAGTAGGGTAATTAAAACATTTCTTTCAAAAATCGCTTAAAAAGGAAGCTTTAACACATTAGGGGCAAAACCGTAAATAGCGGGCCCGCCTTGGGACAAACAAGGCGGCGGGCTCAAATTGTGTCCTCTAAGCATATAGTATCACATAAAAAGGTTATACAAACATTCTATGACTTTCTGAATAATTTAGAGCAAAATTGCATAATTTCAGAAAAAGCGTATCAAAATGGTTCAATTCTACTGAAGGAAAAACTGAAATTTTGTCTTGCGGATTCCGAGGGCCAAGAGGTCCTTCGAGGCCCGGATCCGACCCTAACACACTAGGGGCATGCCAAGGGAAGAATTAGGGTTGCTTTACATACCTTTCGCGCTCCTTAAGCCTTTCCAAACTCACTTCCCGTTTCGTCGAAAAACTGCAATTGGTCAAGTTTACCAATTGTGAATTATTAATGCCATTATTTCAACTTTAAGCATATTTGGCTACCGAAATTTCGGCAGCACTTCCCCTATACATATGACACCCCGAGAATTCAACTCGGCTATAAATCATCAACAACAACCCAAACGACAACAACAATATCAACAATGAACATTAAAAACACAAATATCCTTCAACTAGTCATTTTTCTCACAAGTTGACATAATCTTCAATTCAACCCAACTTTCAACTAAGATCAATAATTTCATATTCAACAACCATCATGATCATCACCATATAGTTCTAGAAACATTTCATATCGTTTTCCTTAAGATATACACTCGATATACATGATATACAATCTTCCGCCAAAATCATAACTTATGCAAAACATCAAATCTTTGGCATACAACTTCATAACAAGTTTCCAACTTCCAAATTCATCAACCATAATCATAATTCACATCTTAACAACTTCATTTCCATAATATCACAAAATTATTCTAAAGTGACATAATCATCTACATTCCAACTTCAACCAAAATTCATTCAACTTTCATTCCCAATATAATTTCCATCATAACCACAACTAGAATGCAACATAAAATTCAACTCATATATGTATACAACATATATACACCCATGGCTACATATATATATACATACCCACTTTGCAAACTTCCTTATTTCCATAATTTCTACTCATTTCCACATACCACAACATAAACAAACCTTCATAACATAAGAAAAAAGAATTGATTCTTACCTTTTTCTACAAACTTCTTCACTTGAACAAGTTGTCAACTTGAAGAAATAAGTGCTCCTTCTTCCAAAACAATTACACCAAGTTGTAGAGGACACTTAATTTAGTAGGAATTCAACAAGAAAATAATTTTAGAGGCAAGATTTTGAGGGGTGATTCTTCTATGGCCAAACCCGAAATGCCCTCTTTTTGTTCTTGTTTTTCTCTTGTTTTTCCTCCTATTCTTTCTCTTGAAAGTTCTATGGAATTTGGATGATTAAGTGGTCTTTTATTCATTGACCACATGACTTAATTCCATGGGCTTGGATCCTTTTTATGGACCATGGCCGAATGGCTCCTCACTTGGGCCTGAATTTTTTTTTCTCATTTTTTTGGGCCAACTCGGTTGGTCCCGAGTTGGGCCTAGCCCACTGACCTTTCGACCTTAAAACGTTCATATCTCCTTGTACCGACGTCACCTGGGAACCCACGACCTATGGATGGAAAGCTAATTCAATTATCTACAACTTCTATTTCAAGGTATTTTCGAAATTCCAAACTTACAATACAGTTTTTGCCCCCCAAAGTCAGGTCACCCGAAAACGTTTTCTTAAAAATATTCGTTTGGAGGGTTTCCACTTTGATTTGGTCCAAAGGTACTTCATGAGTTGTGTTTAACTTTACATATGTGATTCATATGACTTTTCAGATGTTCCAAAAAAAAAAATCTCGGTATGTGGGCCCCACCCCAGCAGATGCTCCGAGGTTCAAAAATACGGGATATAACAATATGTCCGTCCCCGGTTACCGTGTATATGTTACGAAGTATGATGTGTCCGGTTCCCCGGCGTGTGATATGTCCCCGGGGTTACCGTGGTTATGATATGATGTGTTATGTGACGGAGATGTTCGGAGATATGAAATCTTCTGAAATATGATATGTTGTGGCGCCAAAGGAAGGAGTGGCGACCACGTTCCTGTGCCCTATGCATGACTCTGATATGCGTCATTTATGATTTGAAAGTAAATACTCTGATATTCTGGTAAGCTATTCATTTTCTATATCTCTTCTGATATACGATGTCAGCATTATACTATATGTTTGTGGATCGGGCTGCACGTTCCGCAGCACTATTATATGTCTATGGATCGGGCCGTACGTTCCTCGGCGCTGTCATAGTACAAATAAATTTGCTATATGATTCTGTCCACCGCGTCCCTCACAGAAGGGCCGGGAACTGTTATGCATATATATACGATATACGGTTCTGATATGCACAGTTTGTGTTTGGAAAGTAAGCTCTCAGGCATTATGTAACCTCTGTACTACTTCTGACCTATGATGTCGGTATACATGATCCATGTCTGAAAAACAAGCATTTTAACATTCTGGGTCCGTACTTTTTCTGACATGTGACTTCAGCTTATATGATCTGATATTTCGGGCCTGCATTATCTGACTTCCGATATCTGTATACACGATTTGTGATATGGAAATAGCGTCTTGATAATTTGGAATATATATTTATTTCTGTACTATTGTCCCAGTTATGGTTTTATTTTCTGTACTCCATGCTTTACATACTCGGTACATATCCCGTACTGACCCCCTTTCTTCGGGGGCTGCGTTTCATGCCGCGCAGGTACAGACATTTATTGAGGTGATCCGTCAGCTTAGGATCCATAGTTTGCTGTCTGGAGTGCTCCTTTGATCCGGAGCCCATACTTTTGGTACAGACCTTTCAGTTATACATATCTTTATGTTTATGTCTATGTTGGGTGCGGCGGGGCCCTGTCCCGTCATATGATTCTGTTGTCTGTATTAGAGGCCTGTAGACATGTATGTGGGTCATGGGTCATGTTTGGTCAGTGAAGTTTACTTGGTCTGTGTCCAGTATTCTCCTACACTACGCTAACATGATCGATTATGCTTTATGATATAAACAACGATTTAAAAGATATGTTTATAATTTTGTACGCATGGGATTCGTAATGTGTAAACGTAAGCGTAATTTGGTTAGTAAGTATGTACGGGTGTCCACGTCGGGCACCAGTTGCGGCCTACGGGGTTGGGTCGTGACATAAATATACTTCCAAACTATGTCTCCTTTGTCCCTTTACTGCTTTACATGATGATCAAACATACAGATGGTAAATACTTTTTTTGTCAAAATATAAATCACGCATGTTCTTGAATCTCTTCATTTTAATGTTAAGAAATCCTTACATTGAAGTTTCAATTTCATCAGTAAGTTAATTTGAATCAAAATAATTATTTTAACTGAAATAATGACTGGCGATGAAAACCATATTTCACACTATCTCAGATTATTTGTTGTACTTACCAAAATAAGATTACTAGACTCTATGTTTTGCTACCTGGTTAGTAAAGCCGACACCAAAGCGTAGAAAAATGCGACCCAAGATGAGCATAAAAATGTTTTGAGCAGCACCATTGATCAGAGCACCAGCAAAGAAAGTGCAACCTCCTACTACCATTATGTTTCTTCATCCTATGGTTGCCGTGAGACGATCAGCGACGAGAGACGCAACCAAGCCAGCTATATAGAGTGATGAAGAGAAGGCTGTTAAAACTTCACTGTCGTATATACAATACACGTTTCCTTCAGATGCTGCCTTCCCCAACCAATGTGGTACTCTAACAGGTTCAAGTGATCATACGTGAAATTAACCCTCACAATGTCCTTTTTGTTCATTTATTTATTTATGATTTGTACATCAGGCTGAATTTCACAAACGAATGAGACAATGTTTAGCCAGTGGTTTTGATAATATCCTAGAAATATTTTTTCCAAAAATAAATAGTATATCTTCTTTCCTTGGACACGAAAGATAGCATAATGTAAGTCACTTCATCCCTGTTAATAGGCAGTTTTCTATGACTCTCATAAATTCACAATTTCGGATTCACTGGCTCGAAAAGAAATGCTCAGAAAGTTCCTTTTTAAATTGCATATCGGAAAACAAAATGAGTTTTTGAGTGCAAGTATATTCTACGATTACCAGTTGTTCAACGCCAGAAAACTGGAACTCGATCAGTCTAATAAAATGGACAATGAAAAAGAAAAGAAGTATATTTACCTGAAATTCCAATATCAAATCCGAAAATGAGGCCGCCTGATATAGCAACAATGCCGCCAAGAAGTATATGGAACTCGGGCTTTTTTTCTCTCATTTTTTTGGGCCAACTCGGTTGGTCCCGAGTTGGGCCTAGCCCACTGACCTTTCGACCTTAAAACGTTCATATCTCCTTGTACCGACGTCACCTGGGAACCCACGACCTATGGATGGAAAGCTAATTCAATTATCTACAACTTATATTTCAAGGTATTTTCGAAATTCCAAAATTACAATACAGGTTTTGCCCCCCAAAGTCAGGTCACCCGAAAACGTTTTCTTAAAAATATTCGTTTGGAGGGTTTCCACTTTGATTTGGTCCAAAGGTACTTCATGAGTTGTGTTTAACTTTACATATGTGATTCATATGACTTTTCAGATGTTCCAAAAAAAAATCTCGGTATGTGGGCCCCACCCCAGCAGATGCTCCGAGGTTCAAAAATACGGGATATAACATCCTCCCCCCCTTTAGAACATTCGTCCTCGAATGTTAAATTAATCTCATAGGGTTTGAAAATACTTTGGGGGAGTTCATGTTTACAGACATCACATATGACACACGATTGATATTGGAATAAATTAAAGCAGGGATTTAAGGTTACCTGTGGGTATAGAGAACAAATGAGGATATTTCTTCTTCATTTCCTCTTCGGCCTCCCATGTCATTTCCTCCCTATTATCGTTCCGCCACAGTACCTTAACAGAGGCTACATCTTTATTCCGAAGCCTCCTTACCTGACGATCCAAAATAGATACGGGCTGCTCCTCGTACGATAGTTGCTCCGTCACCTGAATATCATCAGCAGGAAATATTCTAGAAGGGTCACCGACGCATTTACGAAGCATAGAGACATGAAATACCGGATGTACCGCTTCCAAATCAGATGGCAAATCTAGCTCATAGGCGACATTTCCAGTTTTTCGAACAATCTGATAAGGCCCAATATAACGCGGACTGAGCTTACCCTTTCTGCCGAACCGCATCACGCCTTTCATAGGCGATACCTTCAGGAATACCCAATCGCCTACCTGAAACTCCAACGGTCGACGCCGTTTATCCGCGTATGACTTCTGTCGACTCTGGGCTGCCAACAGTCGCTCCCGAATAAGTTTTACCTTGTCCACGGCCTGCTGGACCATATCTGGGCCAATCAACTCTGACTCGCCAATATCAAACCAGCCAATCGGCGATCTGCATTTCCTGCCATATAGAGCCTCGTACGGAGGCATCTGGATGCTGGAATGGTAACTGTTATTATATGCAAACTCAATCAATGGCAAGTGATCATCCCAGCTGCCTCTGAAATCAATAACGCAGGCCCGCAACATATCCCCCAGCGTCTGTATAGTGCGCTCGGCCTGTCCGTCGCTCTGAGGATGAAAGGCTGTGCTCAGACTCACCTGAGTCCCTAGACCCTCCTGAAACGACCTCCAGAAACGCGCCGTAAACTGGGCGCCTCTGTCAGAAATAATAGATATAGGAACTCCGTGAAGCTTCACAATCTCTCTAATATAGAGCCTGGCATAATCCTCGGCGGAATAAGTAGTCCTGACGGGAAGAAAATGGGCTGATTTCGTCAGCCTATCAACAACGACCCAGATGGAATCATACTTCCGTGGAGTGCGAGGCAAACCTGTAATGAAGTCCATATTAATAACCTCCCACTTCCAAGTCGGGATTTCCATCTCCTGCAACAGTCCACCCGGCTTCTGATGCTCAATCTTGACCTGCTGACAATTAGGGCACTGGGCGACGAACTCTGTAATATCCCGCTTCATGCCGTCCCACCAGTATAAGCATCGGAGATCATGGTACATCTTCGTAGACCCAGGATGGACCGAATAGCGAGCATAATGTGCCTCGCTCATAACCTGCTGCCGAAGGCCTGCAATATCAGGTACACACAACCTGCCTCTGTATAACAAAGTACCGTCCGGTGAAAACTCGAACGGAGTCCTCTCCTTATCATAGGCTGTGTCCCTGTACTGAGCTAAGACAGGATCTTCGTATTGACGCCGCTTAATATCGTCCCTGAGGGATGACTCAGAAACCCCTCGAACAGAAATCCGTGTATCTCCAGAATCGGCCAGACGAACCCCGAGACTAGCCAACTGCTGAATATCACGGGCTATCTCTCTCCTGTCTGGCTGTAAATCGGCCAAACTGCCCATAGACTTCCGACTGAGCGCATCGGCAACAACATTAGCCTTACCCGGATGATACAGAATATCCACGTCATAATCTTTCAGAAGCTCCAGCCACCTCCGCTGTCGCAAATTAAGCTCTCTCTGCCTGAAAATATACTGGAGACTCTTATGATCAGTATAGATATCCACATGAACGCCATATAAATAGTGTCTCCATATCTTCAGAGCATGAATTACCGCTGCGAGCTCCAGATCGTGGGTAGGATAATTCTTCTCATGCTTCTTGAGCTGCCGGGAAGCATACGCTATAACTCTGCCATGCTGCATCAATACACAGCCCAACCCCATGCCAGAAGCGTCACAATAAATAACATACCCGTCCGGTCCCTCTGGAAGAGTCAGAACTGGGGCTGTAGTCAGCTTCTCCTTCAGCAACTGGAAGCTCCGTTCACAAGCGTCAGACCACAGGAACTTAGCTCCCTTCTGAGTCAGCCTTGTCAAAGGCGCTGAAATCGAAGCAAACTTCTCCACAAATCTCCTGTAATAGCCTGCTAACCCCAGGAAACTGCGTACCTCTGTGGGCGTCGTAGGTCTGGGCCAATTCTTCACGGCCTCAATCTTCTGTGTGTCCACCCGGACACCATCAGCTGCAATAACATGCCCCAAGAAAGCCACTGAAGACAGCCAGAATTCACACTTAGAAAATTTCGCATATAATTTCTGATGCCGGAGTACCCCTAATACCGATCTCAGATGATCTGCGTGCTCCGCCTCAGACCGGGAATAAACCAGGATATCATCAATGAATACAATTACAAACATATCCAAGAATGGCCTGAATACCCGGTTCATCAAATCCATGAATACTGCGGGGGCATTAGTAAGCCCAAAAGACATAACCCTGAACTCGTAATGCCCATATCGGGTCCGGAAAGCTGTCTTAGGGATATCGGCCTCTCGTACTCGCACCTGGTGGTAACCGGATCGAAGATCTATCTTCGAAAAACACTTAGCGCCCTACAGCTGATCAAACAAATCATCAATCCTGGGGAGGGGGTATTTATTCTTTATAGTTACCTTATTCAGCTGCCGATAATCAATACACATACGCAGCGACCCGTCCTTCTTACGCACAAATAATACCGGGGCTCCCCAAGGCGAAGTACTGGGTCTGATGAAGCCCTTATCCAACAAATCTTTCAGCTGCTCTTTCAACTCCTTTAATTCTGCAGGCGCCATTCTATACGGAGGAATAGAGATAGGCTGAGTGTTTGGGAGTAAATCAATAGATAAATCTATATCCCGCTCTGGAGGAAGACCTGGAAGCTCGTCGGGGAAAACATCTGGAAACTCATTAACCACGGGGACTGACTGAAGTGTCGGCGTCTCTGCGTCCAAGTCTTGCACCCGTACCAGATGATAGATATAACCCTTTCTAATCATTTTCTTTGCCTTAAGGTATGAAATAAACTTACCTTTCGGCGATGCTGTATTTCCAGCCCAATCTAAAACTGGCTCCCCGGGAAACTGGAAGCGAACCACCTTATTCTGGCAGTCAACATTAGCATAACAGGAAGCTAGCCAGTCCATACCCATAATAACATCAAATTCAGTCATATCTAACTCTACCAGATCTGCCTTAGTATCACGGCCACATACAATCACAGAACAGTCTTTATAAACCTGTTTCGCTACAATAAAGTCCCCTATCGGTGTGGCTACCTCAAATGGCTCTATAGGTTCAGACATAATACCAATTTTACCGGCAACAAGAGGTGAAATATATGATAAAGTTGAACCTGGATCAATTAATGCATACACAGACCGAGAGAAGACCAATAAAGTACCTGTAACGACATTAGGAGATGCCTCCTGATCCTGGCGGCTGGCCAAAGCATAAATACGGTTCGAAGGACCGCTAATACCAGAAGCTCCACCACGGCCTCTGCCGCGACCCGCTGGTACCGAAATACCCTGCCCCGTAGGGCGCATAGCCACTGACGAAGATGAAGACCCAGCGGCTGATCCGGTAGGCTGCGCTGCACCACCCGAACTACCCTTATACGGGCAATCTCTCACAGAATGGCCCTGACGGCCACAAGAAAAGCATGCACCGGTGGCTCTGTAGCACTCTCCCGTATGGTATCTGCCGCAAAAAGAACACTGAACCCTGGGTGGCCTCATCTGACCAGAACCCCTATCTGTCCGCGAACCTGAAGCCTTGGAGCTCTGGCCTGTTCCTGAATACCCTGGGCTATCGAATCTGCGACCTGCAGGCTGGGGAGGCGCGCTATGCACCGGCTGAGATGAAAATCTGCTAGGCTGCTGCGGCTGTTAGGGCTGTCTGCCCCGAAAGTCTCCAGATGACCTGGCCCTCTTGGGCTGTCTCCGATCCTGGCCCCTGTCAGGCTGGTGTCCTCTTCTGCCCCGATCCTCCATGCCCTGGGCATGGGCCTGGATACGGGCAATGTCCATACCGGGCTGAGCAGCCAATACTAAGCAGCTATCAACAAAATACCGATCCAGCCCCATAATATATCTATGCATCCGGTCCGCCATAGTAGCCACCACAATAGGTGCATATCGGGCCAAGGAATCAAACTCCAAACTATAGTCCCGAATACTGCGGCCCTTCTGCCTCAATAATAAGAATCTATCAGATCTGGCTCGTCGCAACTCTGGGGGCAGAAAGTGTCCAAGAAATGCCTGAGAAAAATCGCCCCAAACTGCTGGAGGAGCGCCGTCCCCCCTGGATAGCCCCCATGACTCGTACCAGTTTGCCGCCACATCATATAACCGGTACGAAGCTAACGCGACTGACTCTATCTCGGAAGCATTAATCAAATCTAGAGTGCGTCGCATCTTCCTAATAAACTCCTCAGGATCCTCCTCGGGCTTTGTCCCGAAGAACTCTAGAGGGTTACAAGTCAAAAACTCACGGGCTCTCGAACTATCACGCTGACTGCCCGGTCACCTCCCAGTCCATGCCCCTGAACCTGCCCTGCCACAAGTCTAGTCAGCAACTGGACTGCCTCCCTCATAGACTGATCCTCAGTGCCTGGCCGTGGAGCTGGAGGCTCAGGTACTGGAACTGCGGGAGCTGGCAGTGGAGCCGTCCCCCGATCTACAGCTACGGCTGCCCCAATCTCCTCCACGAGTGGCTGTGTAGAAGAACCCTCTGTCTGGGGCAAAGTCTCCGGAGCAATATATACCTGGGCCCTGGTAGTCCTCTAGACCCGGCTAGTCTCTCCTACGGCAACTGACTTGGCCTTTTGGGCCGCTGTCCCCTTTATTGGAGGCATATCTGCAAATATAGCCACTCGTTAGGAAGGGGTCATCCTGATAACACAGCTCTATCGCACGATCTAAGACAGAAAGAAGGGTAGTATCCTAAATGCCCTGTAGCCTCCTGTTTATAGGTTTGGTGCACAACACACCGATAAACAAGACTCTACTAGACACGGTCTGTGGACATTCCGAGGACGAACCGCTCTGATACCACTTTTGTCACGACCCAACCCCGTGGGCCGCGACCAGTGCCCGAGCTGGGCACCTATACGTACCCGATACCCCAAATTAGCATATTAACAGAATAATAATATAATAATAGTATTAGTGGTCGCTACAGAATTTAGCAGAAAAGCAGACTTGGCACACATAGGCCGATAAGGCCATCACAGAACAGAATATCCCAAACATATGTACAGAACCCACACAGATGTATCCACAGACCTCTACAGAACATATCATAATCATAAGACGGGACAGGGCCCCGTCATACCCTGAACAAAGTACATATCCAGATAGCAGTGACAGACTGTACCAAAAGATGGGCTCTGTAGAAGAGAGCGCCCCAAATAGCAGAAATAGGATCCTAAACGTGTGGATCAGCGAACCTGTCGTCAGTACCTGCGCGGCATGAAAACGCAGCCCCCGAAGAAAGGGGGGTCAGTACGAAATATGTACTGAATATGTAAAGCGGAATCACAGAAGTCAAATCATAATGGTTACAGAAAATGAGTACAGAATCCAGAGTGTCAAATGCATATTTCCAAAACAGACAGAATGCGTACAGAAACATATGTCATATCATATCATATCATATCCGGTCCCTGACACGGGACTCGGCAGACAGAATGTGGCCACCCTCCCGACGCTGGTGCCACTATACAGAGGAATCAGAAAAAGGGGCGTGGCCCCGTATCATATAATGTCATATCAAAATGGCCATACAGATCAGATCAGAATAGGCGGACATGGCACATCATACTCCACAGACCCATGTACGCGTATACCTGCCCCCTCACATCGGGACGCGGCGAACAATGCAGAGAATTACGCTTGACAACATATCCTGGCCCGGGCTCAGTGTGGGAAATATTGGGACATCCACGAATGGAGTAGTGAGAGACTAATGCAATTTAAAAATATAATAAATGTTTTCAAAGACTCGATGAAGCGTATCAAAGACAAACAAATCCAATGGGGTCGGACGGAATCATAATAAATGTATTTCGGATATCATAATAAATTACAGAAGTATAACTTTCCCGAAGTCATTCCGAGTGTCAAAATAATTTATAATATTTAACAGAATATTTAAAATAATATTCGTTAAGCGATTAGTAGGGTAATTAAAACATTTCTTTCAAAAATCGCTTAAAAAGGAAGCTTTAACACATTAGGGGCAAAACCGTAAATAGCGGGCCCGCCTTGGGACAAACAAGGCGGCGGGCTCAAATTGTGTCCTCTAAGCATATAGTATCACATAAAAAGGTTATACAAACATTCTATGACTTTCTGAATAATTTAGAGCAAAATTGCATAATTTCAGAAAAAGCGTATCAAAATGGTTCAATTCTACTGAAGGAAAAACTGAAATTTTGTCTTGCGGATTCCGAGGGCCAAGAGGTCCTTCGAGGCCCGGATCCGACCCTAACACACTAGGGGCATGCCAAGGGAAGAATTAGGGTTGCTTTACATACCTTTCGCGCTCCTTAAGCCTTTCCAAACTCACTTCCCGTTTCGTCGAAAAACTGCAATTGGTCAAGTTTACCAATTGTGAATTATTAATGCCATTATTTCAACTTTAAGCATATTTGGCTACCGAAATTTCGGCAGCACTTCCCCTATACATATGACACCCCGAGAATTCAACTCGGCTATAAATCATCAACAACAACCCAAACGACAACAACAATATCAACAATGAACATTAAAAACACAAATATCCTTCAACTAGTCATTTTTCTCACAAGTTGACATAATCTTCAATTCAACCCAACTTTCAACTAAGATCAATAATTTCATATTCAACAACCATCATGATCATCACCATATAGTTCTAGAAACATTTCATATCGTTTTCCTTAAGATATACACTCGATATACATGATATACAATCTTCCGCCAAAATCATAACTTATGCAAAACATCAAATCTTTGGCATACAACTTCATAACAAGTTTCCAACTTCCAAATTCATCAACCATAATCATAATTCACATCTTAACAACTTCATTTCCATAATATCACAAAATTATTCTAAAGTGACATAATCATCTACATTCCAACTTCAACCAAAATTCATTCAACTTTCATTCCCAATATAATTTCCATCATAACCACAACTAGAATGCAACATAAAATTCAACTCATATATGTATACAACATATATACACCCATGGCTACATATATATATACATACCCACTTTGCAAACTTCCTTATTTCCATAATTTCTACTCATTTCCACATACCACAACATAAACAAACCTTCATAACATAAGAAAAAAGAATTGATTCTTACCTTTTTCTACAAACTTCTTCACTTGAACAAGTTGTCAACTTGAAGAAATAAGTGCTCCTTCTTCCAAAACAATTACACCAATTTGTAGAGGACACTTAATTTAGTAGGAATTCAACAAGAAAATAATTTTAAAAGCAAGATTTTGAGGGGTGATTCTTCTATGGCCAAACCCGAAATGCCCTCTTTTTGTTCTTGTTTTTCTCTTGTTTTTCCTCCTATTCTTTCTCTTGAAAGTTCTATGGAATTTGGATGATTAAGTGGTCTTTTATTCATTGACCACATGACTTAATTCCATGGGCTTGGATCCTTTTTATGGACCATGGCCGAATGGCTCCTCACTTGGGCCTGAATTTGTTTTTCTCATTTTTTTGGGCCAACTCGGTTGGTCCCGAGTTGGGCCTAGCCCACTGACCTTTCGACCTTAAAACGTTCATATCTCCTTGTACCGACGTCACCTGGGAACCCACCACCTATGGATGGAAAGCTAATTCAATTATCTACAACTTCTATTTCAAGGTATTTTCGAAATTCCAAACTTACAATACAGGTTTTGCCCCCCAAAGTCAGGTCACCCGAAAACGTTTTCTTAAAAATATTCGTTTGGAGGGTTTCCACTTTGATTTGGTCCAAAGGTACTTCATGAGTTGTGTTTAACTTTACATATGTGATTCATATGACTTTTCAGATGTTCCAAAAAAAAAAATCTCGGTATGTGGGCCCCACCCCAGCAGATGCTCCGAGGTTCAAAAATACGGGATATAACAATATGTCCGTCCCCGGTTACCGTGTATATGTTACGAAGTATGATGTGTCCGGTTCCCCGGCGTGTGATATGTCCCCGGGGTTACCGTGGTTATGATATGATGTGTTATGTGACGGAGATGTTCGGAGATATGAAATCTTCTGAAATATGATATGTTGTGGCGCCAAAGGAAGGAGTGGCGACCACGTTCCTGTGCCCTATGCATGACTCTGATATGCGTCATTTATGATTTGAAAGTAAATACTCTGATATTCTGGTAAGCTATTCATTTTCTATATCTCTTCTGATATACGATGTCAGCATTATACTATATGTTTGTGGATCGGGCTGCACGTTCCGCAGCACTATTATATGTCTATGGATCGGGCCGTACGTTCCTCGGCGCTGTCATAGTACAAATAAATTTGCTATATGATTCTGTCCACCGCGTCCCTCACAGAAGGGCCGGGAACTGTTATGCATATATATACGATATACAGTTCTGATATGCACAGTTTGTGTTTGGAAAGTAAGCTCTCAGGCATTATGTAACCTCTGTACTACTTCTGACCTATGATGTCGGTATACATGATCCATGTCTGAAAAACAAGCATTTTAACATTCTGGGTCCGTACTTTTTCTGACATGTGACTTCAGCTTATATGATCTGATATTTCGGGCCTGCATTATCTGACTTCCGATATCTGTATACACGATTTGTGATCTGGAAATAGCGCCTTGATAATTTGGAATATATATTTATTTCTGTACTATTGTCCCAGTTATGGTTTTATTTTCTGTACTCCATGCTTTACATACTCGGTACATATCCCGTACTGACCCCCTTTCTTCGGGGGCTGCGTTTCATGCCGCGCAGGTACAGACATTTATTGAGGTGATCCGTCAGCTTAGGATCCATAGTTTGCTGTCTGGAGTGCTCCTTTGATCCGGAGCCCATACTTTTGGTACAGACCTTTCAGTTATACATATCTTTATGTTTATGTCTATGTTGGGTGCGGCGGGGCCCTGTCCCGTCATATGATTCTGTTGTCTGTATTAGAGGCCTGTAGACATGTATGTGGGTCATGGGTCATGTTTGGTCAGTGAAGTTTACTTGGTCTGTGTCCAGTATTCTCCTACACTACGCTAACATGATCGATTATGCTTTATGATATAAACAACGATTTAAAAGATATGTTTATAATTTTGTACGCATGGGATTCGTAATGTGTAAACGTAAGCGTAATTTGGTTAGTAAGTATGTACGGGTGTCCACGTCGGGCACCAGTTGCGGCCTACGGGGTTGGGTCGTGACATAAATATACTTCCAAACTATGTCTCCTTTGTCCCTTTACTGCTTTACATGATGATCAAACATACAGATGGTAAATACTTTTTTTGTCAAAATATAAATCACGCATGTTCTTGAATCTCTTCATTTTAATGTTAAGAAATCCTTACATTGAAGTTTCAATTTCATCAGTAAGTTAATTTGAATCAAAATAATTATTTTAACTGAAATAATGACTGGCGATGAAAACCATATTTCACACTATCTCAGATTATTTGTTGTACTTACCAAAATAAGATTACTAGACTCTATGTTTTGCTACCTGGTTAGTAAAGCCGACACCAAAGCGTAGAAAAATGCGACCCAAGATGAGCATAAAAATGTTTTGAGCAGCACCATTGATCAGAGCACCAGCAAAGAAAGTGCAACCTCCTACTACCATTATGTTTCTTCATCCTATGGTTGCCGTGAGACGACCAGCGACGAGAGACGCAACCAAGCCAGCTATATAGAGTGATGAAGAGAAGGCTGTTAAAACCTCACTGTCGTATATACAATACACGTTTCCTTCAGATGCTGCCTTCCCCAACCAATGTGGTACTCTAACAGGTTCAAGTGATCATACGTGAAATTAACCCTCACAATGTCCTTTTTTTTCATTTATTTATTTATGATTTGTACATCAGTCTGAATTTCACAAACGAATGAGACAATGTTTAGCCAGTGGTTTTGATAATATCCTAGAAATATTTTTTCCAAAAATAAATAGTATATCTTCTTTCCTTGGACACGAAAGATAGCATAATGTAAGTCACTTCATCCCTGTTAATAGGCAGTTTTCTATGACTCTCATAAATTCACAATTTCGGATTCACTGGCTCGAAAAGAAATGCTCAGAAAGTTCCTTTTTAAATTGCATATCGGAAAACAAAATGAGTTTTTGAGTGCAAGTATATTCTACGATTACCAGTTGTTCAACGCCAGAAAACTGGAACTCGATCAGTCTAATAAAATGGACAATGAAAAAGAAAAGAAGTATATTTACCTGAAATTCCAATATCAAATCCGAAAATGAGGCCGCCTGATATAGCAACAATGCTAGTGATAACAACCGCAAATGTTACCTTCCTATTAAAGCGGTTATCGCTGACTTGTCCATCAACAGCCATGCCATCAATTGCCATTTTTCATACTCAGTTCTCAGCTACTTGAAGAGATCTAAAACAAAGTATTATACTTCCAATATTGATCTATATATAGAGTAGCTTCACATATATGAACATAAAGTTATCCACTAAAGTATGCACGAAATTGCCAATTAATCGTATATAAACAGAACATGTGCAACCTCAATAAATAACTAGTTACAAGTCTAGACGTTTTAAACTTTGTTATAAATGGAAGGGATTAAAGAATTTTAGCTCTTCAAAGGAGGAAAGGCTAAATTAATATTTCAATTCTCAGTGGTCCTTACAGTTGGAATATTTGGGACGAAAGGTCTAAGGTTAATTATCCAATTTCTGAAATTATATATAAAAAAAAAGGATAAATTTCAGTTGTGTTAAATGCGAGAGAAATTTTGTTAGTACGTTGTTGAATAACAAAAGATGCACAAGCGGAAAAAGTTCAGGCTTGTTGTGGAAATAGATGTCTACTTATTATCAAACTATTCTCTTGATGTCCCTTTTTTCTAAAATTGGGTACTTAGTGTTATTGTATTCAAAACAATATTTAATTTGGAGAACTCAACTAACTCAGAAAAATAATGGCAGCACGAATTTGATATCCTTTTCCCCCCCTAAAATTGACTCTCTCGTCACTTGGCTTGAAGCAATTATTCCATCCCTTAACATCAGTATTTAGCAAATACGAAGCTTGTTTTCATTACTTTTTGGCACAAGGAACAATTACCTTCTACATTATACATTCTAATACAATAAATCAGATAAGCACCCTGACAATACAACAATACTAGTTGTTGACACCCAATTTTGTCCCGCCTCTCCTCCGAAATACATATTTGCGCTTCTAATATTTTAAAAAAAAAATAAAAAAAAATATAATAATAAAAAATAATAAATAAATAAATAAATAAATAATAATATATATTATGTTTACTATAGTTACTAGTCTCTTATCAATAACGACGTTTTATTATTCTGTTACAACTATTATTATTATCATTATTATTAATATTAATAACTATTATTATTATTCTTAAATTATCATTATTACTAATTGTCATTATTATTATTATTGTTAATTACTAATCACTATTATCAGCGTTATTTTGTTATCAATTATTAATCATCATTATCATCGTTATTTTATTATTAATTATTGTCATTGTTTTATCAATAATTGTTATTTATTTATTATTATCATCATCATTATTATTATTATTATTATTATCATTATTATCTTATTATTACCACTATTATTGTTATTATTATTAATTTATTAACGTTTTGTCACTATCAATAATTGTTATTTATTATTGTTATCTTGTTATTAATTATTATCATCTTTATTATTATTATTAATTATTATCATTTTAATTATCAATGTTTGTTATCTACTATTATTATTTTTTTCGCCATTATCATTATTGTTATCATTATTAGCAGCGTTATCACCGCTAGTTATTCGTTACGGTGTTTAGTATCATTGAAACTGGCATTTCTCGGCATTTTATCAACTCCCGCATGCACATCGCATTTATTTTCGCGCATTTAAAATGATAGCTTTATTTATCGTTAACATTTTTATCACACGGTCATTGCAACAGCATAATTTTTATTATCCGGGTCTTTTACAATTGCATATTTTCGTACCAAGTGATATTCTAGCACCCTTGGTACATCGCTAATCAAAATAGGTCTTTTATTCAAATTTAGAAGCCAAATTATTTCTTGCACTCGGTCCGCATTTTTGACTTACCGGACCCCAAATCAAGGTCCGATTAACTCCTAATATTTTTTTGATTAACCCATATCGCTTATCTTAAATTTTAGACTAGTCCATGGTTCAATTCACTAGTCCATTCTCTTAATACCCGGTCTAAAAAATTTGACCCAGTCCATTTATGGACTGGGTCCGACCCATTTCGTCCAAAAAGGGGGAAACCTTTTAGGTTTCCTCTCATTTTTCATCATCGCCTCTTCTCCGCCTCCATCGTCACCTCTACACCACCATCCCTTCCCCTCTTTCCTCTTCATCTCCGCCGTCTTCTCCACCTCCCCATCGCCACCACACCTTCGTCTCCACCATCCTCGTCCATCACCGCCTCCAACCTCCGCACCACCACCTCCGCTAATCCACTCCGTCGCCACTCCACTCACCTGTCCCCCACCTCTGCCGTCTCCACCCATCGCCGCCGACGTCATCAACACCCCCATTCACCACGTGACTTCCACTTCACCTCTCACACCCAACATCTCTGTCACACCCACGTTACCCCCACGTTTCGCACCCTTCTCCGACACTCTGACACCACCCCTCTGCTATACCCACGCTCTGTCACCACACCACACCTTGTCCCCTCCCCACGCTCCTCTGCCACTCCACTCCTTCTTGTCCCCGCTCCTCTCAAATTCAAACGAAAATTAGTCTATAAATATTGGTTTCATCATCCATGTTAAGGAGGATTTTTTCGGATCAGGGAGAACCCCCCAAGAACGAGGTCTTTCGATTCATGAAATCCCCCTAGAACCGTTTTTTCTTATTGATTGGTGAAATCCCAAGAACAACTTGTTTCAGCCAAAAAACCCCCTAGAAATTAGGTTTCAAATTCGAAAAATCATAGAAAATCCCCATAGATAAGATTGATTCTTGTTCGCTGTATTGTTCAATATCAAGTCAAAAATCCACATCATTTTATTTGGTTTTACCTTTGGCACCTGTTTTGAATTCGAGCGTAGATCGGAGACTCGCGCCTCACTTCGCTGCACTCCGAAGAGGTGAATAACTTCCCTTTTAGTTTGGTTTGGCTTCAGTATATTGTTTGACAAGTGTGTGTGTGTCCATACACGCTAGTTGTCGTGGCGGGCTCATTTTCAGTTTAATCGCATGATAGTCTTAGGCGTGTTTTTTGTTTAGTCAATTTGATTTCGGTTTGACAATTTAGGATACCTAGAGATTCATGTTTATTCAGTGTTTAATTCCCAGTTCAGTAATTCCCTGTTTTATTAGTGTCTATTTTGGCTCTCACGACTGTCATTTGATCAGAATTTGACCCTCATTGTGAAATGGATGTCTAGTTACCTTCAATTATGTGTGAAAGCATGAGTAGTATTTTCGTGTTAATTGCCGAGCATTTGTATTTTTTTCTCTTTTGCTAAGATCGAAATGTATCAGCAGATTGTAGAGAATTACGCGTAAGGTTAAAATGATGTTGTTTCCTTCTTTCTTTATGCTTTAAGTATCCACAAGCAGGTTCATTTCAGCATATTACTATCATTATCAGTATAATATAATATGAGTTAACATACTATAATTTGAAATAGGACTCGTATTTGGTATCTTTCGGTTACTTGAGTCTTTTGTAGTTTAGCATAACCCCTGGGAAATTCATTGGTACCTGTTTCTGTTCGCTTTTAATTGGTTTCAGTCATCTATAATTTGTAAAATGGATTTAGTATGATTTAACACATTATTAGTACAGTCAGTAGATCTTGCTTGGTGTAGAAGTCTCCTGAGACTGCTACGTTATTATTGTTAGTTGTATCATGATTCAGTCCAGTCGGCATACGTCATTCTAAGTTGGTCTTTTGTGGTTAAACTCGTATGATGAGTCATCTGCAATGTTGTAGCCTACTTGATCAAGATCTCTTGCCTAATACCTAGGACTGTAATTGTTTTGCTGGTATCATGTTGCAACTTTCCATGCCTACTGTATTTTCGAGTTTGGACCTGTTATACTTAAAGGATTAGTGATTTCTTTTGGAGTAGATAAGCAATCGATGGCTATATTTATCTTTCAAAATGGACACTAAGATTATTGTAATTCTGAGTCAGGTTATTATAGTATTCTCGGGCTGTCTCCTTACTTTGCTGTTATCTGCCAGTTGCTTATGGGTTTAATCCTTGATGTTTCTTTTAAATTGAATACAGTCTTTCATGGTATGACCATTGTTTGCTTTCTTTCCCTTTATTAGTTTACTTCTCTTTGAATTAGCCTGAGAACTGGAAGCAGTGCCTCATTTTTGTATATCCAAAAGAGAATAGCTTTGTGAATAAGGTCAAAGAACTGTTATTTTCAAAAGGTAACTTGGGAATGAAAGATTAACATTTGAAATTTCATGAACATTTGGAACCTTTTCCTACTGGTTGCATTGCTGCTATTGCCTTTTACATTGAAAAGGGGTTGTACACTTGGACTGAATCTGGAAAGGGGTGACTTAGCTTGAATTTGGAAATGTTCACCTAAAATACAGAAGTTATTCCGCTTGTATCCAATCTGGCAAGCTAAATTAAGATCTGGAAATAATTTTGGTTCTATTCTAGGTACCATCCTAGGTACTACCATCAATCTTCGAAGGCTACCTTCCTTTAAAGCATCATGTCATGTGTTAATTTTCTATATCTTTGCAAGTAAATGGATTTCCAGATTTTGGGTTTCTGATTCTTTCTGGAAGTTATAAATGAAAGAAAGATTGATAACGACTCGAATATGTTTCATTCAGAATAAGAAATATCTTCGCCTCCTGTTTCTCTTAGATTTTACAACTGTTCATCAGATCATGCTTAGTCCGCAAGTTTGTTAGTATGTGTAGATTGGTATGTTCGTTTTGTTTGAACCATATGACATGCCCAAGAATTTCTTTTCCCTTTTGCCTTGTGAACCTGCTCGTAAAGTAGTCCCATGTACGTGACGTTATCATATTCAGTTTGGTTTTGTTCAAATTTTGTGTGTTCGTTGCAAGCATATTTCAGTTGAAATCTATATATAAATGTATAGTGAAGTATGTCCATGAAATACACTTGGATATACATGGTATATATATATAATCGAAGGATTTGTTTTGAATTTATATTTTTATGTGCTTAACTTCATTGGCCATATACTAATCTCGTTCTTTCATTTCTTTGCATGAACCTCGCGTACGAGTCCGAGAGACTCGTTTCCCTGCCGCATTCGATGTTGGGCTAAAAGCCCAACGTAATTTCTCCCGAGTCGTCCGTCATTCAATCCATCCGCAGCAAAAAAATGAAATCTTCTGGACCAATAGCCCAATCAGCAGCCCTAAAGTGGGCTGGGCCCATTTTTAATACCTTTTGCTCCTTTATTTCATTTTGTGCATTTGATTTGTATTATGCAACTAACTCTTTTTATTTTGTTTTTTTTTTTCTTTTGTTTCTCGACTTAGAGGAATTCTAGTAAATTAGTGGGTTTAGTTTTGGGATAAGGGTAGTTAACTTAAGGAAAATCAATAGTTAATTACCTAAGATTTCTTCCCTTTTTGTTAAATGTTTCATAGTATTTATAATATTTATTTTTATTAGAATAATTAACTTTTCAAATAGCACGAGCACATGTTTTAAATCAAAGGACTCCTTTTGTCTCTTTATTATCTTAAAATTGGAAATGTGGTGGATATGCCAAAAATGAATTCAAGTATATTTTATAAATAACTCTTCAAATTCGGAATCAATCACACATCATTTTAGCTAAGCATGATTAACAAAGTTAATAAAAAGAAAGGAAATCCTTTTTCCATCATATTTAAAGAAAATAAGTCTTGGCATTTCCATATCATCATATTGATACAATATAAGTTTCATTTAAAATTCACATTAGCTATTTTTTATTTTGCTTATGCTCTTAAACTGCAAAAGAATCAATTAATATTTTATCATTCGAGTTGTTTCAAATATTTATTAAAACACTGCATAAATCCGCATTTTCTTCTATTTATATATATTTTGTGCAAATTTTATTTTAAATAGCATTAAAATCTTTGCAACATCTATAAGTTTATTTTAAATGCATTTCAAGTTTCCTTTTATGCAGATTATTATATTTTCTACAAATCTCATTCTAGATGGCATCTTTATTTAAAGCCTTATCAACTTTTATAAAATTTTATTTTAAATGGCATTTAAAATCTTCTTTTAGGCAAATTATTATATATATATATATATATATATATATTGTGAGTATTATTTTATAATAGCAGCACTATTTTCATTCAAAGTTTTAACGGCATTTATAAGTCTCATTTTAAAAAAAAAAAAGCATTTCTTTCATGCAAGTTATTATATTTTCCTATAAATTAGTTCAGATAGCATTACTATATTTTACAAGCTATTTTTTCTTAAAATTTAAACACCATGTTTAATCTTAGTTAATTAACCTAAGTTTGGCCGGATAACCGTAGTTAACGGATTCTAAAGGATGCCTAACTCCTTCCCTTTAGGATAATATAGAACCCTTACCTAGAATCACACTAGTTAAGCAGACTATTAACGGAGGTTTAGCTAGCTTTACCTTAGTTAATAATTAGGTGCCCTAATTCACCTTAAAATCAATTAGGTGGCGACTCCTTAAAACAAAGCAATTCAGGAATCACCAAAATGTTGTACTCCGCTATAACCCGGTTAAAATGGGGTATAACACTAGTCCCAGTAATAATTTTGGCATGGACTGTCTCATCAAATAACTTACTTCACAGCCACTTGGTTTCAAAGTTTGTTCATTTTCATACAAAGACACCTCACATCTCAGGGATTAAATAGGTCTCCTTACATGAGTAGGTGGACGTGGATTCATTGATGATAACCTATTAGAGATGAAGTGCATTGTTGACCTTGATTTTGGAGTTTCAAGCAAACAAGAACTTGCTAGCTTGATGATAAAAACCAAAACCTCTTTTACTCTATCTTCAGGATACGGAAGTCGTTTGTCTAGCAAATCGCTAAGCTGCACATGATCTTTAGTCGACGAATTTGCTAGCACAGTAATGTATTCCCCAAGATGCTTTCCTTTGATTATCTCCAATGCTAATACTCCAAAGCTATAGACATCACACATTTGTGTAACCTTCATTGTATATGCAAGCTCTGAAACAATAAAATTTCCAAAAGTTATATCAATTTAAATGTGTAAATGAGATAAAAACAATATAAAGAGTGTTTGGCTATAGTTCATGAAGTTTTAAAACAAGGATAAAGTTAGACCTTACCAGGTGCAACATATCCATATGTGCCTGCAAGTGCAGTGCAATTAGATGAGTCTGGCTTGAGAAGCTTAGCTATGCCAAAATCTGAAACACGAGCTTCATACTCGGAATCAAGCAAAACATTACTGCTTGATATGTCACGATGAACAATCGGTGGTGAGCAATCCTGGTGCATATAAGATAAAGCAAAAGCAACACCCTTGATGATATTCACCCTTTTAAGCCAATCCAATTTCTTGGACTCAACTTCATTGCTCAAAATACTAGATAAACTCCCCCTCTCCACATACTCGTAAACCAACAACGAGTTTTTTGCATTCGAACAATAGCCGTAGAGGTTCACGATGTTCTGGTGCTTAATCCCAATCAATGCCCTTACTTCATTCATAAAGCTGTTGGGATGTGTATTATCAAATGAAGAATGAAGTCTCTTCACAGCTATATTCCCTAATGATGGAAGGTTTACCTTGTAAACGCTTCCATACCCTCCTTGCCCGATGCAAAATGTTGCATCAAACTCCTCTGTGGCTTTTAAGATATCTCTGTATAATGCCTTTCCATCTAACATGGATATCGAAATCCAACCATCATCACGTCTTTCAACGTCTCTAACTTTCCTTCTTTTATCACACATAGAGAGAACACCAATTAAAGCATAGAGTAGTACTAGTGCTCCCATAACAGGAAGTACAGTGATGAGGATGAGTTTACGTCTCTTCGCCACTGATTGCTTCTTCACCCCAGAAGATAGCCTTTCGCAGGGCTGGAGTCCTGTTACATTTCCGCAAAGACCTTTATTACCCTCTAATGAGGCATTGATAAAAGCTTTATTATTAGGGATTGGACCTTCCAACTCATTGTATGATAACACGACATCCTCCAAACCAGTCAAACTTTTAAGTTCTTCAGGAATGCGGCCAGAGAGGACATTCTGGGAAAGATTTAAGCTTACCAAGCTCTTCAAATCGGCTAGATAAGGGGGTATTTCTCCAACAAGATGATTATAGCTCAAATCAAGTGCATTAAGCTGAGTTATCCTCCCTATCTCGATTGGAATTTTCTGCCCAAATTTGTTGTTACTCAGGTTCAACTGAAACAAGTGCACGTAATCTCCTACAAAAATTGGGATCGACCCATTCAATCTATTGCTTGATAGATCAAGGGACTCTAATTTTGTCAGTGACCTAAGTTCCCCAGGTATATTGCCAGAAATGTTGTTGTTTTGCACAAAAAGCTTAACCAGAGAGGTTAAATCTCCAATTTCCTTAGGAATCTGCCCAATCAAATGATTCGATGAAAGATCAAGTCCTAGAAGTCCTTTGACATTTCCAATCTCTGGTGGTATGCTACCACTAATGTTATTTCTGGCTACCTGCATATTAGTCAAATTCGTGCATTTCCCCCAATTGCTGCTGAGTTCACCATGAAAATCATTGTCACTCAAATCAATGGAATAAAGCTTTGGATAGATGCCAAAAGCTTCAGATAAATTCCCAGTGAAACTATTGTTATCAAAGCGAACCCTTTTGAAACTAGAGCACTTCCTCAAGCTACTTGGTATTGGCCCTGTTAGCTTGTTGCTTTCTACCGTGAAGATCTCAAGCTTCCCACCTCGACAAAGCTGCTCTGGCAAATGGCCTGAAAACTCATTTCCACCCAATACTATCAGTCTCAAGTTATTCAAATATGCAAGCCCTTTCGGAATGGACCCAGAAAGTTGATTTTCGGATAAAGACAACTCAGTAAGGTTTTTCATATTCCCCAACTCACTAGGAATGGGACCAGAAAGTTGGTTAGAATGAAGATACAAAATTTTGAGCTCAGTTAAGTCACCTAGAGTAATTAGAATTGAACCACTAAGTTGATTTTCGGTTAAAGACAGCTTGGAGAGGTTTTTCAGATTCCCCAACTCACTAGGAATGGGATCAGAAAGTTGATTAGAAATAATAAACAAAATTTTGAGCCAAGTTAAATCACCTAGAGTAATTGGAATTGAACTACTAAGCTGATTACGGGATAATCTCAAATCAGTGAGTTTTTGCAGATTTCCCAACTCACTAGGAATGGGACCAGAAAGTTGGTTAGAATGAAGATACAAAATTTTGAGCTGAGTTAAGTCACCGATAGTAATTGGAATTGAGCCACTAAGTTGATTTTTGGATAATTCCAACTTAGTGAGGTTTTTCAAATTCCCCAACTCACCAGGAATGGGACCAGAAAGTTGGTTAGAATGAAGATACAAAATTTTAAGCTCAGTTAAGTCACCTAGAGTAATTGGAATTGAACCACTAAGTTGATTTTTGGATAATTCCAACTCAGTGAGGTTTTTCAAATTCCCCAACTCACTAGGAATGGGATCAGAAAGTTGGTTAGAATAAAGATACAAAATTTTGAGCTCATTTAATTCACCTAGAGTAATTGGAATTGAACCACTAAGTTGATTTTCGGATAAAGACAGCTTGGTGAGGTTTTTCAGATTCCCCAACTCACTAGGAATGGGACCAGAAAGTTGGTTAGAATGAAGATACAAAATTTTGAGCTCAGTTAAGTCACCTAGAGTAATTGGAATTGAACCACTAAGTTGATTTTCGGTTAAAGACAGCTTGGAGAGGTTTTTCAAGTTCCCTAACTCACTAGGAATGGGACCAGAAAGTTGATTCGAAATAATGAACAAAATTTTGAGCCCAGTTAAATCACCTAGAGTAATTGGAATTGAACTAGTAAGCTGATTACGGGATAATCTCAAATCAGTGAGTTTTTGCAGATTTTCCAACTCACTAGGAATGGGACCAGAAAGCTGGTTAGACTGAAGATACAAAATTTTGAGCTCAGTTAGGTCACCTAGAGTAATTGGAATTGAACCACTAAGTTGATTTTTGGATAATTCCAACTTACTGAGGTTTTTCAAATTCCCCAACTCACTAGGAATGGGACCAGAAAGTTGGTTAGAATGAAGATACAAAATTTTGAGCTCAGTTAAGTCACCTAGAGTAATTGGAATTGAACCGGTAAGCTGATTATGGGATAATTCCAAATCAGTGAGGTTTTTCAGATTTCCCAACTCACTAGGAATGGGGCCAGAAAGTTGGTTAGAATAAAGATACGAAATTTTGAGCTTAGTTAAGTCGCCAATAGTTTTGGGAATTGAACTAGAAAGATTGTTCACCGACAAGTCAAGATAGACAAGACTAGTGAGCTTTCCAATTTCTGGTGGGATGGCGCCAGATAGCTGGTTCATGCTAAGATTAACATATTCAAGAAAACGGAGATATGAAAATGGAAAATCATAGATTGTGCCAATGACACTAGCATTTGTAATTTTCAACATGTTTACCCTACCATTTAAGCATTTAACTCCATACCAGTCCCTGCATGCATCAGTACTTAATGTCCAAGAAGCCAATAGGGAATTATTCTAGTTTAGGAAAGTGGCTTTCCATTTGAGGAGAGCAGTTGCTTCCTCAGTGGATGCAAAAGTAACTATAAAGAGATATAAGAGGGTGGAAAACTGAAGGAAAGAAAATACTTTGGGAACCATCATCATTGCTAAAATAATTCAGTTGATTGTTTTGGTTTGTGAAGAACTTGTGCAGGACAAAGTTTTATACTGTAAAGAATCATTACAAGACTTGTGAGTCAATGGAATTTATTTTCAGCTTGTAGAATATGGGTAGAATTAGAACGACTTGGAAGTCAATAAATCAAAATTTTACTGTCCATGGAAGTATACCAACGAATTAAAAGGGTGTTTCCATTGTGGTCCACTCTTAAAGTTGGGAGATTTCTGCAGAGTTAATCTAAAGTCATTTCTTAATTGACGAGCTAATGGACATGTGGGCCATGTCGTGTGGAAAATACTGCTGCTAGCTAATGGAATTATTTTTTAACAACCGCCTACTTATGTTTTTTTCCTTTCTTCTTCTTGGGTGGGCCATCTGAGCAAAAATTGGAACTATTCCACAGGACATGGCCCACATGTCCATTAGCTCGTCAATTACGAAATGACTTTATATTAATTCTGCAAAAATCTCCCAACTTTAAGAGTGGGCCACAATAGAAACAACCTTTTAATTGAGAAAAAAACATAAGTAGGCAATTGTTAAAAACTAATTCCATTAGCCTAGCAGCATTATTAAGTTTTCATTTTACAGCAAGTAAATATTAACAACTTCCAAAAGAAATCCCTAGAATTAAGCAGGATCAATCCCAAACCAAACCTCTTCCTATTTGTTTGGACAGAATAATTATCTTCCATAACTCAAACAATCATTAAATATTTTTTCGTCCTTTCCTTTTCTAAGATATATTTTGCAGAAAAAATAAAATAATCGAGCATTTGTGTATATATCTAAGTATACACATAAACATATATAGATTTATGTGTAATTAACATATACTACAAAAATATACTTTGGTATTTTCGAAAAAATATATCTACACGATAAATATATATGGTATTTTCACTAAAAATATATTTATATCAGAAATATACATGGTATTTGTTCAACTGAAATGTATTTTCATGTTACATATTTATACCATAAATATGCATGGTATTTTCACAAAAATGTATTTATACCATAAATATACATGGTATTTAACAAAAAATTATATTTATACCATAAATATACATAGTATTTTCACACAAAAAATTATACCATAAACCTACGTGGTATTTTCACAAAAAATATTTACACAATAATAACTGAAGCATGTTGATTTAATTCTTCTTCCCCAAACAAAAGAAAACATAAAAGGAAAAAACTAAAAATAGAATTAAGATAAAATATTAAGGGAATAGTTGTGGACCCCTGATTTAATGGAATAAATTTAGTAATTCTCCCTAAATTTGTGGAGTAAATGAGCGTTAGTTAAGTATACCCAAATTTAGCAAAAGCTGCTATTTTTGTTCCACTTTAAAAATTGTGTTAATTATGTTTATAACTCTTAAAGCGTGACAAGTCATGTAAATTTTCTCAAGAAGAAAAGTCTCACACACTTCCCTTCCATTTACTCTCCAATTATTTTCTTCTTTAACGGTTATGTATTGCCATAAGGAAAAAAGAAGTACGTAATTGAGAAAGCCAAAACACCTGTTTGAACTGGGTTTTAGGTAAAGCAGTTATTCATCTATATCTACCTTAATTGGTACTTATCATAGATGTCTTCTAATTTAATAAAATACTCCCTCAGTTGCCTCTCTATATAATTTTACTGAGTGTCAAATATGAGTGTTATTATTACAATTACAATAAACTATGAAACTAACACACTAGCAAGTAAAGCTACTACGTAATGTATGATTAACTTGGACCAATTATAGGTGCATTTTTCTATTTATGCGTCAAGTCAAGGAATACACATTTATTGGGCAGGAGTTTCGAAAATAATTCACTTTCTTAAAAGTGATGGAAATTGATCCTTCTTATGTAATTCCTTTTTTACACAATACAATATTGGAAGAGAATAATTATACTTTGCATATCGAACTAGAAAACATTTGAAGCTAAAGAAAACAAGAATGCCGTTAACACAAATTCTGGTCAACCTCGCGTACGAATCACATATTATTGGCTACTCTAGCAAAATTTGGTAAGTATTTATCTATGTTTAGGCGTGAATGGTTGCTCTACTAAGTAAAATAAGGCAAGAAGCAAAGGCGTCATAGTTGCGAGAAGCCATAGGCATCCACATCCAATTCTAAAGCCCTTTCTTATTCTTAAGCAACTATTGGCTCAGTTGCTGAAAGAGATCATATTCTCTAAAATAAGATCGAGTGCCAGCTTTATAAGCTAGGCAAGCCGGCACTATACTTGGGCATGAAAGTCTTAAAGAGCCTCTTAACTCCAAGGCAATTGGGATATTATTAATCAATCATCGTTAAAAGAAAAGTGTATATGTAAACACATTACATATTTATTGGTTTATTGTACACACCATGTATGAAATATTCTTAGCGATAGAATTTTATACAGGGAAGTCGCTCAAGTGGCGAGTTATAATCGTCAGATCACAATTTTGTTTTAAAAAAGACAAAAAAAAAATAATAAATGTCCCCACTACATGGCCCGCAAAGCTGACTTGGCAGTACAGTCCATTGGTTTGTCAATACAGAACGAAATTGAAGGATTGTTCTTTCTGCTGAAACATGGAACTTTGGCAACAGGCACGGCAAAGTAATTTGTCAGAACTATCTTCAACATGCACGGACATGGAATGACTGCATAGATCGGCAAAATAATTTTGCTTTTGAACTTCTCATCACAGCTTCATTAACCAAAAAAAAAAACATAACAAGCCAACCCTGCAAAGTATTGTGTAACAAGGAAAAACCAAATGCTCCCTAAGCAATATCTTGTTACCTTTGCCAGCTTCCTCATCAAGCTAATCAAACCTTATCCATCTAGCAAAAAGGTACAAATTCCTAGGGAGAGAGCACCCTTAACACAGTAATTTACCCCCCTACTTGCATCAACCAACCAGAGTTCAAATTAAAGTACCCTAGCTGTCCCATAACCTCACCTAAAAGGTGGTGGTACTTAAAACTTACGACCTCAGAGATCAAAAACCTCTAATGTGTTTTGTGTAAACTAATTTGCCCATATGAAAATAAGAAAGGTGAGAATATAAGCATGGATTTCTTTCATTAAGGAGATCACAACTAACACCTTCCCAAGGTAGAATATGAAGTTAAGAGAAACGAAATGGTTGTCAGGCCAAAGGCATAAACCTAGCGTGACTTTAGTAATTCAGGAGTTTCTTATCTTTACCGATCATGAGCATCCTGAACATTTGTATAGAAACGGTAATTTGTCACTGGCAACAAAATTACAACAACAAAGCTAAAACAACACCAACGGCTGCAGCACCTGCTTGCCATTCAACCAACAGACAATAGTATGTCACCAGCAACAAATTATTATCAGCCAAGTTAAAAATAGCATTCTGCAGCTGCTGCATCTCCTTGCCATTCAGCTAAGAAACAGTAGTTTGTGACCAGCAACAAAATTACAACCAACAACAAATATAACAGCATCAACAACTGCTGCATCGTCTTGTGATTCAGCCACACTGACTTTTCACGGACCCAGCTATAGAAGGCCAATAATTCCCATCATAAGTAAATTACAACAAGGTATACCACCACAATATTCAATGCAAGTATACTTTGAAATAGAAAAGAATTAAGAAATCAAATAATGCCAAAAAGACAATCTGCAAAAGCGTAATTATAAACTAAAAGTAGAAATCTTAATATCACAACACCAATCTGTAATACCAGAATGCAGAGGCAACATCAAAAGAAATTCTGGGATGGATTAAGTACAACAAAAGGAGTTAAACCTTGTAAGTCAGACCAATCAGTTCTAGCAAGCAGAATACAGATGAAAGGATCATTCATTTGGGAATGTCCTGAAACGCAGCATCAACCAAAGCCAGATTACAACCGTGGCTTCCTCCCTTGCTTCTTAATCCTGCAAAAGCAAAATAATACTTTTTCATCAAGTTTATACGATAACAAAACAACGTATCACAGCCACAACTTACATCAGCATCAGAATGCGGCAATGGGCTATGAGAATCAGCATGTCTACCCCGCGGTGAGATACTCTTTGGAGTAGGAGACTGACCCTTGTGATTACGTCCATTTGGACTAGCATCTCTAGAAGGGGTTGTTCTACGTGGAGAGGGGATCCTTCGAGGAACGGGGCTATGGCGAGCGGGGGAGGGGCTATGGCGAGCGGGGGAGGGGCTACGACGAGCAGGGGAGGGGCTTCGGCGAGCAGGGGAGGCACTTAAATATAAAATGAAACTTTAGACAAAGCTTATGAAAATAGTTTTCCATGGAGAAGAGAGAGATTAGAAGCAAAATATTAACCAAAAAAAATTATACCTTCCATGAGACCGACTTCGGCTGCGCTTCTCGTCATATTTACTTCTCCCACAACCTTTGTGGTAATCAGGGCTGCGGCTTCTGCTCCGATGACGGTAATCTTTGTCTCTACCACGGTACTGATCACGGTCATACCTCTCCCTACTTCCACATCGGCTTCTCCTTTTAGAATCCCTGTCCCTATAATGATCTCAATGCCCAAAATAAATTAAAAAAATGTGAAGTTCAGATTGTGGATACAACTCTTCAACATCTCTTAGCTCAACGCAAAATGTCAATCATTTAACTCAAGTACAACACAAAAGGGGAGGCAAGATTCTGAGACCACTTCAACCTTGTTTTGGAGAGAAAATGGGTGACAACATAAGAATATCAACGAAGGGAGGACAAGAAAGAGTTTAGAGATTATTCATTTTAACACCAGCATCCATTCTAATACTAAAATATGCTTATCCACAGAAGCTCAAATTTAATTATGCCTTTATGGGATCACCACATTCCACACCCATAATAGGTTTTGAAGTTATAGCCCAAGATAGTTTACTTAGAATTCAGATAACACATTCTCTGAAAATTCAAATTAAAAAAAATAAAAAAATCCAACCACTCAGGTTTGTCAACTTAGGCTAAGCATCACCGTTTCCCTTCCATTCCTTACTCCAGATCATCTACATTTCATTAAGATGGAAAGAACAGGGAATTTCAAGAAAACCAATTCAACAACATTTTTTACATGTTTTGATTGTAAAGGGTTGTGAGATCCGAAATAACTTCTCTCAAACAGGTAGTATAACTTTCTACCAGTAAATCCTGTACATTTGAGTTACAGAAGAAGATTTCGGATAATTCTTTTAATATCAAAATCATTTAGAAATAAAAAATTGTAAAACTGAATATAGGAAATATTTGCCAACAGTATAATATTATGAGAAATTGGGGGAAAACTACATCTCCGAATGACTTAAGCTGTGTTTAATTCCACAGTGGAAAGGCTCACGAAAGAGGAACTTGTATGTTCACTTCCATAAGGTTGGAGTATTCTGACATTCTACTCCTAGTAGGTGTTTGGACATGCGATTTCATGTCATGATTTCAAGTCATGAGATGAAATCAGCGTTTGAACATGCGATTGAGATTAAATCCCAAATCATCCAATAAGGCATACATTGAATGTAATTTGATTATTAGTATAATACTAAATTCATGTATGCCATTTTTTGTTTTTTTAATAGATTGTATGCTTCAAAGAAAAATAAATTGTGTGCTTTACTTGAAAGAAGTGGTGCGCTTCACTTCTCACTTTTCGATTCAAGTCCCATGGACCTTGTTGCTTCTTTTTCCTTTTCGTTTCCAAACATATTGCCCTTGATGTAGAAAGAATGTATGATTACAAATTTTCATGGGTGTTCACGGTTTGGTTAAAAATCGAATCAAACCGATTAAAGAAACCGATATTTCTTTGGGTTGGATTTGATTTGGTTTTAAATTTTTAAAAACCGATAATATTTGGTTTGGTTTTAGTTTTATGAAAAGTGAACTGAAGAAAAAATCGAACCAAACAGATAAATTTTATACGTAATTTTTATTATTTATATATATAAAATATATTAATTTTTATAAGTACTTTTAAATAATTTTTATACTTTTTTAGTAAAAAATTATTTATCTTTCTAATAGACTATTGAACTTTATACCTTAAGCCCATTTCTAAAAACAAATCCATGAATTCAAACTCTTTTATTCAAAGAAATAACTATGAAATGTACCTATATTTATATTTTGCATTTCTTATAAACTTTATTCACTTAATTAAAACTTATAAATCCTAAGATATTTCTTTCATAATCCAAGAATATTATAGCTACCATAATAAAAGGGTAATAACGAATTATAAATTGGAAAAAGATAGAAAATTCTCTCCTAATTGTACGAAAAAAACATGAAAGAGGGAAATAACGTTAGTTTTCTAAAAACCGGAAAACGGATCCAAATCGAACCAAACCGACTACAAACAAACCGATGGATATATATTATATTTGATTTGGTTTGATTTTAAGTATTTTAAAAACCGACTAAAATGATATGGTTTCGGTTGTAATTCAAAACCGACCCATGAACACCCCTAAATTTCCCTATAAGAAATATCCCCAATGTTTGATGATGACTAATCGACAGACAACGACCAAGATTACATTAACACAAACAATTTATATTCTAATGTAAATCCTAACGTCCACCATAGCGCTTTAAGTGGCATAATTAACTAAATAAGCTCTTACCTTGGTCTTGGACTGCAGCTTCTTGGCCGTCCTTATGTCCTATCTACAGGCTCCAAAATTCTACCTTTGTCACTGATCGCAAAAACAATCCTAGTCTCTATTAGACAATTGTTTTATTCCACAAAACAAAATGTTATTACAACTCACACTACAACAAAATATGCTTTTAGCGGCAATAAATTTGGAGCAATAACTTAATTACCGCTAATTATATTCTAAAATAAATTATTACCGACAATACCAAACTTTAGCCCTAACAATAAATGCCACTAAAGGCTTTAGCGACCTTAGATCTAATGACATTAATTAATTGCTAGTAAATGTTTTGATGGCAATAACTATTGCCGCTAAAAGAGAAATATATTGCCACTAAAAGTCTCTTTTGGTGTAGTGTCAGTTTATAGAATAAAGATGCACCTAAAAATATAAGAATGAAAATCACAACTTTAAACAAGGAAAGCTCAGCAACTCTTTCCTAGTTTTTTCACCTAATTTAATGCTAACATACAGAGACCACAGTAGACATTTAACTTTCTCAATTACCTTTTACCCTCGGTCTTTCTTCTTGAACTTCATCTTTTCATATGGATTTCTCCAGAAGTGATTTTCATTTTTATTGATTTTGTTGCCATATTCGTTTGGTCAGATTTTTCATTGAGTTCGGGAGGATTATCAGAAATCCCCATTAATTTCCTCAAGTTTGGCAAGAAACCTGAGGTTTTCGATTGTCAGGGGCGGATGCACATTGAGTAAAGCGGTGCCATGCGACACCGCTTCGTGGAAAATTCTGCGCACTACTATTATTTGATAGATGTATAAAAAAGAAAATGACATTACTGACAAAATGAACGCATATGTAAATGATGCTCATGTTGCAAAGCTTGGGGCGCTGCTGCAAAAATTCTTCAAAAACATAATAAAATTTTAAATCAATATAATTAGAAAATGTTATAACAGCATGAATATTGAGAGAAATGACCTGAACACTTCTAAAGCTGCAACAATGGAGATTTGTTACAACTGCATGAAGATTGAAACTACAGGAGCCACATAGGCTATAAGGTGGTCACTTAGCGAAATTTATGTGCCTACAGGGTGCCACTACTACCATCATTTGCCATATTGTTCTTAACCTCTGTCCAGAGCTTGTCCAAACAAAATGGATCATCTCTTGGACCAGCCCTCTCAGTTGATGTTCCGACAGGCTTAAAGCGGTCAGTCTTGATGATCTTCTCCAGTTGCTGCTCATCAGCTCCTGCATATATATCAGAATCAACATCTTTCTTTGGTCTGTACAGAGTAGACAGAGTTAGCTGCGCAGGAAATAGACCTTTATCATAGATATTATAGGCATCATCAGTGGCAAATCCAGAATCCATCCCTTTCTCCTGGTTGAAAAATCTCTGGTCATACATCATAATCTCTCCTCCTCTTGATGTTGAAGCCATCCCAAGAGCCAACTTTTCGCTGATATCACGGTCTCCATCTCTCGTGATCTTTCTCTTCTTACCACCCATTGCTGCAGCATCTTTTGCTGCTTCCAATCTCCTCTTCCCAAGTCGCTCCTCACGTATCTTTTCTGTCTGTAATCGACACTCATTCATGGGACCTGCAGCTCTCTTAGATCTTGCCTTGCGGGCCAACTCCTGAAGTTCCATCTCTTTCTTTTCCTTCTCTTTCATCATCATCTCTTTCTGAACCTTTGACTGCATTTCTTCCGCTACTCTAGCTTTTCTCTTCAACAACATACAGAGCTTCCGAAAATTTTGCCAAATTATCATTGACCGGTACCTCCTGAAGTCCCCTTCCATTAGCAGCAAGACGCTTATCAAGTGGGATTGTGTAACCATTAGGGTTCTTCCAATTTGATATACACCGCGGAATCTTCCAATCCCGTTGGTCCTTCAAAGTAAGAGGACGAGGAGGTGAATGTAAAACGGGTACGGGTGGTGAACCCGAAGCCCTAGGGACCTTCTTGTGCTTGAACTTAGGTGGCTCGATAGGGTCCACTGCGTTCTCCACCATCCTAATAATCCTCTCCTTCGCGCCTGAATTGTACTGCTGACAAGGCTTGTACTTAATGAACTTGGATTCTTGAGATTGTATATCAACTTTTATGATATTCTGAAGGGCAGCCTTGGTCTTTCGAGTAGTAGTCTCCTCGCTTAGTTTCTGCTTCTCTTCCACGTCCCAATCTTCGTCATGGTCCTTGTCATTGTCTTTCACAAACTTCGGGACGAGATCCTTGTACTGACAATAAACAATTTTCTTAGCGTTTTCACGGTGCCTGACAATTGCATCGTACCTCACTTCACCGTATTCATCCACAGTAACAGGCAAAGTATTTCGTCCATCTATTTTTCTGCCCATATCAAGAGGATACTGTGCATAATGGAGTTCAGGGAACGCTCCTCCATCCCCAAAACCCTATAGCCGTTTTGTACTGCTGGTTGATGGTGCCATGATGAGAAAAGAATAAATTGGTAGGTTTGGCTTTATATTATATAAAGTTTACAAGTAGTCCTACAAAGGAAAGGAAAGGAAAGCATGCAAGGAATCCTACAACGGAAAGGAAAGGCAATCCTAATCCTAAACAGAAAGGGTAAGTAAATCTTCGTAATTTCTATTCCTAGTTATACATTGGAATTTCAAATCTTTCCTCTATATACTAGGAAAAATTCTATACATTTTGCACCATAATTTTTTTAATCCAATGAATTTGGGGCTTTAGTACGCCACATACCCAACCCCCCCACCCCACCCCTTTCCCCTCCGTCTCTTTTTTTTTTTCTTTTTCTTTCTTTCTTTTGTTGGTTCTTTACTGCTCCTTAATATGTTTTGTTTTCCAGAATAATGTTTTCCTTTGTTTGAAGATCAGTTTTTCAGCATGAAAATTCCAAATTCAACTTGAAGTTGAATCCAAACGTGAAACAGTTTATAACCTATTTTTCAACTCCATTTTCATAATTCCAAATAAAATGCTCTCTACTCTCCTTTGCAAAAAGTATAACCTAACACAACTCCATCTTCAACCACTACTAAAATAACTGCATTAATTTACCGACCTCAAAAAACAGCTATTTCCGACCTCATGAGGTTGGTTTTGGGCATAAACCGACCTCAAAAATTGCAGTTAAAGTGAAAAGTATTTGATTTCTATAGCCAAACGCTTATACTCCCTCTGTTCAATTTATGTGAACCTATTTCCTTATTAGTCCGTGCCAAAAAGAATGACCTTTATGCAATGATTTATAGTCACACTAAATATATGTGACTCATTTAGGACCACAAGTTTAAAAGCTTTTTCTTCTTTTTTAAACTCCGTACCTAGCCAAATGGGTTCACATAAATTCAAACGGAGGAAATATAAAATTATATTTGTTTTTTAATTAATTTCCTATACTTAGCTATTTGTTAGCTTTCACCGCTCTGGGCAACTTTAACACAAGGAGGTGTGCACTTGTTGCCACGTCAATATTTTTTGCTCACATGGTATTTTGTAATAATAAAATATTTTTTATCTTCTTAAATTCATTAATCCTTTTGGGTCATAATTTCAGGCCAGATTTGTAAAAATATGTTTGAAACTTTATTATTAGGCTAAGTTTTATTATTTGGCTACACACTTTGGACAAACCCAAACTTTGTATTTTCCATATTTGACCCGAAAAATAAAGAATACACGACTGCATCGAAATATGAAATAAAAAAAAATACTAAGTTGAAAAATTCATTATTTTGGATAAAAAATTAATTTGTACAAAAATAAAAAATGAAGTTTTAGGAATTCTTTTAACAGATTTTGCTAGGAAAAAAAAAAGCATGGGGAAGTATATAGATGCCGGATTTTGATGTCACTGTTTAAGTTATGTCATAAGTTCATAAGTTTTTGCACATGTACCCACTTCAGAACAACTAACTTCAAATAAAAATGTCTGAAATTTGATACGTTGAAGTTATTTTTGCCTGAAATTCATCCATATTTTCCTGAACTTCCGTCGTAAAATTTTGTCAAGCCTAATCTCAAGCATCACGTGTTTGAAGTTTTCAAGCAAACAGTAGAAAAAATAGAAACGAATTGAGGGTCCAAGTAGGAGTTATATTGAATTAAAATATGGATAGAAGTTGGGTCTTTTCTCATAATGTTTGTAGTTTCAAATAAAGACAACCAACTAATGCTTTTTTCTTCCTGCTATATTGTAGAAGAAGAAGAGAATAAAAACGTGAAGCTAACTAGCTGTTACTTGTTAGGAGTCTAAATCATCAGCAGTTGGCATCTTTTACCGGCAAACAGGGCAACAATATAATGACTCTTCTCTAACCAGGCTGTAATGCATTCTCCATGAACATATGTGAGCAAGGCATTCACCAGATTTGCCTCTCCTTCCCAAGCTCTTCAAAACAGATGACAAGTCATCATCCATATATTGATCTTATTGTTACAAACAAGGAAGAACAAAACCTACTATTGTTCTATTATTTTTCTTAACAAAACCTATTATTGTTCTATTATTTTTCTTTGTCCTTCTAGTTATCCAAGTTCAGCCCGAATGACGACAGAAATGGAATTATCAAAACAGTGTGTACCTATTAGCAACATACCAAAATATTCACTTGATTGGGTGATGGAAGCATAAGTAATTCGAACGGGTTTAGTAATACCATACGAAAATTCAAGGCACGAAGGCATTTTTTGGACTATAATATTAGTTGACGAAGGGGTTATACCATTAAGACTTTGTATTATATTCTTCAATCATATCATGACCCGATTAGAGGGCCATGACGGATACCCGGAGTTGACCACTGAGCACCATTCGTCATACCATTGACCTGCCGAATCGGTGCACATATAATCCCCATGATGATGCTTATCATTACCTGATCATAAACCAATTCTCAAAACACGTACATTCGCATATATATGGCGTTGTCAGTAAAAGACAATTCAACTTCTTTGTGAACCGAAGAGTAGTTGGGGTTGACACGATGTAAGTGGTGATTAACGATATAGTAACTCTTAGTTGGTTTCAAGAAGTTATTCCACGTTTTGACATGCTTATCAAATAATGTTGCTTCGATCTTTGTCCCCTATTAAAGATTTTAAAAAACATTTGATGTCATCAATAAAGGCGATATGAATGATTGAAGAATATAATACAAAGTCTAAATGGCACTACCTCTTTGTCAACTAATATTATAATCCTGAAGACGGCATTGTGCCTTGAATTTTTGTATGGTATTACTGAACCCCTTCGAATTTTTACTACTTTCATCACCGGATCAAGTGAATATTTTGGTATCTTGCTAATAGGTACACGCTGGTTTAATAATTCCTTTTCTGTCGCCATTTGGACTGAACCTGGATGGTTAAAGGGACAAAGGAAAAAATAATAGAACAATAATAGGTTTTGTTCTTCCGAACTTGTGATGGCAGTGGCTTTTTAAATTTAGTGAGCACATTGAAATTTCTATATTATACAAGTGAGTGTTTCAACATGTGTGCTTAAAGACAATGAACTCATACTTAAGGGTAATTTGGACTTTTAGTGGAATACTGATAAGTAACATGTCTTTCAGGTTTCAACTACAGAGCCACATATCACTTATATGGGGTAGCAAATATATATATATACACATACTTAGTAGCTCTTTTAATTGCTTTGGGTTTGTGAGTTTATCATCTTGTCTTTATTATTTATTTTGCTCTTTCTATTATGTCTGCATGTTTGTCTTGCATTATCCTCCCTATATAAAGAATACGCTATGGCATCAAGAAATTTGTCACGTCCCAAAATATCTGTTAGACGTGATTGACACCCAGCAAACACCACCCGCCAGGTGAACCATATATCATACTCTTAATCATTTACAAAAGCACTAAAAGAAAATAAATGCAGGTCCAACAACGTTATTAATGATAAAAATGTTAAATAGTCGCCAACCAAATCCATAATCGATTTATGAATACCAATCAACGCTAAGATAAAAAGAATCTCTAGCCCACATCCCACGCTAAGACCATAGAGCATCTAACAGAGTTACATGAGTTTGAGTGTCGGGCATGTAAACCCAAAATAAAAGAAATAACTAGAAATAAACTAGATAAAGCTGAAATGACTGCCTCCACGGACAATGCGGTGGCTCACCTCAGCAACAGAATCCACTCACGAAGTCTTCAATTACCAGCCTCGTTCTCAATGACAGTATCTGCATGGATATCCAGGTAAGGAGTGAGTTATACATAAATATAACCCAGTAAGATTCTCGACCCGCCACTTCAAATACCCCTGGAACAAGTGTTAGAATATACAAACACACAACAAGCACAAAAATATTATGCACATGAATATATCATTATATAAGAGCAACCAAGGTCCAAGCCACTGTTTATCAAATATATTATATATCTCAACTCAATTTACACTACGAACCGTCATAAGTGGCAGTTAAAGAATTAGTCAACACTATGAATCCACGGCAACATACACAATATGTCAAATATGTCAGGAAGCATACACAATGCCCCAATATAATCAAGAAGCATACACAATGCCCCAATATAATCAAGAAGCATACACAATGCTAAGGGAAGCATACACAATGCCCCAATATCATGGCTCACAGCTATATCACATCACAAAATAATTTATCGAGAGAATTTTAAAGTATTTGAAAATAAAGTATATGCGGCTGGCCTTAAGGACCACCGATTCTGCCAAGCACATGTCACGACCCAACCCCGTAGGCCGTGACTAGTACCCGAGTTGGACACTCATATCACCTGTTAAATATAATCATCTACAGCTAGCATATCAAGAACTTGTTTGTATACAAAGGCAAGACGTTATTTTAAAGCTGTCGCATATATGCATATCAAAGCCACCTGTCTCCTGAGGAGTTACAACTTTCAACAGTTTATATCGCACATAAGCCGGCAAGGCTACCATTATACACAAGTCGACAAGGCTGCCACTACACATAACATTCCAAACATATATATATATATATATATATATATATATATATATATATATATATATATATATATATATATATGCAAGCCGACAAGGCTGCCACTACAAATAGGTACGTCCCAAACATAAGTTATGTCCACACAACGAAACAACCACTATACACAGACCCACACATATGTCCACATACCTCTAAGAGTAACGACGGTATCATATGATGGGACAGGGCCCCGCCGTACCCTGAACAAACACATATATATACAACAAAAGGGATCTATACCACAAGCTAGGCTCCGGAACAAAGGAGCACTCCAAAGTAGCTGAACAGATATCCTAGGCTGGCGGATCTCTGAAACGAGCGTCTGTACCTGCGGGCATGAAACGCAGCCCCCCCAAAGAAAGGGGGTCAGTACGGAGTATGTACTGAGCATGTAAAGCATGAAATATAGTAAATAGGATCATACTGAGACAAAGAGTGTAGGACCCAATGCAACAACCAGAAAACCATAAGACTTACCTTTGAACATAATTCATATGTGTCAACATCATACCCATGCCATTATAGAGTTTAGTAGTCATAGCTAAATAATCATTCTGTATATATAACATATATAACATGTCTCGGCCCTCTAGTGAGGGGCTCGGTAAATAAAATCATCATATACATGTACATATAACGTGTCCCGGCCCTCTAGTGAGGGACTCAGTGAATAGTGATCATATGCCATCCTGGCCGCCATCCCCATATCAACATGTCATCATATCATCATCATATATATATATATATATATATATATATATATATATATATATATAACGTGTCCCGGTCCTCTAGTGAGGGACTCGGTGAATAGTGCAGTAAATATACGCACGAAAACATGTCCTGGCCCGGGACTCAGTGAAGGATGTAACGGTAAGCACGAGCAGAGTAATAAGCAACCACATACATACAAATCATCTTTTGAGACTCAATAGATGAGTAAACTAATCAACTCTCAAGTATCAGGATAATGATCATATTAAGTTCTTTCTAAATGTCATTACACTATAACAAGGAACGTTTCAGGATTCATATACATGTATCAATTTAACATGATATAGCTTATGAAAGTCAAGTATACCTCTAATTATGCAATTCTTTAAGAGTAGGAATTTCTATACATCATTTATTAGTCGATCATATAATAGACTCAAAACAATAGCTCGACTATCCTAAAAGTTCTAACATCAAGAATGAATAAAAATCATGAGTCATGCTTGGAATTAGAGAGTAGAATTTCCCCAAGGCTCATATCACATCTTACTTTCTTCTAGGACATGCCAAAAGAAAGAAGGGATAGACTTTACATACCTGTTGATGACTATCCGTGAATCCTTTTTGCCTCGTCGCTCTTTTCGCCTATTTATATAAAAGTGACGTTATCGTTAGTAACTATATTTTTCTAGTTCGCCACTCTATAGTTCATTCTTTTATAGGACCTACATTCCAGTCTATATATATATATATATATATCCTCTTTTAAGTTTTCTATTATCTAACATTTTGGCGAAAATTCGGCAGCACTTCCCCTATAGGTTCACCTATCCCAATTTCCAATTGTGCTCCTGTAGACACAGAAATACCAGTAACAATATATGGGCACACTTATACTTCCAATTCCTTCAATTCAATAAAAACGACAATATGGTCGTATCAACACAATTTCAACTTTAACTTTCCAATCTTTTCGCCACGTAGTTCGGGGCAACAACAACTATAATTCTACTTAAAATTAACTATCATGCTTGATCAAAACAACCCCTACTCACGGCCAAAACAGCAACATAACATTACCATTTACAACTCCTTGTGTTCAACACATATCTATCAAGTTTACAAGAATCACAACAACACATTCTTTCTTTCAATTTCATGAAATGCACCAATAATCCACACGTCTAACAACATCATTTATACAATTATAAGAACTATATTGGCATCATATTAGCTCCTACAATAGCCCATAACAACTTCAATTCCAATTTCTAATCGTCAATATCCTCATTCTTATTTTAGAACCCATGACAACAACAATCAACATTCAAAATAAATTAGTCCATCCTTTTTACTAAAACAGTCCACGGTTTGGACTGTTTTCCTACTTCAACATATATCATTTCTTTTACACCTCAACTCACATATTCATGATGCATACAATGCACCACAGCGTCCATAACAACAGTAACTAGAGCATCAAACAAATCAGTCCATTAATTCTCCTAAACCAGTCCCTACACGGCTTCAATACCAAACATACAAACTTCCAAAATTTTCATTCCTTTCATACACACTACCACATTCAAACCATTCTCAATACATGTACAAGAAATTTAAACATTACTTCACATAAACCCATCCCACGGCTCACTTAAAAATTCAACAACAACAATCCAATTTCTTCATGCACAATTTTTTTTATACACTCAATTCACATTTATACATATTCACAATACATCCAAACTCATTCTAAATGTAAAAGGAGTGATCAATTCTTACCTTAACACGTTGGTTTCTTAACCTTGCTATTCACTTGAATATCCACAACACTTTGAGACATTAATTACACTTGAAGTTTCAACAAAAATCCCTCCGCTGCTTGGCTAAGCAATCTGGTCGTGACCCCTCTCCTTTCAACTCCTTTTTTTTGGTTTGTTTAGTTCTTGGAACAAGTTCATGAAATGAACATTTCATGACTTGTTCTAAGTATATATATGGCTTCCTATATGGTTACACGTACTCCCCCTAGGTTGAGTCACCATTGCACTTTGTTTTGTTAATCTTTTTTCTGATTTTGATTTTTCCCTTTTTTTTTTAATTCGGGTGGGGCCCACACAACCTCTTAGGCTTAATTAGTGAAGTGATTAAATTTTAATCCCACTTAATAATCAAATCATGGTTAATTAATCCCTAATCTCCAATAATATTTCCATACCAATAAAATTTATAGGCAACTTGTGCCTTGAACAAAATCGGGAGTTAAAAGTCTCTACTTCGTATCCCCAAAATGGTCTTGTCTTTAACTTGTCGCGTTTAGCTTAAAATATCCCAATGTATAAAAATACGGGATATAACATCCTTCCCCCCTTTTAGAACATTCGTCCTCGAATGTCAAATTAATCCCGTCAGGTTCTATAAGAGTCTTGGGAAAGGTTCTCTTTATCGCCAACATATAGACTGATCAGACAATTATCACAACCAAGCTAGAGGGTTTAGGTTACCTGTAGGCGTAGGAAACAAGTGAGGATATTTATTCCTCATCTCCTCTTCAGCTTCCCATGTCATCTCCTCCCCGTTATTGTTCCGCCACAACACTTTAACCGAAGCCACGTCTTTGGTTCGCAACCTCCTGATTTGTCGATCAAGTATAGCTATGGGCTGCTCTTCGTAGGATAACTCCTTTGTTACCTGGATATCATCTGCAGGGAACACCCTGGAAGGATCACCTATATACTTTCGAAGCATTGACACATGGAAGACCGGATGTACTGCTTCCAAATCGGCTGGTAGGTCTAACTCGTAGGCAACTTGTCCTACCTTACGGATAACCTGATAAGGCCCAATGTATCTCGGGCTCAAATTCCCTTTCTTGCCGAATCTCATAACACCCTTCATGGGTGACACCTTCAAGAATACCCAGTCACCAACCTGAAATTCCAAGTGTCGACGCCGATTATCTGCATATGATTTCTGTCGACTCTGGGCTGCCAGTAATCTCTCCTGAATAAGCTTCACCTTATCGATAGCCTACTGAACCATATCTGGGCCTATCAACTTAGTCTCACCAACATCAAACCAGCCTATAGGTGATCTACACTTCCTGCCTTATAGAGCCTCATACGGTGCCATCTGAATGCTAGAATGGTAGCTGTTATTATAAGCAAATTCAATAAGTGGCAGGTGATCATCCCAACTACCCCTGAAATCAATAACCCCTAGAATGGTAGCTGTAGTGTCTGGATGGTACGCTCGGCCTGTCCGTCAGTCTGAGGATGAAATGTTGTGCTAAGACTCACCTGTGTCCCCAATCCCTCCTGGAAGGATCTCCAGAAGTTAGCTGTAAACTGGGCTCCTCTATCAGAGATGATAGCTGTGGGAACCCCATAAAGTCTCACTATCTCCTTAAGATACAACCTGGCATAATCCTCAGCTGAATATGTAGTCTTGACTGGAAGAAAGTGGGCTGATTTCGTCAATCTATCAACGATGACCCAGACAGAGTCATATTTCCGTGAAGTGCGAGGTAGACCTGTGACGAAGTCCATATTGATCACCTCCCATTTTCAGGTCGGAATTTCCATCTCCTGTAACAGTCCCCCAGGCTTCTGGTGCTCGATCTTTACCTGTTGGCAATTCGGACACTGGGCAACGAACTCTGCTATGTCATTTTTAATTCCATCCCACCAATACAAACATCTAAGGTCATGATACATCTTTGTTGATCCTGGATGAACAGAATAACGAGCATAGTGTGCCTCCCCCATAACCTGTTGCCGTAATCCTGCAACCTCAGGTACACATAATCTACCTCTGTATCGTAGTACTCCGTCAGATGACATCTTGAATGGGGTCTCGTCCTTCTGAAGTGTTGTATCTCTGTAATGTACAAGAATATGATCCTCATACTGGCGTATTTTTACCTCTTCTATAATAGAGGACTCAGCAACACCTCGCACAAAAATTCTACCATCATCAGAATCAGCTAAACGAACTCCCAAACTGGCTAACTGACAAACCTCATGGACTATCTCTTTCTGCCCTGGTGGTACATCTGCCAAACTACCCATAGATTTACGGCTGAGTGCATCTGCCACAACGTTGGCTTTTGCTGGGTGATATAGAATATCAACATCATAATCTTTCAGCAACTCTAGCCATCTCCTTTGCCGCAAATTCAGCTCCTTCTGCTTAAAGATATACTGGAGACTCTTATGATCTGTATAAATATCAACATGTACGCCATATAGATAATGTCTCCATATCTTCAAAGCATGAATCACCGCTGCCAACTCCAGATCATGGGTAAGATAATTTCTTTCGTGCTTCCTGAGTTGTCGGGAGGCATAGGCTATAACTCTGCCATGCTGCATCAATACGCAACCCAATCCAACACCGGAAGCATCATAATAAATAACATAGCCATCTGGCCCCTCAGGAAGAGTTAGAACTGGAGCGGTAGTCAACTTGTCCTTCAATAATTGGAAGCTTCATTCACAAGCATCGGTCCACTGGAACCTAGTTGTCTTTTGAGTTAGCCTTGTTAAAGGCGCTGAAATCGAAGCAAACTTCTCCACAAATCTCCTGTAGTATCCTGCTAGCCCCAGAAAACTACGTACCTCAGTAGGTGTCGTAGGTCTAGGCCAGGTCTTTACGGCCTCAATCTTCCGCGAGTCTACCCGAATACCATCAGCTCCAACAATATGCCCCAGAAATGCTACTGAAGTCAACCAGAATTCACATTTAGAGAACTTAGCATATAATTTCTGATGCTGGAGGACCCTAAGTACTGTCCTCAAGTGATCTGCATGCTCTTCTTCCGATCGTGAATAGACCATAATATCATCAATGAATACAATCACGAACAATTCAAGGAAGGGCTTAAACACCCGGTTCATCAAGTTCATAAATACTTCTGGAGCATTGGTCAACCCAAAAGACATCACTTTAAACTCGTAATGCCCGTATCGAGTCCTGAATGCAGTCTTCGGAATGTCTGCCTCCTTTACCCGCACCTGGTGATAACCCGACCGCAAGTCTATCTTCGAGAAACACTTAGCACCCTGCAACTGGTCAAATAAATCATCGATACTGGGGAGGGGATATCTGTTCTTTATTGTTACTTGTTTCAGCTGCCTATAATCAATACACATTCGCAGCGACCCATCTTTATTTCTTACAAATAATACCGGTGCTCCCCAAGGTGATGTACTGGGCCTGATGAAGCCTTTCTCTAATAAATCTCTCAGTTGCTCCTTCAATTCATTCAATTCTACAGGTGTCATTCTGTAAGGAGGAATAGATATGGGTTGAGTGTCTGGCAATACGTCTATAATGAACTCTATCTCACGCTCAGGAGGAAGACCTGGAAGTTCATCTGAAAATACATCTGGAAATTCATTGACTACCGGGACAGACTGAAGAGTCGGTACTTCTGTTTTCAAGTCATGCACACGAACCATATGATAAATATAGCCCTTTCTAACCATCTTCCTTGCCTTGAGGTATGAAATAAACTTACCCCTCGGCGATGCTGTATTCCCCCTCCATTCTATAATTGGTTCCCCCGGGAACTGAAACCGAACTACTTTGCCTCTGCAATCAACGTTAGCATAACAAGAAGCTAACCAGTCCATCCCCATAATAACATCGAACTCAGTCATATCTAGATCTATTAAATCTGCCTTGGTGCAACGATTACATAAGACCACCGAACAATTTCTATACACTTGTTTTGCCATAACAGAATCCCCTACTGGTGTAGCTACCTCGAATGGTTCTATAAATTTAGATTTTATCCCAATTTTACTAGCAACAAAGGGAGAAATATATGATAATGTGGAGCCTGGGTCTATCAATGCATATACATCTCGGGAGAAGATCGATAGTATACATGTAACCACATTTGGCGACGCCTCCTGATCCTGTCTGCTAGCTAAAGCATATATGCGGTTCGAAGGACCGCTAGAACTGGAAAATCCGCCACGGCCTGCTGGTGTCGGAATACCTTGCCCCATAGGGCGCATAGCCACCGAAGAGGATGAACCAGCAATTGATCCAGTAGGCTGAGCTTCACCCCCTGAACCATCCCCAAATCGACACTCCCTCATAGTATGGCCTTAACGGCCGCAAGAGAAACAAGCACCAGTAATGAGACGGCATTCCCCTAGATGGCGCCTGCCACATTGAGGGCACTGAGGTATAGGTGGCCTCATCTGGCCTGAATTCCTGTGCATCTGGAAACATGAAGTCATGGAGCTTTGACCAGATCCCGAATACCCCGTGCTATCAAACCTCCTACCAGTAAATCGTGGAGGTGCACTCCGTGCCGGCTGGGAAGGATATCTACTATGCTGCTGTTGGGGCTGCCCGCCCCGAAACTCACCAGAAGAATACCCAACTGATCTAACTCTCTTATGCTGACCCCTGTCATGCTCCCTATCAAGTCGACGCCCTCTATGTCGGTCCTCAACCCCCTGTGCATATGCCTGCACTCGAGCGATGTCCATATCGGGCTGAGAAGCCATTTCCATACAGCTATCAATCAAGTAATGATCCTGTTACACCTCGGAAAATTTTCGTTCGTGTACAGTGAATTGACTAGCGAAGGACAGTTACGAGTATCGAATTAATGGTGTCTTAATGAATTATTGGAGAAGAATTATAATTCCCCTTACGTTGGTAATGAAGTGCCAAGTAAGTTTCAAGAAGGACCCATAAGCCAAATATGGGCATAAGCTATCCAAAAAGGGCGAGTTAAGGAAACACTTTCGGAGGATATGGTTTGGAGGGGCCAAAACTCCATTTTTAAGTCGGAATTTGGGAACAATACCACAGTATTAAAGTTGTAGATAATTGAAAGGGCTGTCTAACCATAGGTCGTGGGCCCTCACAGCATATCGGTATCAAAAGTTATGGCCATTTTACGACAGACAGTTCATCACGTTCTGGCATGACATGCGATTCGCACTTGGTGTCGCATGTTCGACATGCGACTCGCATGTTCGACATGCGACTCGCACTTGGTGTCGCATGTTGTGCCAGTGAGAACCGATCGACTGGCAAGACCTGCGACACAACAAGCGACTCGCATGTTCGACATGCGACTCGCACATGGTGTCGCATGTTGTGCCAGTTCCGAATCTTCTGGACCATTATATATAGACCCAACTTCGTTTTTAACCCATTTTTTCACCATTTTTGGTCCTAAAATCCTCTATAACTCTCTCTAACATCTCACCCACAAGAAAATCAAAGGAAACCAAGATTAACAACATCAAATTCAGGAATCAAAGTGTATGAAACTCAAGTAAGATTTATCTTCTTCAAGAAAATCCTAAGGAAGGTGATGTAGGGTTTTGGTGCTAGAAGGGGAACTCCACTCAAGACTTGTTCAATCACTATCTAAGGTAAGTTTCATAACTTTCTCATGATGATTAAAGTATTGATAAGTTAAAATGCTTGGATTGAAGAAGAATGTAGGAAATGGGTCATGAAAGGTGAATAGTGTCATGTTAGGATAGTAGTTGGATTGAATCATGAATGATAGGGTGTTGTGAGTATGAATACGTTATAAATGACATGTAAACTATGGATACGATATGTAAATGAGTACGATTATGAATACGGATGCAGGTACGGACACATGTACACGTATAGATGAGTATGTACATAAATCATGCAAGAACAATTATGTAACTTGCAAGTAAATGTACGTCGCCCATGAAACCAAGTGGATGCTTAGAAAAAGGTAAACAAGAATAGCGTGGTCATGCTACCCCCGAGACAGTTGAGGGGAAATATATGGTAAAATTAGTTGAAATGTGGAGTTGGGGTTAGTGTTAGGGATAAATAGGATAATTACTTCGAATATGACATAAGTGCATGTTATACGCTGATTACAGTGACCTGGGATGTGACAACCTACGAATGCATAAAGAAGCAGCCTCAGTCAAGACCTTGTGGCAAGACGACCACTGGGAAGGAATGACCTGGGAAGAAGAAGAGAAAATGAAATCCATGTACCGCTTTTATTTTAATCCCCGGGAGAAATCCAACATGAGATATCAACATTTTGAGGTATGTGATGCTTTATATTTCTGATGTTGCGGTCGTGTGTGGCCCTTATTGTTGTCATTGTTATGGCCTTGTGAGGCATTAAGTATTATGGGTTGTTGTGACAGGTTAGTAGTGCCATATTACAGGGGAAACTCTGGCGAAACTTTTGTAGAATTCCCGTGTGTTTAACATTCGAGGACGAATGTTCCAAAAGGGGGGAAAAATGTTACACCTCGGAAAATTTTCGTTCGTGTACAGTGAATTGACTAGCGAAGGACAGTTACGAGTATCGAATTAATGGTGTCTTAATGAATTATTGGAGAAGAATTATAATTCCCCTTACGTTGGTAATGAAGTGCCAAGTAAGTTTCAAGAAGGACCCATAAGCCAAATATGGGCATAAGCTACCCAAAAAGGGCGAGTTAAGGAAACACTTTCGGAGGATATGGTTTGGAGGGGCCAAAACTCCATTTTTAAGTCGTAATTTGGGAACAATACCACAGTATTAAAGTTGTAGATAATTGAAAGGGCTTTCTAACCATAGGTCGTGGGCCCTCACAGCATATCGGTATCAAAAGTTATGGCCATTTTACGACAGACAGTTCATCACGTTCTGGCATGACATGCGATTCGCACTTGGTGTCGCATGTTCGACATGCGACTCGCATGTTCGACATGCGACTCGCACTTGGTGTCGCATGTTGTGCCAGTGAGAACCGATCGACTGGCAAGACCTGCGACACAACATGCGACTCGCACATGGTGTCGCATGTTGTGCCAGTTCCGAATCTTCTGGACCATTATATATAGACCCAACTTCGTTTTTAACCCATTTTTTCACCATTTTTGGTCCGAAAATCCTCTAGAACTCTCTCTAACATCTCACCCACAAGAAAATCAAAGGAAACCAAGATTAACAACATCAAATTCAGGAATCAAAGTGTATGAAACTCAAGTAAGATTTATCTTCTTCAAGAAAATCCTAAGGAAGGTGATGTAGGGTTTTGGTGCTAGAAGGGGAACTCCACTCAAGACTTGTTCAATCACTATCTAAGGTAAGTTTCATAACTTTCTCATGATGATTAAAGTATTGATAAGTTAAAATGCTTGGATTGAAGAAGAATGTAGGAAATGGGTCATGAAAGGTGAATAGTGTCATGTTAGGATAGTAGTTGGATTGAATCATGAATGATAGGGTGTTGTGAGTATGAATACGTTATAAATGACATGTAAACCATGAAATAGGTGTGATGTATGAGAAAATATGATGATGAGCTAAAACCCATAAACGTGAGTTAATTGGAAGAAAATGGTGGATTTTGCTAAATGTACATAAATTACGATTGTGGATTGTGTTATTGTGAGTAGTATTGTGAGGGTTGGGAGTTGAGATATGACATGGGAAAAGTAGTAGAAACAAAGGATATGCTGCCCAAATTCTCCTAGAAATAGTGGGCACGTTTAAGTAACCGATTGGCTAACGTTCATGCGACTTCTTGTGAAGGTAGAAACGTGAGCATCGAAGGAGAACAAGCGAGTGACATATATGTTAAACGACAAAGGTATGTTAAGGCTTGTCCCCTTCTTTCAAAGGCATGATTCCTAAGTTGTGAATTCATAAATGCTTCCATGACTTCCTTAATTTCAAAAGTTAGAAGTTTATAATTCCAAAGCATGATTCCTTCCTTGATAACCCGTAAATATTTTCATGATTACAATGATGCCAAAGATGAGAATATTTTCCTATGATGATTACGATGAGACGATTTCATGTTTAAAGGTTCCAAGTTATGATTTCAATGACGATGTAAGAATATTGAGCTATTTCTTGACTTCTCAATTTTATTCATGGATGACTACTATATTTCCTTTAAGATTTCCAAAAGTATACAGAATGACTTCTTACAAGATTATGACCCTACTCTCTGTTCTCTTTATATTAGCTTTCATTGATATTCTCGCCTTATGATGATTGTCCCTTCAAGGCTAGACATGACGATCATGATTAATCCATAATATAATCGGAGGCGTTCGACCTTACGTCACTCCGGCAGGAACATAACTTTCCTTGAGCCCTCATGCATGCTACGTATATTATGTATGTATATGTATATGATATGAAAATGTTTTCAGGGGAAGTGGGGAAAGGTGAGGCGCTATAGACGCATAGCCACCTGTACAGCTGGCATATCATGATTCCATCCCGGACGCGGGGTGCCCGGACGCGGGATATATGGGTGATGGATCGGGCTGTACGTTCCACGGCAATATATTTATATATGATAATATATGGATCGGGCCGTACGTTCCACGGCAATATATTTATATATGATGATATATGGATCGGGCCGTTCGTTCCGCGGCAATATATTTATATATATGATGATGTATGGACCGGGCTGCACGTTCCGCAGCAATATATGATATGATGATGGATATGAAGTAAGTCAGCATGTGCTATTCCTTTTATAAGTGACAGTCATATACAGTTGCTCCTTATTGATGCTTCATTTATCTCATTGACTTATTTTCATTGTTATGCCTTACATACTCAGTACAATATTCGTACTGACGTCCGTTTTCCTTGGACGCTGTGTTCATGCCCACAGGTAGACAGGGAGACGGCGCAGACCTATAGGAGCTATCAGCAGATTTACAGGAGCACTCCACTATTTTGGAGGTGCTAGTCGAGCTATGCTTTTGTGTATATATGTATATGTCTAGTACTCCAGTAGAGGCTCGTAGATACGCAGTGTGGGTTGTGTGGTCTCCCAAGGTTGCCATTATGTAGAAACTTATATACATATTTGTGCATATTATGTTGATAGCCTAAAGGCTTATGTTTACAAAAGTATTTATGTTTCAAACAAAATATGATTTCTTTATGATTTGAATATAAATTTATTAAAGGAGTATTACATTAGCAGGATAAGTCATAGAACGAGCGGTGCTCGGTGGTTAGCCCCGGGTACCCGTCGCGGTCCCTAGTTGGGTCGTGACAAAAGTGGTATCAGAGCAGTTCGGTCTTAGGAAGTGTCTACGAGCCGTGTCTAGTAGAGTCTTGTTTATGGTGTGTTGCGCGCCACACTAATAAACAGGAGGCTACAGGGCATTTAGGAAAAATGACCATCTTTCATCATAAGAAATCGTGCGATAGAGCTGTATTATAAGATTATCCCCTCCCTAACGGTGCGTTATAATTTCAGCGAAGCTGATGAAGGGAAAAGCTACAGCAGCCCAGAAGGGCAAGATGGTGGTTGAAGAAGGGCTCGATCGAGAGCCGTCTATATATTTGGAGGAGGGCGAACCCCAGAATAAGGCCCCACCTCGTTTTTCCAAAACTTCACCTACTTTCGAGGATCAAAGGGGAGCCTCAACTTTAGCTCCAGCATCCCCTGTTCCTCCCCCAAATGCCTCGGGCCAAGAGATGAGACAAGCTATTCTTTTACTGACTCAATTAGTTGCCGCTCAAGCTCAGCGGCAGGATATGGGCCACGGTAACAAGGGTTGGAGAAAGGGAGATAATTATTCAGTGGTTGATCATGAGTTTAGGGGTGATTCGAGGCAACAATTCTCTAGGCACTCAGTTCGTTCGACAAGTGGTGCTCCTCCGCAGTTTTCGAGACCCAGATTTGATAGATCTACTTATTCTAGGTCACCCCAGAGTCTCAGAGTTTCCAATTCTAGAATTCGAAGTGGTTCTAGTCAGACGAGATTCTCGGTACCACGATGTACTCAGTGTCGCAGGTTACATAGGGGACCCTGTCGTTTTGGCTCGGATGTTTGTTATGCCTGTGCTCGGCCAGGACACTTAAAGCGCGACTGCCCATCGCTACGTGGTAAAGATAAGGTTCGGACTACGAGAGTGGTAGTTGACTCTTCGTCATCGGTACGCCCCGCAAGGTCAGGGCCACAGGTGTTAGTAGGTGCTGGTAGAGACCAAGGAGGGACGCCTAGTCCGAGTAAATCCTGGCATCATGTCCATGCATTAACGGAGCGACAAGATCTTAAGTTTTCCCCTGATATCGCTCCAGGTATATTGTCAGTATCCTTTTACGATATGTATGCATCGATTGATTTGGGCCTTATGCCGTCATATATTACTTCAGATGTTATTGACTGTGTTAGAGTAAAAGGCTGGGCCAATCAATTAAAATGAGATGTCTATATTTGTTAGTGCACCAGTGATAGCCAAAATTGTGATTTACGAGTAAGTTGATTGACAGCGAGTGAATATAAATAATATGTGTATGTATGTGGATGTTGGAATCATAAACCGAGGGTGCAGGCACAACTTGTAAGACAGGCACTATTATTTATTTCCTTTAATGGTAAGTGATCTTGTGTTGTTTGTTTATGTATTATGTGTGTTCCGATATATGTCCCATTGAGACATCGGACGTGTTTTCTGGGCCATGTGCAGGTTCGGGATTGTTGTGTCTACAAGAGAAACTCCGCCGAAATTTTCCTAGAATCTAAAGGAGATAAGATATAAGCTTGTGACATATTCTAGCGAGAAGAGATGTTGCTCAACAAGGTAATGGCATGACGAGATTAAGTTAGGAGTGTCATTAACAACTACACGAGGCGAGTTAAATACTATTGGATGGATAGTAACAGTAGTTATAAGGTAGTACTAAACCATGTCATAGGAGAAAAAGGGTAACTCCAATAGAGGGTGATACTGAAGTATTGATTGGAGGGATAAGCACGAGGAAGATACGATAAGTTTATTAACAAAATAAAGTAACGGCATCACGGAGACAGAGATATGGATATGAAGGGCTATAATAAATGTAAATACGTTGGTGAAGTGACTTATGTGATAAGTGAAATAGGGATAATCAGAAAGAGTAATAGCTTAAGTGTGCTCACTTCGCAAGGTTTAATCTATTTTATGAGCAAGATTTGCAAATGATACCAAGAAATGTCACTCTATAGAGTTGATTATGATCAGGATATAATGAGGACATAGCGATAACTGGGATACACAGTAAGTAAAGTATAACAAGGAAACGACCAAAGATATGACATGCTCCATATGAACAAGGGGTGAATGCAAGTATGAAGCCAACAGGCGAGCCATGGGGTAGTAGATGAGAAAGCTTATAAGACCTTGTTAAGGAAAGTCCAGCATAGAGGTTCTTCAATGACAAGAGATGATAGAAAGCAATGACAAAAAGGGAAGCCAACTTGAAAAAGAAATTAGAGAAAAATGATATGGCAAAGTCATAGTAGTTGTGATTGGTATAATCAAGAGTAAAAGAGCATAAGGCATGTGGGGTATTAGTTACGCATGAGACTTAGACCCTCGAGAACAAAGATGATGTTGCAAGCGAACCTTGACCACTGAAAAAGAGGGCAAGTGCTATTATATGGATAGTGTGGATGACTAGACTTACTACTGTTGTGAGCACCCCTATGGGACAAAATTTGTAATTGGAGCGAATTTAGACATTGAGTGATAAATACCGAAGGAGCTAAGTAAGATACATTATTGTTCGGATTGTTATGCCAATTGCATCACTCGATTACAAGTTGCAAAGTGAGTGTGTTAAGACCTCCCACACGAATTATCATAGTTATAAATTATGGGGAACAACACAAATGAGATATAGTATAGTAAGGGATATGTGAATTAAAGATTTGAAGGTGAGGTAACGGAATTAAGAATGGTACAAGTAAAACCCTTAAAGAGGGGAAACGAGTAAAAAGAATACAAGTATAGAAATTGGAATGATGGACCCTAAGATGTGATAGATATAAATTTTGGAACTAAGAGTGAGAGTTGTACGGAAATAAGTTTAACGACTGGTAAACAAACGAATACGGATTGAGCAGGCATCTGAGGCTACATTGGAAATCATCCGCGAAGACCTTGAACCACGTGACATTGGGAGCAAACAACTCAAGGGACATTGTAAAGGATGGCGATGTGATACTAGAATGGAGACAAATGCACTAATGATAGAGTCGTTGTAATGATATTGTGATTTATAAGCGACAATTGATAAAAGGAACTTAAGGTTTTCTATAGTAGGGTGTAAGAGATATAAAATAAAATAAATAAATAAAAAGAATCAAATCAAATTGAATAAGATGAATAAAGGAAAGAAGAGAGCACGACGCGGTAAGTTGCTACGGATAGACAAAAGATTTTGCAGTTCGAATAATCACCGAGCCTAGTCATAGTCGGGTACGTGAAACACCGAACCTTCGTAGTCAGACATGCTATGTAAAAGATGTGAATATGAATATAACTATGGATACGATATGTAAATGAGTACGATTATGAATACGGATGCAGGTACGGACACATGTACACGTATAGATGAGTATGTACATAAATCATGCAAGAACAATTATGTAACTTGCAAGTAAATGTACGTCGCCCATGAAACCAAGTGGATGCTTAGAAAAAGGTAAACAAGAATAGCGTGGTCATGCTACCCCCGAGACAGTTGAGGGGAAATATATGGTAAAATTAGTTGAAATGTGGAGTTGGGGTTAGTGTTAGGGATAAATAGGATAATTACTTCGAATATGACATAAGTGCATGTTATACGCTGATTACAGTGACCTGGGATGTGACAACCTACGAATGCATAAAGAAGCAGCCTCAGTCAAGACCTTGTGGCAAGACGACCACTGGGAAGGAATGACCTGGGAAGAAGAAGAGAAAATGAAATCCATGTACCGCTTTTATTTTAATCCCCGGGAGAAATCCAACATGAGATATCAACATTTTGAGGTATGTGATGCTTTATATTTCTGATGTTGCGGTCGTGTGTGGCCCTTATTGTTGTCATTGTTATGGCCTTGTGAGGCATTAAGTATTATGGGTTGTTGTGACAGGTTAGTAGTGCCATATTACAGGGGAAACTCTGGCGAAACTTTTGTAGAATTCCCGTGTGTTTAACATTCGAGGACGAATGTTCCAAAAGGGGGGAAAAATGTTACACCTCGGAAAATTTTCGTTCGTGTACAGTGAATTGACTAGCGAAGGACAGTTACGAGTATCGAATTAATGGTGTCTTAATGAATTATTGGAGAAGAATTATAATTCCCCTTACGTTGGTAATGAAGTGCCAAGTAAGTTTCAAGAAGGACCCATAAGCCAAATATGGGCATAAGCTACCCAAAAAGGGCGAGTTAAGGAAACACTTTCGGAGGATATGGTTTGGAGGGGCCAAAACTCCATTTTTAAGTCGTAATTTGGGAACAATACCACAGTATTAAAGTTGTAGATAATTGAAAGGGCTTTCTAACCATAGGTCGTGGGCCCTCACAGCATATCGGTATCAAAAGTTATGGCCATTTTACGACAGACAGTTCATCACGTTCTGGCATGACATGCGATTCGCACTTGGTGTCGCATGTTCGACATGCGACTCGCATGTTCGACATGCGACTCGCACTTGGTGTCGCATGTTGTGCCAGTGAGAACCGATCGACTGGCAAGACCTGCGACACAACATGCGACTCGCACATGGTGTCGCATGTTGTGCCAGTTCCGAATCTTCTGGACCATTATATATAGACCCAACTTCGTTTTTAACCCATTTTTTCACCATTTTTGGTCCGAAAATCCTCTAGAACTCTCTCTAACATCTCACCCACAAGAAAATCAAAGGAAACCAAGATTAACAACATCAAATTCAGGAATCAAAGTGTATGAAACTCAAGTAAGATTTATCTTCTTCAAGAAAATCCTAAGGAAGGTGATGTAGGGTTTTGGTGCTAGAAGGGGAACTCCACTCAAGACTTGTTCAATCACTATCTAAGGTAAGTTTCATAACTTTCTCATGATGATTAAAGTATTGATAAGTTAAAATGCTTGGATTGAAGAAGAATGTAGGAAATGGGTCATGAAAGGTGAATAGTGTCATGTTAGGATAGTAGTTGGATTGAATCATGAATGATAGGGTGTTGTGAGTATGAATACGTTATAAATGACATGTAAACCATGAAATAGGTGTGATGTATGAGAAAATATGATGATGAGCTAAAACCCATAAACGTGAGTTAATTGGAAGAAAATGGTGGATTTTGCTAAATGTACATAAATTACGATTGTGGATTGTGTTATTGTGAGTAGTATTGTGAGGGTTGGGAGTTGAGATATGACATGGGAAAAGTAGTAGAAACAAAGGATATGCTGCCCAAATTCTCCTAGAAATAGTGGGCACGTTTAAGTAACCGATTGGCTAACGTTCATGCGACTTCTTGTGAAGGTAGAAACGTGAGCATCGAAGGAGAACAAGCGAGTGACATATATGTTAAACGACAAAGGTATGTTAAGGCTTGTCCCCTTCTTTCAAAGGCATGATTCCTAAGTTGTGAATTCATAAATGCTTCCATGACTTCCTTAATTTCAAAAGTTAGAAGTTTATAATTCCAAAGCATGATTCCTTCCTTGATAACCCGTAAATATTTTCCAAATGCCTACATCGTCCCAAAACGAAGGTTTACGAGTTTGTAAGCTCTTATGAGGGCAATAATGGACATATTTTTTTTCATGATTACAATGATGCCAAAGATGAGAATATTTTCCTATGATGACTACGATGAGACGATTTCATGTTTAAAGGTTCCAAGTTATGATTTCAATGACGATGTAAGAATATTGAGCTATTTCTTGACTTCTCAATTTTATTCATGGATGACTACTATATTTCCTTTAAGATTTCCAAAAGTATACAGAATGACTTCTTACAAGATTATGACCCTACTCTCTGTTCTCTTTATATTAGCTTTCATTGATATTCTCGCCTTATGATGATTGTCCCTTCAAGGCTAGACATGACGATCATGATTAATCCATAATATAATCGGAGGCGTTCGACCTTACGTCACTCCGGCAGGAACATAACTTTCCTTGAGCCCTCATGCATGCTACGTATATTATGTATGTATATGTATATGATATGAAAATGTTTTCAGGGGAAGTGGGGAAAGGTGAGGCGCTATAGACGCATAGCCACCTGTACAGCTGGCATATCATGATTCCATCCCGGACGCGGGGTGCCCGGACGCGGGATATATGGGTGATGGATCGGGCCGTACGTTCCACGGCAATATATTTATATATGATAATATATGGATCGGGCCGTACGTTCCACGGCAATATATTTATATATGATGATATATGGATCGGGCCGTTCGTTCCACGGCAATATATTTATATATATGATGATGTATGGACCGGGCTGCACGTTCCGCAGCAATATATGATATGATGATGGATATGAAGTAAGTCAGCATGTGCTATTCCTTTTATAAGTGACAGTCATATACAGTTGCTCCTTATTGATGCTTCATTTATCTCATTGACTTATTTTCATTGTTATGCCTTACATACTCAGTACAATATTCGTACTGACGTCCGTTTTCCTTGGACGCTGTGTTCATGCCCACAGGTAGACAGGGAGACGACGCAGACCTATAGGAGCTATCAGCAGATTTACAGGAGCACTCCACTATTTTGGAGGTGCTAGTCGAGCTATGCTTTTGTGTATATATGTATATGTCTAGTACTCCAGTAGAGGCTCGTAGATACGCAGTGTGGGTTGTGTGGTCTCCCAAGGTTGCCATTATGTAGAAACTTATATACATATCTGTGCATATTATGTTGATAGCCTAAAGGCTTATGTTTACAAAAGTATTTATGTTTCAAACAAAATATGATTTCTTTATGATTTGAATATAAATTTATTAAAGGAGTATTACATTAGCAGGATAAGTCATAGAACGAGCGGTGCTCGGTGGTTAGCCCCGGGTACCCGTCGCGGTCCCTAGTTGGGTCGTGACAGATCCAACCCCATCACGTAACGATGCACCCTATCAGCCATGTTAGCTAAAATAGTGGGCGCGTACCTAGCCAGTGAATCAAATTCGATACTATAATCTCGAACACTTCTGCCATTCTGTCTCAAGTGTAGAAATCTGTCAACTCTGGCTCGCCTCATCTCCGGAGGCAGAAAATGTCCCAGAAAGGCCTCCACGAACTCGTCCCATACTGCTGGTGGAGCATCCTCACCCCTGGACAACTCCCAGTACTCATACCAATTAACCGCTACATCACGCAACCGATATGAAACCAATTCAACCGACTCAGTCTCGGAAGCTCTAATTATCCGCAACATACGCAGCATCTGTCGAATAAAGTCCTGAGGATCCTCTGCGGGCTTTGACCCATAGAACTCTGGGGGGTTACAAGTCAAGAAATCACGGACCCTCAAACTATCATGTCTATCCGCATGATCACCTCCAAATCCATATCTGCGAGCCTGCCCCGACACTAACCTGGTCAATAACTGTACTGCGTCCCTCATGGCTCTATCCTCCGCCCCTAGCTGGGGAGTTGGAGGATCGGGTGCTGGGACCCCAGGAGCTGGTGGTGGAGCCGTCTCCTGATCTGCAGCTGTTGCTGCCCTAGGCTCCTCTGGTAATGGTGGTGTAGCGGAGCTCGCTGACTGGAGCCTAATCTCAGGCGCAGATTGGGCATAAGCCCTAGTAATCCTCCGGGTCTGACTGGTCTCTCCAGCTACTGACTTGCCCTTCTGGGCGGCTGTCGCCTTCTTTGGAGGCATCACTGTAAACATAACAATCCGTTAGGGAGGAATTATCCTGATAATACAGCTCTTTCGCACGATCTAGAATAAGAAGGAAAGATGACATCCTAAATGTCCTGTAGCTTCCTGTTTATAAATGTGGTGCACAACAAATCGATAAACAAGACTCTACTAGACACGGTCTGTAGACACACCGAGGATGAACCGCTCTGATACCACTTTTGTCACGACCCAACCCCGTATGTCGTGACTAGTGCCCGAGTTGGACACTCATATCACATGTTAACTATAATCATCTACAGCTAGCATATCAAGAACTTGTTTGTATACAAAGGCAAGACATTATTTTAAAGTTGTCGCATATATGCATATCAAAGCCATCTGTCTCCTGAGGAGTTACAACTTTCAACAGTTTATATCGCACATAAGCCGGCAAGGCTACCATTATACACAAGCCGACAAGGCTGCCACTACACACAACATTCCAAACATATATATATATATATATATATATATATATATATATATGCAAGCCGACAAGGCTGCCACTACAAATGGGTACGTCCCAAACATAAGTTATGTCCACACAACGAAACAACCACTATACACAGACCCACACATATTTCCACAGACCTCTAAGAGTAACAACAGTATCATATGACGGGACAGGGCCCCGCCGTACCCTGAACAAACACATATATATACAACAAAAGGGATCTATACCACAAGCTAGGCTCCGGAACAAAGGAGCACTCCAAAGTAGCTGAACAGATATCCTAGGCTGGCGGATCTCCGAAACGAGCGTCTGTACCTGCGGGCATGAAACGCAGCCCCCCCAAAGAAAGGGGGTCAGTACGGAGTATGTATTGAGCATGTAAAGCATGACATATAGTAAATAGGATCATACTGAGACAAAGAGTGTAGGACCCAATGCAACAACCAGAAAACTATAAGACTTACCTTTGAACATAATTCATATGTGTCAACATCATACCCATGCCATTATAGAGTTTAGTAGTCATAGCTAAATAATCATTCTGTATATATAACATATATAACATGTCTCGGCCCTCTAGTGAGGGGCTCGGTAAATAAAATCATCATATACATGTACATATAACGTGTCCCGGCCCTCTAGTGAGGGACTCGGTGAATAGTGATCATATGCCATCCTGGCCGCCATCCCCATATCAACATGTCATCATATCATCATCATCATCATCATATATATATATAACGTATCCCGGTCCTCTAGTGAGGGACTCGGTGAATAGTGCAGTAAATATACGCACGAAAACATGTCCTGGCCCGGGACTCAGTGAAGGATGTAACGGTAAGCACGAGCAGAGTAATAAGCAACCACATACATACAAATCATCTTTTGAGACTCAATAGATGAGTAAACTAATCAACTCTCAAGTATCAGGATAATGATCATATTAAGTTCTTTCTAAATGTCATTACACTATAACAAGGAACGTTTCAGGATTCATATACATGTATCAATTTAACATGATATAGCTTATGAAAGTCAAGTATACCTTTAATTATGCAATTCTTTAAGAGTAGGAATTTCTATACATCATTTATTAGTCGATCATATAATAGACTCAAAACAATAGCTCGACTATCCTAAAAGTTCTAACATCAAGAATGAATAAAAATCATGAGTCATGCTTGGAATTAGAGAGTAGAATTTCCCCAAGGCTCATATCACATCTTACTTTCTTCTAGGACATGCCAAAAGAAAGAAGGGATAGACTTTACATACCTGTTGATGACTATCCGTGAATCCTTTTTGCCTCGTCGCTCTTTTCGCCTATTTATATAAAAGTGACGTTATCGTTAGTAACTATATTTTTCTAGTTCGCCACTCTATAGTTCATTCTTTTATAGGACCTACATTCCAGTCTATATATATATATATATATCCTCTTTTAAGTTTTCTATTATCTAACATTTTGGCGAAAATTCGGCAACACTTCCCCTATAGGTTCACCTATCCCAATTTCCAATTGTGCTCATGTAGACACAGAAATACCAGTAACAATATATGGGCACACTTATACTTCCAATTCCTTCAATTCAATAAAAACGACAATATGGTCGTATTAACACAATTTCAACTTTAACTTTCCAATCTTTTCGCCACATAGTTCGGGGCAACAACAACTATAATTCTACTTAAAATTAACTATCATGCTTGATCAAAACAACCCCTACTCACGGCCAAAACAGCAACATAACATTACCATTTACAACTCCTTGTGTTCAACACATATCTATCAAGTTTACAAGAATCACAACAACACATTCTTTCCTTCAATTTCATGAAATGCACCAATAATTCACACGTCTAACAACATCATTTATACAATTATAAGAACTATATTGGCATCATATTAGCTCCTACAATAGCCCATAACAACTTCAATTCCAATTTCTAATCGTCAATATCCTCATTCATATTTTAGAACCCATGACAACAACAATCAACATTCAAAATAAATTAGTCCATCCTTTTTACTAAAACAGTCCACGGTTTGGACTGTTTTCCTACTTCAACATATACCATTTCTTTTACACCTCAACTCACATATTCATGATGCATACAATGCACCACAACGTCCATAACAATAGCAACTAGAGCATCAAACAAATCAGTCCATTAATTCTCCTAAACCAGTCCCTACACGGCTTCAATACCAAACATACAAACTTCCAAAATTTTCATTCCTTTCATACACACTACCACATTCAAACAATTCTCAATACATGTACAAGAAATTTAAACATTACTTCACATAAACCCATCCCACGGCTCACTTAAAAATTCAACAACAACAATCCAATTTCTTCATGCACAATTTTTTTTATACACTCAATTCACATTTATACATATTCACAATACATCCAAACTCATTCTAAATGTAAAAGGAGTGATCAATTCTTACCTTAACACGTTGGTTTCTTAACCTTGCTATTCACTTGAATATCCACAACACTTTGAGATATTAATTACACTTGAAGTTTCAGCAAAAATCCCTCCGCTGCTTGGCTAAGCAATCTGGCCGTGACCCCTCTCCTTTCAACTCCTTTCTTTTGGTTTGTTTAGTTCTTGGAACAAGTTCATGAAATGAACATTTCATGACTTGTTCTAAGTATATATATGGCTTCCTATATGGTTACACGTACTCCCCTAGGTTGAGTCACCATTGCACTTTGTTTTGTTAATCTTTTTTCTGATTTTGATTTTTCCCTTTTTTTTTATTCGGGTGGGGCCCACACGACCTCTTAGGCTTAATTAGTGAAGTAATTAAATTTTAATCTCACTTAATAATCTAATCATGGTTAATTAATCCCTAATCTTCAATAATATTTCCATACCAATAAAATTTATAGGCAACTTGTGCCTTGAACAAAATCGGGAGTTAAAAGTCTCTACTTCGTATCCCCAAAATGGTCTTGTCTTTAACTTGTCGCGTTTAGCTTAAAATATCCCAATGTATAAAAATACGGGATATAACACACACGCTCGTCCCAACACATGGACCAGGCATACAAAACATATTTTTAAAACGAGTTTTGAAAAGTAAGTACCCAAAGCTAAGTCTCACTTACCTCAAATTCACAATTCAAGCACACTTCCCAATAAATCAAAACTGCATTCTCGAGTCTCCGGATTGCTTCAAACTACACAAAAACAGATTTAGAATGGTCAAAATCCTTAGGGTAAACCACTTCTATATTTTTAGAGGCTTAAACGGTTAAAGTCAAATTTTAAAGGACGAAAACACCCTCTGGCCAATGTGTTCAAAACCCGACAAGACTTATGTTTTCGGAAAGGCCTTAACGAGAGGATTGCAACGATATATAGAAGTCTAAAATCCGACGCTATTTGCCCTTTCAAATCAATGATTTTGGTTGAACAACCCTAGAGTTAAACTTTCTCAATTCCTCAAAATAACCCCATGTTTTCACCATAAAGATTCACCCATAATTATGTAATAAACTTAAATAAAAGATTAGAATCATCACCTTGATGATTTGAGATGGAAGTTCTTATTTTTATCCCCTCTTTTCCTTTCTTTTTCTCCTTTTTTTTTCCACTGATTTTTCTCCTTCTGTTGGTTGGTCTCTTTTATTTCCTTTCAGCTGTCCACAATTAAACCTTCACGTTTGATGACCATCAGACTTTTGAAGTCTTTAACTTTTTTTTTTCCTTTTCCTTTTTCTTTTTGGGCTTGGCTCACTAAATTCCTTCTTTTCAAATTTTCTTTTTAATTCTAATTTCGAATTTCTTTTTCTTTTAAATTCCTTTTTAGCTAAAATTACCAATTAAACCCTTATTTAAAAAAAATTGGGTTATTACAGAATTTCTGGCAAGCATATATATAAGATTGCAGCGGTTCACCGATTAATTCATCTTCTACATCTACAAAAATTTGGCAAAACTCTTAAGTGGGTATGTCTTGGTTTTAGATGTATGCTTGAGTTGAGGTGAGTTTGAAAGCAGACAAAATTGCATGAGTTATTGCTTCCTCTGCATAAGGCAGTGGTTCCTCAAATTCTGGCTGTCTGTTCTTCTTTATCATGTTTGTAGATCTCAACACTAAAATTTTGAAATGAAGAAAGAGAGCACTATAAGTGCTCATCTTGAATTTGCCAGCAGATAACAGGCACAATAATAGTTTGGTCCAGAGAAAGGAGAGATAAATCATTTTGCTAAAGAGTGGAGGATGTCAATGACATCAATGACTAAGATACGATTAAAATGTAGAGAGTTTTCACTAAGCCATAGAGTAGGGAAAGCTTTGGAATAATTACATATTGAAGACACAGTACATTAATAAAGCAGAACCTGAATTCACGACTCGAGAAAATGCTCTACTGCCAAAGAATGATCAACATGCCAATTTTTTGAATAACGGTTGGAGACCTACCAAAACTTAATGGGTGTACAATATTCAAAACGGGGATCTGGTATAAATAATTTCCATCAAGGAATTAGACCAAGTGAGATGCATCGGGACATCAACATATTGGTAGAGTTGCTTGATGTCAGGGTTTCAGGATTTAGTCTTGTAAAATTAAGATCTCTTGGGAATAATATACATTAGTAATTAGTAGATAAAAGGCAATTTGAATATTATGTCTTGATGTTGGTAGAATGGTAGTTGTAGTGTTATTTAAACGATATCCAATACTCCCTCTGTCTTATTATGTGACATCATTTGACTTGACACAATTTTTTTTTTTAAAAGAAATACTTTTGAAAGGTGACATTCAAATCATTTCCTTAAGGTAAAAGAGAAATTTTAAAGTAAAGTTATTTGTAATTATAGAAAAGTGATATTTTTTTTTTGGACAGACTAAAAATGAAAAGGTGTCACATAAATAGGGAGGAGTAGTAATTAGCATGTCATGTTATCTAGCTGATTTGATAATACCTTGCATACGTGCATCATATATTTGTATCTGCAACTTTCATACTAAAACAAGGTTGATGATCAAAAACAATAATTTCGGTTTTCCTAATATTGGGCCCGTGATTACTTCCTAGTAGTTTTAACAAATAAGAATTGGAGTATTACCAACTTTGTGAGCGAAAGATGCTAATACCCTATTAAAAGAGGGGAAAAATAGATTTGCTGCTAATATAATGATAGTCGTGAACCAATGAGGTAAATACTATTAGGTACAAAATCATCGAAGATTATTAGAAGTGGCAACCATTGCGTAAAATAGGAGGACAACATAATTAGTAGCCAGAGAGTTTAATTAAAGGAACACATTGAGTCCACAACAAAAGAATATCTATGTCAATAATGTGACGAATAGGACATTATATATGTATATAATCGTCATGAGAACGTTTCTGAAAAATTTTGTTTATTCATTTTTCTCCGGCGAAATTCACTAGTATATTTGGATTAATAGATCCACCTCTGTCAGCACTGTACCCCTACGTCAACATGCTTTGAGCCAACAAAGAGCACACATCACATTGTGCACAAAATAGTATTCATCAATGTCCCTTGTACGAGGCTATGAGCTGATACCATCTCTTCAAATTTACCCAATAAATTAACCTGGTCTTCGACTACTCGTATTGACTATTGTCCTTCTCAATGGCTGCAGAGGCGGACCCAAGATTTTAAGACCACGGGGTACTATTATCTTAACATAAACGTCAACAAAATTTTTAATGACGACTGAGGGATAATACTGTGTCGGACCGATCACTAATATCATAACAGTGATGAAAATACAAGTATATAGGTCAAATATGTGTAATAAATAAAATTTAATCACAGTGAAGCAAATGAAAGAGATAGCTTAGTGGCTAAAGCTGTGCAACATGTGGTGATAGTGCAGGGTTGAATCTGGGCGAGCTCATTTAACGCTTATTGTTTTCCCAAAAATAGGCTCAAAAAAATAATTAAAACACACATTCGGGTTCGATCAGGGGTGACATGTAAGGGATCAGAAGCAGTAGTTGCAACCAACATGCCCCAAAAACACTTTCGTTTATTAGAGTGCACAATTAAATATATATTAATTTTTCAAGGTATATACACACACACACACACACACATATATATATATAAATATTTTTTTTCCGAAAGGTGGGAGTGCACGTGCACTCCAACCCTTCCTGGTCCGCCTCTGAATGACTGAATCTCTCAAGTAATCCCAGTTCCCATCCATACTTGTGTCGGGATCGAAACAATATGACGTCACGCGGAAGCTAATAATTTACAAACTTTGAACATCGATAAATCAGATGATAAATAAAACTATACCAAAAGAAGCATAATATTTTGTTATGATTTGGCCAACTGGCCTACACATGGAAAAACTAATATAAAATCATTAAAACTATTGAAAGAGAATAACTTCCTTGAACAAAACTCTATTAACGACTACATGCATTCTACTGTTTTATTGTTTGAGAAGAGAGATCTTCTGTTTATAGAGTGCAAAACTTATCTTCCAAGAAAATGATAGATATTGTAGAGTCCTTTTCTACCAAAAAGACCTTTTCCATCAAGAAAACATTTTCAAAATAAAATACAATTATTGTAAAATTCAAACAAGATAGGAAATTCAGGGCAAATCCTAACAACTTACTCTCCGAAGGCATTGATGTGTTCATTTCGAATTTCATAAATATAAATGTTCAAATTTAGGATATTTTTCGTAGAGTTTGAATGTAACATTTCAAAATTTTAGGAACAATTTTTGGAGTTTTGAACTACTAAATGATCAAATTTCCATAATTATTACTTAAATTAAACTATTTTAATTAGGGGTATTTTTGGCCAACTACTTTTGTGTTAGATGAGTGGCTAAATATAAATAACTTTTAAATGATGATTAATATTTGGTTGATTACTTTAAAGTGGCAACATATTTGCCAAGTTTTTCCCTTTCCCAGTTCCCACCCAACAAATGGTCCAGAAACAATTCCCCACCAAGAAAATAAAATGAAAATTAAAATAAATTTGAAAATTTTAAAAATAAAAGAAAATAAACACAAAAAGACTAATCAAACTTATTATAAAGAAAAGGGCAAAGCTGCAAATATACCCCTCAACTTTGAGATTTAGAGCAGATATATTCCTCATTATAAAAGTGATGTATTTATATCTATGTCATTACAAAATGATGCAAATATATCCTTTTCCCTGACGGAATTTAAAAAAATCATTTAGATTATTTTTTAATTAAAAATGTTTTTTTTTTTTTAGTAATTATACTTTTCTAAAGCCACATAATAATTTTTTTTATGAATCGGGTCTGATTCGTTTAAAAAATAATTTTTTAAAAATAAATGTAAAACCGGGCGGTCCGGTTTAGTTTCTGATAGAGTTGGTTGAGATAAACTTTATTATCTTCAAACACAACAATAAACACAAGGAAAAGTTTACCAAGAATGATTCTTGAAATGCCCCCAAAAATTCAATCTTGATACTTCCTAGTTCACTCTCTAGTACCAACAAGTACCACCCACAAAATCACAAAAATAGATTAACAAAAGACCCTTTATAGGAGACAGAAAAAAAAAAAGAAATGCTAATGATAAACTCCACTATTTCACCACCTGTGCAAAAAGCTGTACTTGTTCCAGCTCAAATTGGTAAACATGCTTGTTATCTTGCTTTACATGGAGGTTTTGGCTCACAATCAGTTTCTTTTCACTTTCCAAGAAGATCCATCAAGAGAAGTTCAATTAAGGTAATTCTCCTAATTTTTTTGGGGAGTTGAGTTACTGTGTTTTCTTGATATAGTGTTACTTTTTCTTGATGTTGTTAATCACCCATTACTATATTTTTTGTTGATTAATTAAGAGAGTGCTTATTGCTGTCTATTACTATAGAGTTGAGAACCCCTTTAAAGTTATGCTTTGTAAATTGCTATGCTGTGAGTCATTTTTCCATGAGTCTAAAAACATTTTGGGTGTGTTTGGTATGATGGAAAATGTTTTCTTGGAAAACAAGTGAGTTTATTACTTATTTTCTAGTGTTCGGTAAGTAAGCAAAAAATTATTGTCCTAAGAGAATTTATATGTAATCTAGCAAAACACTATGTGGTGGGATGAGGTGGGGAGTGAGGATCCGGAGGTGGGATGGTCAAGGGGTGGGGGTTGGGGACGTTGGAGGGTGGGAGGAGATAATGAACTTGGAATGCCACTTATGGAACTTGTTTCCCTTAATTCAATCAGGAAGTCATTCTCCTCATTTTTAAGGAGCTTGTTTTCCTAGAGAAAATGTTTTGGAAAACATTTTTGACCAACCGAGCAAATTGAAAAAACATTTTCCGGAAAATGCTTTCCTCCATACCAAACACACACTTTGTTTGTGTTTTTTGTGGGAACTCTGATAGTACAAATTCAATTGAGCTTCTAAATTGAATTGGACATGCTTGTTGTTGAAAACAAGTATTGGCTTGAATACAACTATTAAGAGAAGGGTTGAGATTTTATTATAACTAAACCAAAACCCATATGCAGAAATTCATATGTTATTTAAAATCGAATTGGGTCTCATAGTACAGTTTGATTCTAGAATAATGCAAAAGTATTGGTAAGTGCAAACAAAATATTTCCTTATAAAGGTGGACACAATACTAAGAGAAGACAGAAAGTAAGATTTTGAGACATAGGGAATGCAACTTAGGTTTCAACAATCTAGTGCCTAACGGACTTTGTATGCTACTATAATGCAAAAGGTCTTTAGTTCAAGGTTTTCCTTTCAGAAAGAAGGCATAGCTCCAGTACCTGCAAACTAGTCTTCATGTTTCTGGTTGCTCTTTTGTGATCAATAAATCTGTTGCAGGATTCTTTTTGATGCGAAGACTGACTAAAAAATTAAGTTTCCTTCAAATATATAGTAGTAAATTATTTTAGTGATGCATTTGTCTACTGCTTAATCTCTTTGGGCATTCCTAAGTTTTGTCTATCTTATCTACAGCTGCAGATGTTCACAAGGAAAGTAGAATCATTTTCACTTTTGGTTCCAGAGGAAGTCGATGGTAGCTCCTTTTGTTCTTTAATGATTCACTGTGCAAGATAATTTTTATTGATGCTTTCAAGTGCTAGGGTAAAATTATCAAATGTTTGGTTTTTGGTCTCCAGTTCTCCTGCCAGCAAGTAGTGGCATTTTGTGGAGAAATCTTGTATACATTATAATAGATTTAATAAGATAAATCTTAGCAATACAAAAAGCCTTGTTGATACTCCAGTTCTAAGAAAATACTCCTTTTTTTTTTGTCACAGTTTATATGACATTTTCTATTTGGGACATCAGAAAATTTTAAATATCATTCCATTAATAACATTATCCAATGTAACTTTTACAAGTTTCAAGGATCCAACTTCATTTAACTAGTTAGTTTTTTATCCTTGATGGGATGTTTTGCTTTATTTAACTACAATACTAGTATTTACTTGTAAGACCGTGAAAATACATCATCATCCTTAGGATGGAAGGCAAACAGAAATTTTAATCATCTTCTATGACCTGTTAAAGAAATCCAAACTTGAGTCTTATAAATGTATTCGCTACTGTGTATATTGTTGAGATCAATTTCCAAGAGGACATCAGCTTGTTCTTCTTGTTTTGTTTCAAATCCTCTCTACAGAGCACCGGAAGATTGCCTAATCTAGTTGCTATATACCATAAATATGAGACAATAATGTTTTGTTGCACGGATTTGCCTGAACTAAAATGGATTTTCCATTGCAGAATTGTCAGACAAGTTTCTGAATGGTGGAGATATTACTATTAGTAGAGGACAGGTTCTTTCTTTATCTGCTTTCTCATGTGGGTCTATCTTCTGGTTGACATCTGGACAAGTGGCATCAGCCAGTGAAGCTGTCAGAGTAAACATGGTCTATGAGGTCGGAGAGTTATTTGAACTGGGAATCCAGCTTACTTATCTACTTCTCCTACTAGCATTGCTTGGAGTTGGAAGTTTCTTTGTGATTCGGCAAGTCCTTGTACGCAGAGAGCTTGATCTTTCTGCCAAAGAATTGCAAGTACGTGACTTAATATCTTTTCTCTTTGTTTATAAATGCATTGCCATTCATTTGAAGCATACATGATATGCATATGTATGGTTTAGATTAGGGCTGGCAAAATGATTAAGAAAAACAAGTAACCATCCAATCCGACACATTAGACATGGGTTGGATAACTTTTTAATAAATGGATATTATCCACTAAAATTGGTATTCAGATGGATAATATGGATATCCATACTATCAATACCCATTTCTCTGCTTGTTCTTTTTCATGAGTTCTTGCTTTCTGGGAGTCTATGCTTATTTTGGCTTTTAATTTGTGTTCTCACCTAACTATTCCTGAAACCATGGATAATATAGATATCCATATTAGCCGTCGGTTAACCCATTTTTTACGCCGTTAAATAAGAAGAGGGGGGGTTCGGATATTTATCCGTTTTTGTTTAACCCGTTTTCCACCCTCCATATCCGAACCGACCGGCCTGTTTGCCGCTCCTAGTTTAGATTTACAAAATCAAAATCCTTTTGAAGATAAAATATATAACCGGTAGCTAGGAAGTCTGAACACCATTGTATTCTCCTGAAGGTAGAGCAGGAGAATAATGCTTTAAAAAGAAAACAAGAGAAAGAAGATTGTGATTCCATCTTGACTTGTTCGATATCAATATGAATTTTTTTATTTGTTTCCACAGACAATAGCTTACTTTTAACCTACAATTTGGTATCATGTGTGTACGCGTCTATATCACTTGCAAGGAAAGCTTTTGTTTGTTCATAGATGTGAGAATGAAACTCTCTCTCTGAACACACTGTATTATTTGACACACAATACAGGAGCAAGTTAGAAGTGGTGATGCCAGTGCGACAGAGCTTTTTGAACTTGGAGCTGTGTTGTTGAGGCGAAAATTCTACCCAGCTGCTATCAAGTACCTGCGTCAGGCAGTAGACAAGTGGGATGGAGATGATCAGGATCTTGCTCAAGTATGAGCTTCTCTTCAACAGTTTCTTTTCTTTTCTTCTATAATTTTATATAAATGATAAAGGACCTATTCTACAACAATTGCTATTTGACATATAAAATTTCTGATACATTGTAAATATGCTATGTGAATTGACCTAAAAGATGCTGCCATTTAACCCAAAACAAGTGAATGCATATTTATCCTGCTGAGCATATGAAAAATCTCTTTTACCCTGAATCACTTTGTGTCACAGCTGACAAAAAAAAGGACAAGTGTAAAAGCCTTCTAAAAAAGGCTCAAATTCCCAGCTAACAAATTATTTCTTACTCATAATTTAGAAAATTTGTAAGTAAATGGACCTCAAAAGCTAGTTCATGAGTAAAGATGTTCAAGATCATATAGGGAGACAATAACACATACACTTCCAATTTTAGCTAGATCATTGCTTGCCTATGTTGTTTTTGCTGTTGCATACCAAGTCTTTTCAGGGATATGAGTGCTGTATTCTGATCCCTTCCCTTATAATTCGCGCATCTTGACAGGTTTACAATGCTCTTGGTGTGAGTTATGTACTTGATGGGAAAATTGACAAAGGAATTGCTCAGTTTGAGAATGCTGTAAAAGTTCAACCAGGTTATGTTACGGCATGGAACAACCTTGGTGATGCGTATGAGAAAACCAAAGACTTAACATCTGCTCTAAAGGCATTTGAAGAGGTCCTTCTTTTTGATCCTAATAACAAAATAGCTCGTCCTAGGCGCGACGCATTGAAGGAAAAAGTAACGATGTACAAAGGAGTATCAGTGAAATCTAAGAAGACTTGATATAGCGAACTCGTTAGTGCTTTTACACGGTTGTGCTGATTATCTTTTGAGGAACTTGCTTTTTTCTTTTTCTCCGCTGTCTTTCTCCTACACAAGTAGAATTTTTTTGTCTTGGCCATGTTGAATTTTTGGATGTTCCATAACAGAAGAGGGCAAGAAGTTTTTTGAACTTCTTCATCCTTCTGTCTTTAGTGTAAATGAAATATTGTCTACTCTACTTTATTGCATAGAATCAGGAGGACTGTTGAATGCTTCTTGCTCTTTACTTATAAATTCGTTTCCCATTTCTTAGCCTTACTTGGAAAGTGTTCACGTTACCTTAAAAGTAAGCAATAAAAACAAACACCTCAGTCCCAAATAAGTTGAGGTCGACTAAATGAATCCTTACTTCTCCATCTTGCCTTAAAAGTAAGCAGGAAAAGCGGAAATTAGCCATCTGATCTGATTGATATTGGATGCATTCTGTTTCATGTTATGAATGGTTGACACACAGTTTTATTCATTCCCAACTTGAAAGAGTTATTTTGCTTATTGATTGTAAATATTATTGGGTTATATAGTTGTCTCACATGACTTGTATAAGAGTTTTCTGGGAGATTTATAATAATCTTGGGGTACTTCACCGATTGCTTCAAAGTTTTGAGTTGGATGCTGAAATTATTTTAAGCCCATGTTAAGGTTGACAGGTGGAGACAAAATGAGGTTACACGTGCGGAAGGGTATTGATTCATATAGTTATCGACATGGGTCCAAATGAAAGGTCTTTAATTAGTCCACCTATTTAAGATATTGTCATAAGATTTTAGATTGGACGTTGATATTCTTTCAGTAACACGTACGATTAGTTTCTGAACAAGGTCAGGGAGAAATTGAAGTTCTTTTTAAACAAAAAAACTACTGAACATTTCAGATTCAACTCTTCCTATTACAAGCTTCAGAAGGAACAACATTACTACATCAAAGTCTCAATTTGAAATGACTTATACCTAAAATGGATTTTCAACATACTGGAAGGCTTGAGACCTCCTAAAATATAGATTCTGCTGATCATGTTTTTGATCTAATCAGAAAGCTTCATAAGCTTATTATCTCTCAAGTTCAAGGATATGAACTTACTCTTTCATATAAAGCACCAAAGATGGACCATCTGGTGTTTGTGTTTCATCAATGGAAGAAAGCACACTGTATCTGAAAATACTTCTCCTAGGCGTATGGCCCACCATCTATATATCTATCTATATTATATTAAAAGCATGAACTTCAAAATTAAAATGTTAAATTACTTAAATACCCTTTTTATTAACTTAAATATCCTACTCAAAAAAATTATATATATATAAAAAAAAAAGAACAGATGCCTACAGATGTGACAATCCCAACAGCCGCAAGCCTGCAACGATTAAGTGCATCAGTTATTTGCCCGAATGAAGATATGCACAAAGGATACATCCATTCGTCCATCATAAACAGTTATCATAGTATATCCAACTCCATCTATATTACTCATCACTTCTTTGGATGAGACTAAAAGACATTATTGTCATAAAAATTTTGGACATATTAAATAAACTATCACCCAACTCAAACAAGTTAGTGATTACATTAGCCAAATCTCAGATTTTCCCAGAAGTTACAAACTCAAGGAGCGGCTAATATGCCTCAATATAATTTTAACTATTAGGGATACAAGAGTTACCAATATTCGATAGGGGATATTCCACCAAACAATTGGTACGTAAGAAATCAACTATCACTTTGATCGTTTGCTACTTCCACCATCATATCACCGCCGAGTTATTGTTTACAAGGGCATGGAGACTTAGCAACATGAACATGTTCCAGGTATATGAGGATTGTCATTTGTGCAGTGTTTCGCACTAACATTTCGATGCCGTTATTGAGTTAAATTAGATGAACAATGTATATCCTGTTCTGTTTGCTCCATGATTATAAAAAATCCAAGAGGTAGTATTTTTCATTAGATTGACTATCAAAACTAATAAATAAATAATAAAGATCATTGCGCAATGGCAGAAATACACATGTTATTGTCATTCGCCCGCATAATTTCAGTGGTCGGGTTAATTAGTTGTTTCGTGATTTATAACGAGCAGAGGCAGAGCCAGGATTCGAAGCTTGTGGGTTCGGGGTTCCAATTCTTTAAAGTTATTGGGTTCTTAATTAATAACTTGTACATCTTTGACAAATTTTTTAATACAAATATATGTTTCGGACAAAATCCTGGGTTCGGCCGAACCCACACCCGAAGGGCTGGCTCCGCCCCTAATAACGAGAGGACAGATTTGGTTAATTTGGTTCCTTACACTTGGCCTCTCTTGAAAAGCATTATTGTGAAGAGTACTATTTCATTTTTGTATTTTTCTTTCTGGCATTTTTGTGTGAATGCTATGTTCTGGAAATAGTAGATCAATCTAAAAATTATTGTGGTTCACGCAGAATTTGATTTTAAAAAAGAAAAGTCCATAGAAAGAAAGTGCCGCTCAACATTTTGAATTGGTGGCTTTTGCTTTTAATAAATTATAAAGTGGTATTTGGCCTCTGTTCAAGTCCTTAACTGTATGAGTGCTCCACTAAAGAGATGAAATTGGAGACTTTAATGCAAATTATGCATTTAATTATCCTGCATTACCTTCTCCTAATTTCAATCTTGGTTAGCTTTCAACTTCAATAAAACCTCAAGTTGAAACTGAAAAAACTTTATTATGTTTTAAAATTTCAGATATTTAAGCGTACTCTAAATGGCTTATCTGACTAATAGCCATATATATAGAACCAAGTGAAAATGACTTTTAAGTTAATATTTTCATAGTGCTCAGAGCATAAGCAATGATCAATTTTGGCGGTTATTTTCTAAATGGTTACGTCTATCTAACTTCTTTCTTACCTGTAAAGCGGAAAGGATATGACTTCGCTAAGTTTAATCTTTGCAAAATTATGAACAAGACAAAGCAGGCAGTTGGTTCCCTTGCTTCGTCCATTATATCAAGAAGAAATTGACAATAAAATAGGGTCATTATAAAAACTTGATTCTAAAACGACAAGATAGGTGTTCATTATTACATTTCAAAATATATTATCTAATTTGCATGCGAGTGATGATTGAGAATAAAATATTTTAAAGGTTAGTTTGTTACTGGTTTTACCAAATGAACTTAGTATATTGATATACAATTTGGTGGCATGCATGAAATTATATGAAATATTGATTTCGAAGTTGTAAAATATGGCTTACGCGTAAAATATGGCTTACGCTTACATTTTGCGATACTATTTGAAATTTATTTTAGCAATCATGAAAAAATATTCTATGTTTAAGGGTTACGTGGGTTAGTTGAAAATTATATTGAAAAGAAAATCAAATCCTTAACGAGGAGATGGAATACTTTCTAATGAAGTATAATAGTTCACATATGAATACAAAATGTCCAATTATATAGTACCTCTAAATTAGATATTAGAGGTAGGGAAAAGTATACGTACACTCTATCCTCCTCAAACCTCATTTGTGGAATTACATCGGATATGTTATTGTTGTATATAGTATCTCAAAATAGACAATAATCCAATGTAAAAATGATATTACAGTAATTTTGGACAAAAGTATGTGTTATACTTCTTGATCATGCAAAATGTTGTCAGGTTGCAATATCTAAGAATACATTGTATCAACCTTAGAGAATGAAAAAACAATAATTATTTAAACTTTTAGTATATTAATCATTTAAAATTATTTAATTATTTAATCAATGTAGGACAAGTGACAGAAGGAAATATTTTCTCACATGCCAAACTTTTCCATACACTTTCAAGCGGGAGATCAATGTCGACAACAAAAGTGTGGTTATGATAGAGAAATTGAAATTGATGAAAGGAATATAATCTATACGGAAGTATCAGGTGATATATGCTTCATTACTCATTTCTACCTCGCAAAATCAATATAAGTAAAAAAAATTACATGTATCTAATTAAAACTTTGATGGTTTATCTTTCTTTGTTCAAACGATATCCAGTCATCTTGACTTAGACAAACAATTTATCATACCGATGAGCCACAATTCAAAGAAACTTGGACCTTAATTATTCTTTCACGTATAATTAATTACTTGAATTTTTATTTTAGTAATATTGATATTAATTTACATAATCGTGTATTATCTGACTCAGTGAATACGTGCAACGCACGTGAGGAGAAACTAGTTTTACGAAATGCTTCAGCCTCTATGTCCAGATCAACATGGTATACTTCTTGAACCAATAAGAGTAGTCATTTTCCATCACAATATACATCAGTTGTTGATGCATTACATTCTTGTGTAATCAATAACATGCAACTTTCCTTCTAACTTCTAATTATCGGAAATGATCATGAATGAATAGGTTATAAAACCCCTTAAGCTATCACCATTTTACGAGTCTCATACCTAAATCTTTAAGCGTTTCTATTACCCCCGGCTGTAACATCCTTTAGATTATAAAAAGCCCGGTTGAATATGGCAAAATGTTTGGGATAACTTGCTGAGAGGCGTTTGGGAGATGAAAAAACCTTAAAAATGAGTCCACCTGGCACAACGAGTTCATGGTAGTTCGGAGGGTCTTGTACGATCCAATAGTTTAGGTTGGGGGGGGGGGGGGGGGGGGGGGATGTTATCCTATTTGCTCAAATTATTTTCCACGAGTCATATTCTTCGGGGGGGAAGGGGTGGGGGTATTTCAATATGAGTTCATGGTTCTTCAGGGGGGTTTTGTGAACAAATAATTTAGGTATGAAACTCGCAAAATGGTGATAGTTTAATGCGTTTTTAACACGGGAGGAGGCATTGGAAATTTCCTGAGATTCTCATAAACATCATAACATACTGAAGTTTCTGAGTCTGTAGGCCAGTGAGGAGCACCATTTAAGAAAACACCCTTATATTGGTCTGAAAGGTGTATGTTTCGATATGGAAAATAATGTTTGACTTTGATCTGTACAGACCATAGATTTGGATAACTTGGCAATACGGTGACTTGGAAGTATCAAATGTCAAATTCAAGCATGAAATTATTGAATATCTATCGAGTGTCGATTTAGATATGGGAATGTTGAGAAATACTTGGGTAGTTGGACTGTATACCACTGTATTTATCCTCCTAAGCTTTATATCCACTTGTATTCCATATTCATACCAAAGACTACAAGGTGAAGCTATGTGCGCCCCTATTATTTTTGGGAAAATGATGAACCGCGAAATCACTCACTCTGTTTCACTTTCTTTGTCATAATTCAAGTTGGCATAAAATTTCATAACGAAATGATAATTTTGAAACTAGTTAATGTATAGGTGATTAGGTGTATACACCATTTTTGTGATTATGGACATGATTAATAAACACCCAATTTTACACATGATCTACTGATCAATTGTATATTTGTAGTTGGTTTAGTTTTATGAAATGTACTATGATACATCCAACTAAGTTCATTTGACAACTCGTCAGCCGTCTAATGAGATACAGTAATAGAAAATACTCCCTCTATCCCAAAAAGATTTACACTTTTCGTTTTTCGATAGTTAAACTTTCTAATTTTGACCATATGTTAGAACTCAAAGAACAACTCATTTGACTCTCAAAAAGTGAAAAATGTCAATCTTTTTGGGACGAAAGGAGTATAAAAAAATATCTGGATATTTTAATTTTTTTTCCATAAGAGTCGATTGCATGAAATTAATTATGCCATCTATGTATTGTTACTGTTCTCACTAGCAGTGATAGTGGCTTACCACGAAAGAGATGGTACAAACACAATATCTGACTTACCACATAATGTGATTGATGATATTTTATACTCTTATGTCCATTAAAGAAGTAGCAACGATGAGCATCTTGTCCTAAAAATGAAACCATATATGATCTATGCATCCAGTGTTTGTGCTTGATCAATAATTCTGTGAGATGGATAAACGAAAGTACATTTGATGATTACAAAAGTATTGTCAACAAAATCCTCTTGAACCACAGTGGCCCTATCATCAAGTTTGTTATTGACATTTCAAGTGCTGATCATTATAAATTGAATATTGATGTTTGGTTGCTTTGGACATGTAACGGAGGTGTTCATGAACTGACCATCCAAAACATCATGAAACAATCATATACTTTGCCTCCTTTCTTATTCAAGTATTCAAAATCGAGATATGTGAACATTACTACAATATCGTGCTTTCAGATACATGTGAAAGTCAAACTAAGGCTAATAACATTCGGATCAATATTTGCAAATAAAATGATCATAGCTCCATTGATCTTGATCTTGAAGCTTTCATGTTGTATTCAATACCTCAATATGTCTGCCCCAACGCTCAGTTGCTTGCTCATTATTGAAAGTCGTTACGTTGATTTGAAGTTCGTAAAAGTCTATTCTGAGCTGAAAAGGTTAAACATTTTGATGACCACGAATTATGATCGAGAATCTTGAACAAGGTTTAACTTGGCAGAGCTTATTTCTTCATTTCCTAAACTAACGACGCTTTTCTTCGAGGTAATTACATTGCAAACTTAATGTTTTATACGATATATCCTATTGCTTGTTAGAAAATAGTCTCATGTATTTGTTCTTAATGATATCTTTTCTAACAAAATTTAAAAAATTAGTTTCAAATTCAATGCCAAATAGACTTGGGGCTCCACTAAAGAATTTGCATGTTTTTATGTTCGATTTTTATTTTCTTGATCGAGTTCAGATTTCAACAGTCATTTGCTTACTTCAAAGTGCACCCAAATTGCATACACTGAAGATTCAAGTAATTTTTAAAGAGCGAAATTTTAATATCCTTATTATTGATGTCCTATTTAAAACAATGATTATATCGACACTTATAAAAGTTGTACATTGCGAAATTTTAGCAAAAGCAACCAAACATGTTTCATATATGACATCAATATTAAGGATATTTAAATTTAGCTCATTATAAATTATGTGAATCTTCAGTGTATGCAACTTCGGTGCACTTTGAAGTAAGCACATGACAGCTGAAGTCTGAACTCGATCAAGAAACTGAAAACCAAACATAAGAACATGCAAATTCTCTAGTGGTGCCCCAAGTCTATTTGGCATTGAATTTGAAACTAACTCTATTTGGCATTGAATTTGAAACAAACTTTTAAAAAAAAAAAAATTAAAAACAAATACATTAGACGATTTTTTAACAACCAATAGGATATATCATGAAACATTAAGTTTGCAATTTAATTACCTTGAAGAAAGGACCGCTGAAGAAAAGCTTCATTAGTTTAATGAAGAAATAAGCTCTGACAAGTTAAACTTTGTCCAAAATTCTCGATCATAATTCTTGGATTCCTAAATGCATTTATGGCTATAAACTATAGCTTGGCTAATTATCTTCTGATCTGCATTTAATAGTTTAGATAATTTTCAACATCCTTAGGTGTTTCTCTAGGAGGATCATCTTTATCGACCATGTTGACCTACAATCTTAAACTCACAATAATTAGAAAAATTGTGAAGAAAAAAAATGCACTTTTGTTATATGATTGATTGTTGAAGTAGGAGAACCCCTGACTAACACACATAAAATTCGAAACATCCTTCAACAATGTCCTCACAAACATAATTTAATAGAGAGAGCAGTAAAAGAACTATGATTACTATTTAAAAAGGCAGATAAAGATATAAAGAACACTGACCTTTTGTGGTGATATTCCTTATAATTCTTCCATTGAATCCTTAACTTAAGGCCTTGAATTGGAAAACCGTAAAAAAGGATTTGAACTCAGATCGGTATGCTGAAATTGAAAACAGAGAAGGATAAAGAGGGATGACCTTTATATGGTGTCAAATCTGGGACTTGTTAGCAGAAGTCTTTAGATGCAAGGCTTAAAATAGAAAAAATTGAAACTAAAGATTAGATCTCAGATAAAACATTAAGTTTGCAATTTAATTACCTTGAAGAATGGGCCGCCGAAGAAAAGCGCCATTAGTTTAGGGAATGAAGAAATAAGCTCTGACAAGTTAAACCTTGTTCAAGATTCTCGATCATAATTCTTGGTCATCAAAATACTCAACATTTTCAGCTCAGATAGGCTTTGAGGGATTTCTAATCAACATAATGACTTTAAGTAGGCGTTTGGCCATGAAAACCAAATATTTTTTACTTTATATGGAATTTTGAAGTTGGAATTGAAGAAGTTCGCAAAAAATATTTGATTATTTAAATGTATTAAAAGTGAAAAAGGTGAAAACATGATTTTAGATGTTTTTTAAATTTCAAATACAACTTTGTATTTGGAATTGTCAAGGCCAAACGTTGATTTTCAAATAAATGAAAATAATTTTCCCGAAAAGAGTGAAAATTTCTCATGGCCAAACAGGCCCTAAATAACATGCAAACAACTCAGCCTTGGGGCAGACATATTAAGGTATTGAATATAAATAAAACATGTACGCTTCGAGATCAAGAGCAATGAAGCTACGATGATTTTATTTGTCAATATTGGATCAAATTTTATTAGCCTTAGTTCGACTTCCACAAAATTCTGAAATACGATATTGTACTAGTGTCACAGGGCAACTTGATGGTGCAACTAGTGATGTTCACATATCTCAATTTTGAATACTTGAATAAGAAAGGAGGCAAATTATATGAATGTTGCATGATTTTTTGGATGTCGAGTTCCTGAACACCGATCTATATTCAAATTATTTAAATGATCAATACTTGAAAATTGAAATGTCAATAACAAACTTGACGATAGGGCCACTGTAGTTCAAGAGGATCTTGTTGACAATGCTTTATATTCATCAAATGTGCTTTCGATCATCTCACAGAATTGCTAATTCTGATCAAGCATAAGGACTAGATGCGTGGATCTTATATGGTTCCATCTTTTGGACAAGATACTCATCGTTGCTACTTCTTTAATGGACATACAACATTTAATATCATCAATCACATTACGGGGTAAGTCAGATATTCTGTCTATACTATCTCCTTCGTGGTAATAAGCCATTGTTACTACTAGTGAGAATAGTAGCAGTATATACTTGGCATAATTAATTTCATACAATCGGTTCTTATGGAAAAAAAATTAAAAACATACAATTTTTTTTATAATTTCTATTTCGATGTCTTATTAGACGACTGACGAGTTGTCAAATGAACTTAGTTGGATGTTTATCTCATAAAATAGAACCAACTACAACAACACGATTAGTAGATCATGTATAAAGTTGGGTGCTTATTAGTTAAGTCTATAATTAAAAAAAATGTGTATACGCCTGTACATTAATTGAGTTTTAGTATATTAGCTTAAAAGGACACTAGTTCTAGAAATTGAGATATTTTAGTAAATGATAAACTTATTCAGACCAGAATAAAAAGATTAATCCGTCTAATACTCGTAGTAGAAATTATAGAAAAATATTATATTTTTTAAGAAATTCACAGAACCTACGCTTGAAATTATGCCAGGTATTGCCACTATATTCTCATATAACGACTCTTCAGTTGAAATACTTTGATATCTTTGAAATTATTTATTATTAGAAGATGAAAAAGGAACTTACACTACTTTAATTACAGTAAAAGGGTAATTAAATTACTGTAAAAGTTATCGTTATGAGAAACGACAAGGTCTATTATTCCTAATAAATTTGGGATCAGTCTAATCCGTCCATTTGAGATTACTAGATGCTTTTTATTCATCGATCTCGGGTTTCAATTGGTTTTGTTTCGCTTAGATGAAATAATAAGATCGTAATGGTTGAAAAGCTTGAAAACAAATGGGTGTTGTTGGATAAGTTTGTAAATAATGACAACCGTCATTGTTGCAAACAAGGGCGAACCCACCTTGAAGAGTGGGGGGACACGTGCCCCCGTAACTTCGGGAAAAGTCCTATATACATATATCTATATACCTTGAAAAACTATCTGGATTTTATTGGCTCTAACAATGTTGTCAGTTTTACTAAATTACCCTTATTAGTTTTAAAATATTACCCAAAAGGTTAGATATTAATGGAAAGCTATTCGAGTGCGCTGTAAATGACGTATTGTTATCATGGTCGTGTCTATCTTTGACACGTACAAGCCGTAATATGTCATAATCTTCCATAAAATTAAACGTGTTGTATTTCTCGTGACCCTTTTATAACACGAACTTGATATAGAAGAGATATTAATTACTTTTAACTTACTGATTAAAAAAAATAATTTCTCAACTTATATATTATTATTTTTTAATTTTTTTTTATTATCATGTCGTTTTGAGATTTAGGCCCCCCCTTTTTTTCTATATGACCTTTCCCGTAGGTTTGAAAATGATGTTTTGGCTTGCGCAGATGGGTGACGTGAATCCCAGACAATCGGGTGTGTTTCGGAGAAGAAAAGGTGAGGTTTTTGGAATGGTTGACAAAGTCAATATTTGAGGTTAATGGACCCGTATGCGAGTTGGGACAATTCCTTTAGGTCTAAAATGTAATTTATGACTTAATTGGATGGTTGGGGCGAATCCTGATGGGCTCGAATGTGTTTTGGACTCTTGGTTGAGGAGCTAGCTTAATTGATGAAATAGAGTTGACTATGGTCAACATCGGCTCACGACGATCCCGAATAGGTGTTTTGAGTGCGAGAGCAGATTCGTAGCGTGTTTTATAACTGAAATGCAATTTTGGTTTATGTCTGCTCCGTTCTAAATATTCCAAGCAATGAACCTGCTCAACTGATCAGAAGTTTTGTCTTATAGGTAAAAGCTAGAACTTATGTCTGATGGACAACAAAAGTTATTCTCGTCGAACTTTTTTCAAGCTAAGGTCATTTTTTAAGATTTTGTTAAGCAGGGACAAAAATACAAGACACTTTTGGTGATACCACGCATCATTTATTGCAAAGTTTAAGAAGTAAAGAAGACCTTTGAAATTCATATTCTTAAACATTTGTGTGGCTATAGTTCATTTTCATTAAGGAAAAATGAGAAATTTAAATTTAAATTATTTCTAATCATAGAAAAGTGACATTTTATACGGGACAAAGAGGAAGCAGCTTGAATTGGCATGTCGTGGTCAACATGCTTGCTTGAAAGCCGGAGATTCGTTACAGTTCTATTAGTAGCTGCTTCAAAAAAAAAAAAAAATCTTGCTTTTCAAAATTAATGATTAAGTCAAATGAATGATAATCTACAAATGAAATAGAATTTGCAAAGCTACTCAATTCAAAATGTGCAACGAGCTTAGAAGACTCAAATCCAGACAAACCCACTAGTTTTCAAAATGTTCTTACTTCCCTTTACATAGAAGCGATAATAGGGTGTTCATGTCATCATGTGAACGTAACACACTATAATTTAAGGGGGGAAATAAGCTAAAGAGACTGTAATTGATACCAAAGGAATGCAATATATGTAGAGAAAACCTATTAAGTTAACCTTACTTCAGCTCTGAGAACCTTACTTCAGTTCTGAGCCCTCTGCTACTTCCACCCCCAAACACAATAGTTAATGCCCTGACTATATAAACTTTCTGAGCTGCCAAACATCTCTCAACACCATTAGGGCGTACAAAGAAAACTGACAAACTGTATCAAACCGACAATCTGAATCAAACTGGAAATAAAATCCAACTATTGATTTGATTTGGTTTGTAAATTTAAAAACCTGACACAATTGGTTTGGTTTGATATTTGAAGAACCCGGTCCATGTACACCCCTCGACACCATCTTGCTATAACACATTTATAAGTTGCCAGAGCCTACGTATGACGATCACAATAGGAACGGTTTTTCAATAGTAAAAATATCTAATAAGTATAAGACTGGGTTGTTGTGTCCAAGTGAATTCTGTGGACAAATTTTTAAGGAGCCGTCGATATCTTAAGCCAACATTTACCAACACATGGATAAGTTGGGACCCGTTCCACACCTCTAAATAGGTCATCATCGCCGCACCTTCAGAGCTCACAAAAGATTGTAATACTAATACCCTACAAAAAAATAAAATAAAAATTAACCGCTACCATCAATCTTCTCTCTCATTTTCACTTTTCATTTCTCTGAGTACTTTATAACAATTGCACGTATCTCATCAATTTCAATTATCATAAAGCTTTGGATAACCGCATAAACAAAGTAATAGACGACTCCACCTAAATATTGAGCTCCACTGCAACTAAAAAGATTTGAGTATTCCATAATTACTACTTATTCTAGAAAAATTGTAGCAATAACAAATACAACATCCAACATTTCTTGTTCTTGCGTCTATATTAACTTTCCATCTCTATTATAGTAATGTCAGAAAGATCACCCACAGGTCCCACGGAATATCAATGCAAAGATAAAACATTTCAACAAATGCGAAAGATCTCTGTGCCAGCATTACCATTGCCAATCTGACTTAAGAACATCACTGCCATTGATAAACAGGAACTTTGTTTTCTAAAGTCAAGGCTTCCAGCGCATCGCTGTCCTTAAATATTATACAAATCCAGTCAATAGCATCAACCCTTAAGAAACAAAAATGTGAAAATGATGCTGGGTATATTTCTGTAACGGATCTCTCTCTCTGATTCCATACAAATTGAGTAGATTATGTAAATTAATATCACCCTGTAAATGGGGCGTCGGAATCTGTGAAATGTTTCACTGTTTCCTCCAATAAACAAGAATCAACATCGTGCCACACTGTTGCATCGCCATACCTTGCGAACAGTAACCCATCCTGATATTTACAGTATAAGCTGCCAAATGCAGTGGCTCCAGAGCTCAATATTGGCGGTTTGATGCAACTGTAACACGCGCAACATTGAAAAAGTGTAGAATAAAATGCTCAGTTGAAAAGAATGGATCAGCAGTTAGTGTCCTCGGTGTATTCTCTTTTCTACATCTGATCTGTATAATTCTGCATGTCAGTATTAGTTGTCCTTGCAGTTTCTTGTATAATTTGAAGACAGCCGAGCTTGGGACTGAAAGAAATCAAACGGAGCCCCTGGTCCAAAAGAACGTCTTGCGGCACTAGGAGAATCTGAGAGCAGCGGCTCATAGACAGAAGTACGGTTCTTGGGTTGAGAAATTGATAAAGGAGAAACATCTTTATCCAAAGATCTCGACTGAGGTTCTATGTTACCCAGGGACAATATAGGTCCTCCCATACGTTCAGCTTGCTGAAGTATGTTAATTTTACTAGATCTGTAGGTATACCTGAAGTACTTCAAAGCTAGCACGGGACCCATGCCAGCTGCAACAATAATCTGAAATGGGAAGGTAAACCAGAATAAGTTCTGATGTAGTATAACTGCTGCTAAAAGAGGGAAGAAAAAAATTTAGTTCCTCTGGTAAAATAATGGCTAAAAAGAAGCATCCCATCTAATTAGATTAGATGCAACAACATATTATATAACAATTAGGAACACCTTATCACCTTTAGCATATAGAAAACGAGTAAATAAAAGAATATCTTTTCGGTCAATTTGTAATCAAATTTGCAGGAGCATTGACTTTCATACACATTACACTTTCTAGCATTAGTGATAACGGATTGATATTTAAACAACAAAGACTTTACAAAATCACAGCTTCACTATTCGTTAAATGCCTAATCATACTAACGTATGTCTGGATCAACAAGGTGAGATGATGAAAGAATGATATCAAGCCAGAACAATCTGAAGGCTAACTACACCTGTCCCAACTCTCAAGTAACATGACACATTCTTTCCACACATTTTAAATTATTTTAAACTCAGCCTATTATTTACATTTTGAAGTGTTAAAGAATTTGGGTTCATTCAACAATTTGAAAAATCAACCCTTGGGTAATGCTTCTCCAATCAAATGAAGTACCAAACCACAAATATTTCTTCTAAACTGCTGGTGTAATAGCAAGTCATCTCCTAAAGCTTTCTACCCAGCCACATTCCATTTTAAAAAATTGGATGGACTAACTATTCTGAAGCATCATCTCGACTCCTTAACTGTGTTTTTGTTAAGCATGTTCATCATGGTTATAAAAGTAAAAATCCAATCCAAAGAGAGCTTAAAATTCAGAAAGTATACGAACGATAGGGTTAAGTACATTCTAAATTAGTTAGGAAAAAGACCATGAACACCAGACAATCACTTTCAAAACATCATGATATCTAAAAAGGATTTGAACACTACATGAAAAAAGAAGACAGAAAAAGTTCACTTACAAATATAGTAATCCAGTATGAGGGCTGTCTACATAAGCGAAACATTATTGTATAGAGGCCGGAGGATGGGAAGGCACTGACAATCCAATTGATAACATAGAAAGCAACAAGATTTCCCCATATGGCAATATGTTGCAATATTGTGAATGAGCTGTAAACATTGAGACAGATTTAGTTCCCTAGAGATTTAAGATCAGTATGGCATACTACCATTACATTGCAAGCACTAATACACATACATTTTGTCCAACTAAACAATGATTTATATAGTAACTCACGAGGGAGGTGAAAATGATACTATCAAGAAATTTATTCATTTCTGCTTTCACTGGTTATCAGCCAAACTTCATCCTTCATAGGCATAGCTTAGTTTTGAGTTTAGGAAAATCACATTTAGGGTCTCAAATATACGAGAGGCAATAGGATCCTTATTTTATGAACGTGGTCCAAACACTCACCACCAACCAATTCAGATTTCCAGTTGCAACTTAGCCTCATGACTATCCTAATGTCTGGAGGCAAAGTTAGAGAAGGATGAAGCAATAGACCAGCAGAAAAAAGGAAAAAAGACGACCCTTCAAGAGGACTTATCAAAATAATAGTGGTAACAATTACAGCAAAAATAGCGATGATCTTAGACTATCAGTCTCCATCTTTGCCACCCCAATCTTCGGCCAGGCCCACTAGCTTCACCCTTCCCCTTTCACCTTTCCATCCAAGTCACCATCAATATTGTTAATGGCATGCTTGAGGAATATTAACCTGAGAGACTACTTAGGTGAGGTGTAGGTATTTAGAGATCCACCTTGCTTAAGTGGTGCTCTATCTTAAATAGAATGACACTGAACAAGAAATGTTGTCACGGTCGATACATTACAGATAATTATATTAGTGAGTAGGAATTACAGGTTTGGAATTTAGAGAACTTTGACCCCAAAATCTGACTTAGAAACTAAAAACCGTGTCTTTGCCACTGCAGCAGAAATTTAAAATTGATTTCTGAACTTGGATTGACATGGTTATACTTCACATCTTTTGCTTAATTGAAGTATTCTTAATTCCTTTGCCGGCATAACCACACCTTTCATCGCGTGTTTCTTCCCCAGTGGCACCACCCCTCTCTTGGATGACTATTACAAAGGCATCTGCATCTTTCGGCAACTATTTCAGCAATATTTTGCGACTGAAATTTGTCCGACATGATCTAACAGCTGAAACGTTTTCTGTGAGACCAGGCAACAAAAACTTTTCCAACAAATTTCTACAACCAAAACCTTCCCAGTGACTTTCCAGCATGTTCACCAAAGACTATTTTGGGGATTTTACCTACTTTCTATATGTCAGCATTGTTTGCTTAAATTACATTTACGCCCTGAAACTTGATGAATCCCAGATTGTGTGCTTTGCTCGCCTAGTTGGTATCTTTGGTGTACAGTAAAGGTCCTAAGACGCGCACATCTTCACTGATGAGCTCTGTCTTTAAGACCAAGACAATAGATGATAAATATAATTGACAAAGTCAATGATACCATTGTCGGGAAGAAAAATTGACAAAGTGATCCAGTAGTTGTTAAGAAACCGTCATGACTGAACTTCTAGTAATTCATAATAAGAATTTAGATATTCATTAGAAACAAATTAGCCACTAAAAACTTATATCTTTTCATCTATATTAGAAATTTAAAATGGAATTTGACATTAATTGTGCTTATATAACATTTTCTTGTATTGCATTTTTTTCCCTCAATCGGTGCTTTGCACAATAAATAATCCTGATATCGAGAGTTCGAACCTCTCTCACCCCAATTACTTTTTTTCTTTTACTAAGTCGTCCTATTATCTTGTTGCTATTACTGCTTATTATTACTGATGCTTTTTCATAGCTCCTTGAGCCAGGGGTCTATCGGAAACAGCCTCGCTACCGTCAAAAGACAGGGGTAAGGTCTACCTACACTCTACCCTCCCTAGACCCCACCTGGTGGGATTATACTGCGTATGTTGTTGTTGGTGCTTTGCACAATAATCAAAGCTTTAATTGTGTTTTGTCGCTCAAACCCTCAACAAACTTTGACCTTTTTGTTGATTTTTCACTTTTGACTACTCTTCTATAGGTTGAGTTGTGTGACTAGCTCATCTAAAAGCTTAAGCTGCTAGAGAGGTTACACTTCATCTATGGATCTGGTTATTTTTCATGAATCAAACACGTGAAAAAATCTTTTTGATAAGAGTAGCTTGAACCCAAGACCTCAGCTATCTCCAATACCATTTTGAATTGTGTCACCACCTCGTTTGAAAGCTTATCCTTTAAGAGAGAGTACACTTATCTTTACTTAACTACTCTCTCCCATTTTATGTGACATACTTTTCTTTTTAATCTGTCCCAAAAAGAATGACACCTTTTTTAAGAAACTACATAATCTTAACATCCCATTTTTATCCTTAATGATATGACTTGTTGGAACCCTCACCACCAATCATTTAAAGACATGTACCACTCATTTGAAACAGTGTTGTCAAAGGCGAGCTTAAAGCGCGCTTAAGCCCTGAAGCGCGGCTCAAAACATGTTGAGCACTCCTCCTCGCTTTATGTGCGCTTCAGTGTCATCATCAAGGTTCTAAGACATACTTTTCCTTGCCATTGAGCCTCTCTTGACGAGGTGACACTACATAATTGATATTTCACTTTATCATAATGTTTTTACAATTTCTTTGTCCATACGTTTGTTATTCATGCTTACTATTATTAGTCTGGGACTAAACATACATATATTTGTAGTTTTGCACCATTGCGCCTATTTTCACTAAAGCCCACGCTTTATTTGCGCTTAAAGCCCCAGCTAACCTTAGAGCTTTTTTGCACTTTTCGCTTTTGATAACACTGATTTGAAAGGATACTCCCGGTACTTGCCATATATTTTGTCAAGTCTTCTATAACTTCTCAAGCTCTATGCCCAATCAAGTGCCGCCACATAAATTGGGAGGGAGGAAGTATGTCTTAAGACACTGTTCAAAACAAAGCAAACTCAAATTGGTTTCTCTACTTTGTCATTGAGTGTCATGCTAAAGCATAGGAGTTAAAATATTCGGAGTGTCATGTTCTTAAGTAAAATATTCTCCCACATTAAATAAATACTATGTGTATTGTGGTTAGCACCTATAAGTTGTGTCTCGTATTCATCAAATCATCTGCCACCCATAAACCTCGTCTCTTATTTTCTCACAAAAATCACCATCAGAAACTTCCCATACTGCTCCCACCTCAGACCTCTCTGTCCAGCACAGATATATCACGATGCGTAATCCTAATACAACTCCGTTGCACCAGCTTAGATTTCGTTGGTGTACTTTCTCCCTCCTTATCAGAGTTCAAAAGAAATAAGTATAGGACCTAGAGGTCAGACAGAAAGATTCCAGAGGTTGACACAACCACAAGCGTAAGGTAGCAACGACGATGGTAAGACGTTTTTTTCCCTTTTATTTGTGTCATTTTCTATGTAGTTCTTTTTATTGGGAAGAAAGTGAGGTTTTCAAAGATACCCTAGGGTGCTGACATGAGACTCACATGGGCTTGAAAACCAGCCAGAAACCAAGGACCAATTAAAATTCCCAACTATTTTGAAGGATCCTTCTCACTTATCTGTCAACCTGTGGCAGTCAGAATCCTCTTCTCTATTCAAGCTCTGGGGGCAAGAATCTGTGGATAAGGTAGTGAAATTTAGAACATAGAAACTTACTTTGTTTCCAGTGCTACAACAAATGCCTGCAACCAAATACATCCGGAAAGTGCCACCATGGATGCTTCTTCCATCTCACTTTTCTCAAAAGCATATGCATGAATGGTGATGACAAAGACAACAATAGCCTGAAAAAAACACCGTCAATCATTATGGCAATATATTAAAACTAGATTTATCAGAGACTACTAGAATCAGGTAACAGAGGACATAACCAACTTTTAAGCAACTAATAATTCCCTCCAATAGGTTGTATAGAGGCACATACACAGGCAAATACCAATAATATGTCCCAAAAAAATATCCCGGCTTTTCAGTGAAACAAAATGAGGTTAACTATATCTAGCATTCTCTACATTCGCACCTAACTAAAGACAATAAAAATCATAACACTCAACGTACCCAAAAAAAAAAAGTAAAAAGAAAGGCATGCTTAAATTGATCACAAAATGAGTGAAAGAATTTAGACTCCAAAACTCTGTCCCAACAATGACACATTGACTTCTCCATGCATTCCTATTCAGCTTCATTAAGGCAACAAGCCATTTCAGCAGGCTACAAAAATGTGGCAGATATTATTGAGCAAACTTCTTGTGTTACAGCAAGAGATCAGCACAACCATAGTCTAATTCGCAGATGAATACTCATCAGAATAAGCCTACTTCATTCTCTAGGAAAGCCCCACAAAGTCAAGATCCAAGGCACCATCAGAGAGATCAGAATAATATGTCCCATATATGAAACAGTTCTGCTTTTTGTTTTCCTTCTTTGACATATCAAGAAAACTTGTGATAACAACTTTTTGTACGGGTCCCTATAATGACCATTCATATTAAAAGAGAACTCCAACTGAATATGTGCACGAACCCCAAAATAGTTATTCTTTGATTTGAAGCTCACGTTTATTTTGCTCCTGAAATTGTATTATTAAAGTTAATTGATGAAAGTTTAACAGTTTGATCTACATTTAGATTTGAGAAATAAGAGATGGAAACTACTTTATGCTTCTGTATAATATGCATTATACAGAAAATGTAATCCCTCCATGTGATAAACCTTCAACTGGCTCAAAGACCAATACAAGAAAGTTCGCCTAGATTAGAGTTGGTGAAGAGTCGAATTATTTTGAAATGTGAAAGAAGCTGAGTTCCCACTGAAGATGTCATATCAAGATCAGAACCATTCACATAGTGTCAATTCGTGTTGATTAGAATTCTTGGAAATGGAGAAACTTAAGCAAATATATGAAGTATTTTGAATTGGATAGAGAAGGAGGAGGTAAACTTTTGGAGGGAGGGAACAGTTAAAGTAAATTGAAAGTGGAAACTTCCAGGATAAGTAACTAATTAATCAGATATGAACATTAACTGGCTACACCAAAGTCCATGTTCTTCCATGACTTGCAAAATGTTCAGAGACTGCAAATTCAATGCTAAAATATATATATATATATATATATATATATATATATAGATGTGAAGTTCTAAGGACTCTGCTGAATGACACTAGAAATTTGAACCGAACAGTACTCACATGAAAGAGAGCCCGGCCAAACCATCCAGCAAATGTGCTTGGATTAAGAAGCCTGTTCAGAAGATGAGTTAAATGAAACAGTGAGGTTAGTACCATATCAAAGAACATATTAAATCAATAATATTTCATTGTTGACTCAATTTCAGAAAAAATAAAAGAATAAATTAAAAGAGGGGTGAAGTGCTACAAAAAGAACACTGCTCAATTTTTAAGTCTAACACTGCTCAATTTTTAAGTCTATCTATAAGAGGAGATCATATGAAAAATGTAATGCTTCTTTCGTTTCTTTGGGCCATTGGCCATCTGCTGGGAGTTTCAGGTTTAATACCGATATTTTCGCAGCAAATCCAATAAAACTAAGTGACACAAAATTAAAGCTATAATCCAACTGCGACTTTTGAAACAGATGAAAAGAAACTACACTAGTTAAGATATAAAAGACTTAATGAGCACAAATCTCGAACCTTCCTGCTTGGCAGTAGAACAGTATTTGTGGATGCTGCATTACTGTTCTTTCACTGAGATCTTTGTCAAGGACACTGACTAGAACAGGAACACTTGTGTAGAAAACATTATAAGCCATCAAACTGACAGAATTAAAAAGGCTTGTTCCAGAAACACCTGAAATGAATGAGAAGCTGGTACATATGGTAATGTTAGTACAAGATGTGTAATTAAAGCTGTCGAGAGGCACTCAACAAAAAACAGTCTAGCACTTACAAAATCTGGATGAAGCATATTAGGAGGGATTTGTAGAAGGAATATTGGGATAGAAATGCTGTCCTATTATAAGAGTAACGTCCATGGACAAGTATCAGTCTTTTCAAGAACCTAAATTCTGCACGCCAGGAGAAGTACACATTAAAAGACAAGGAGTTTGGTGGATTCCACAATATCAATGCCTACAATGCCGTTTGTTTAAGTATTTCCCAAACAAAAAGACAGATGAACTTCAGCAGGAGTATATATATTAAAAATCTAATAAACGTAGGAAATGTTGCAGTAAAATGGAGAATACTGAATAATCCTGAGAGAGGAACAGCACCACTGAAGTTAAAGATACAAGTTCAGATTTTCTTGTACAATCAAATTTTAAACAGGTAAAATATATGTACATGAAAAAGCAGTACATCAGCATTGAGTTTAAGGGGTCTTTGAGATGAGGTAAAGGGAAACAGGCAGGACCAAATACAAACCAATATAAGATGTAAGTTAAACCTTTCAACACAACAACAACAACTATACCACAACCCAAGTAAGTAGGGATCAGCTGTATGAATCCTCACTAACCATGTCATTCTTTTCAAACTCATCTCAAACTCATATTATACAATATATATACACACACACATAGGACCTAAACTACACGTGCAACATGACTGAAATACATCCTCAACTAATTTGTATCCCTATATAAATCTTTTTCTGTCCGCATGGGCTCTAGAAGATTATAGGTCTTTCGAGACAACTTCCTTCTAATTGATCTTAGGTCTACCTCATCCCCTTTTTAACACCTTCATTCACCACGGTTTCACACCTAACAGGTGCATCTGGAGGTCAATGCAGATCATGACCAAACAATTTAAAGCAACCATCTCTCATTCTATCCTCGATGTATGCTAACTTGTACCTTCTTCCAAATGTGTTCATTTTTAATCTTGTCTAATCATGTACTGCACATCTATCTTAGCATCCACATCTCTCAACACTCATCTCATGGATACATTGAACTTGAGCAGTAAAAGATTCACTCCTATATAATGTAATTGTTCCATACAACTTTCCTTTCATTTTGGTAGATAATCATATATCGTGTAACACCTAGATAGCACTTCCTCATTCCAACCATCCTATTTTGATTCGAACTGTAACATTTTCATCTATCATGTCATTCTCATTAAACATCAAGGAACTACTTTCCTTAAACTAGTCATTCAATTGTATACCCTCTAAACCAAGCATTAGGTTGAATGCCTTCAATTATCTGATCCTTTGTTTTCCGAACATTTCTTCTAGTCTGATGCGTAGTTAAGGCAATTTCATTTGTTTAAAATTTGATATTGCCTTAAGATTGAAATTTGATAAATTACTGAACCTATCAGAGTTTCATTAGAATTTTTCTGTTCAATAGAACAAAGAGATATCTCTTTTGTCATTTGTGAAATGGTGTATGCTGAGATGTATCCAAAGGAATAATCGAGGTATGGCAAGTTGGCTCGGACATCATCCTTAGAGAAAAAAATGACCTTTTCACAATGCTGGCATAAAACAACATCAGTTTGCAGTTTTTTTTTTTTT